>NC_088602.1:119113849-119424042 GCF_036013475.1 Columba livia
GTAGGTCTACTCTGTGGCATATTGCCTATATTTTTCATTAGAAGACACAATTCATTAAAATATATATCTGTCTTAGATATTTGCATAGAGCTATACATTTATAAATGTTAGATTTGCATAATTGTGCTTGATGTTTATGAGGTATTATGCCCAACAAAACTGTTGCTGATCGAAGGCATCCAAGCCCATACCAACAATGTGTTGTGCTGGGGTGCTTTTATGTTTAGGAAGGGAAATTGGGATTTCATGAAGAGGAACGTATTTTTAATGCCGGGTTTCAGAAAAGCGAGATATAGGGTTGATCAAATACATTACGACATGATAGCAGCAGCTATCATAGGGGCAGGATAGGAGCAGTAGTGTGAAACTTCTGGATTGGTTTGTGTACTTGTCAGTGACTGTCGAATTGCACAGGTTGGCAGAATTGTCATCTATGCCACATTAACCCACCTGTTTGTTTGTGCTGTTTGTTCAGAAGGTAGCTATTTGGCTTGCTCTTTGACCAGCTAGCCCTAGATCTTCCTCTGATATTCTCAGCAGATATACAGTGGGATGAGCTGGTTTGAGAGTTGTCACCCTTCTGAATATATTTTTTTGTCACGCAGATAGGTCTTCAGAAGTCTTACAGTCAAAATTTTTGTGTGAAAATATAGAACTCTGTGCATATTATTAAGTAACTTGCAATCTTGAAGTTAAAAAAAGTCCACAAAACGCTGTATGTAAAAATTTTTGTAACTTCTGTAAAGATGGGAGTGTAACTAATATTACTGTGTTCCTTAGGTGAAGATGCAGACCTGTGCAGTGAATTGTTACAGGAATCACTTGATGCACTACGAGCTCTACCAGAGGCGTCCCTTTTCGATGAAGGGACTGTGTCTTCTGTATGGCTGGAAGTGGTAGAAAGAGCTACTAAATTCCTAAGGTCGGTTGTGACTGGGTAAGTTTCTTTTTTTGAGCGTTGCTGAAGTAGCTGTTAAATGGCAAACTTGAATCTCTTAGCAGCTGATGTTATAAACATAGTAGTTTATGGAAAATTAAAAAGATTACTTTCTTTTTCTATTATTGTTACACGAACAAGAAATAATACATGAGCTGTTGAAATGATGCTCTTTAAATATGATTTAATTCCTTTTAACTGTTTAAGAAAAATCTGAATTTGAGTGTTCTGAATCACTGCGCGTAGACTTCATAGACTACATGTAGACTGAAAATAGTGTTTCACTAGTGTAAATTGGATCCGCATGAAGAGTGATTTGGCAATACAAGATATTTGTACGCTTAATTGTACATAGCATAGTAAAATAGTGCAGACTTCTGTATATATGAGGGAAAATACGCTCATATTGGACACTCCTGATTTTTTCCCTGTTATTTAAAGAGGCTTAAAGTTACCCTTTTACAATATTGCAGAAATTGTCTCTTGGATACTCAAACTCCATCCTTATAGTGACTATCATAAAGAATATTTGACTTTCACCTGCGAAAAATGTTTTTCATGTTCTCATCATGTTTAATAGAGCTATAGAGTAGATAGTGATGCTGGGGGCAACTTTCAGAACCAATCTGATATTTTTCCGTAAATTTAGCAGTTCTTGGTGGGCTGCATATGCTTTTCGTAAGGAAATATGTATTGTTTCTGATTCCTTCTTAGTTAATGTGTTTTGTTTGACTTCAAATAGAGATGTGCATGGAGCTCCCAGTACCAAAGGGCCAGGAAACATTCCGTTACAAGATCAGCACTTGGCGCTTGCCATATTGCTGGAGCTGGCGGTGCAGAGGGGCACACTGAGGTGAGCAGCACGAGCACTCTGGTTTTTAACTGTAGAATAGCCTGAGCAGTGCATGTCATCAGTTTCCATGGGTTTGGACTTAATAATTGTGATTTAAAGCATGTGAACCTTTTCTGTAATGCAGTGGCAATCAAGATCTTATGTTAGCTAGATTTCAAAATCCATTTTTGATATTTTGATGATGGGTTTAAAATGGAAAGCCATGGCATCTGACATGGCTAAACTAGAAAATGTAGAATGTGAATTGTATGGATCACGTAAACCAATGCTTTTTGATAGAAGATGTAAACTTTGTCTTTCAGCCAAATGTTGTCTGCAGTTATGTTGTTGCTTCAACTTTGGGATAATGGAACAAGGGAAACAGATAATGAGCGATCTGCACAGGGAACAAGTGCACCCCTTCTTCCTTTGCTGCAAAGATTTCAGAGTATAATATGTAATAAAGATGCGCCCAATACTGAGGAAGAGATCCAGGTAGTTACCTTTGGGTTATTTGAAAGGATCATTGTGCTGGTATCAAATTTCACTTGACTGGCTAAAATAATTATAAAATTGTCCGAACAAAATTGGCAGTAGTGTTGTCCATGTAATACGTATATATACCACTGTCATTTGGTTTTCATGCATACATTTGAGTTTGTTGAGGTAGGAGAAGGAATGTCATATATGGTAAGCAGTCTGTTTCAGAGTTAGTGCTTTTGTGGTAATTAACTTAGAGATGCAGCCAGTTAACTTTTCTATTTATTTGGGTGGCTTTTATTTAGTTGTGTTTGAAGTTAGTTTAACTATGATTCTTAGTGAATGTTATTAGGGTTGATAAAAGATAGTAAACCTCAGTTACGTTATGCTTGTAACTTTCTATTATGTTTCTAATTTTACTATATTTTCTCAATATACATGTTTGGAATTTTCCCCTACTGTAGGAAAAAGGATGTATAGAGTTAATTTGTCTTTTCTTAAACTTGTGCAGATGCTCAGCATGTCTAAAATAGATTATGTATCAGTATGTGTAGTGGCATAGAAATACCTTGAATATTTTTCTGACTGCTCTTTTCTCTTCTTTAGCTCCTGACCTACCCTTTGAGTCCAAATGAAAGTTTTCTGAGGTATCTGACTTTACCACAGGACAATGAGCTGGCGATTGATCTCAGACAAACAGCTGTAGTGATCATGGCCCATTTAGATCGTCTGGCCACCCCCTGTATGCCTCCACAGTGTAGCTCTCCTACATCGCATAAGGTAACTGTTTGCAACAGCAAATTTAGTAAGATACTTTTCCTAGAAGTGTAACTGATTTTCAGTTTGAAAGGAAAACAGCTCCTGAGATACCTTGTGAAAATCAAAATAAAATTTGAAGGAAGATTGAGTTGCCTAAACCTGTCTTACCTGGGTATCTTTTATTTCATGAGCGCTCTTTCAGTCAGCCTTGGAGTACAATTCTTTGGTTTGTGAACCATTTGTTCTTATCACACTATGGCTAATTCTGCCATATTTTGAGCTGTTCCCTGTGTTTATCAGAGGAAATGGTCAAGACCAGACTTTATAAATGTTCAAGATCTGATGTATTAAAAAATAAAAATTAAAAAAAAGTAAATGATAAACTTCCAAACTTGAAAAATCTCGGAACACTTTGAATAGATATTTATAGCTTATTTTGTACCAGACTAAACTGAATATCATGCGTACAAGTCTTTATTTTGGTATTTTCTAATGGGTACACTTTTATTAACTACTGGCAGTAATGACTGTCACATATTTGAGCGTATTTGACATATAAAGTTTTAAAAAATAATCTGCTCTATGCATTTTATTAAGTTGCGTGCTTCAAAATTAATACTTAAAGAATTTCTTTTTTTCTAGGGATCTCTACAAGAGGTCATTGCTTGGGGCTTAATAGGTTGGAAATATTATGCTAATGTGAGTGGTCCAATTCAATGTGAAGGACTTGCCAATCTTGGCGTTGTGCAGGTTGCCTGTGCAGAGAAGCGTTTTCTAATATTATCTAGGAATGGACGAGTTTATACACAAGCATACAACAGCGATACACTGGTGAGAGATTTTTTTATATGTTTTTAAAAATGTGTTCTCTTCTGTTTCACTTCATAACATTAGTCTGCCCCTTTAACTGTTTACACCATCTTGGAAGAGTATACGGAAACATACTGATTTTTTGTGAGCTTCTATGTTGTTGGTTTTGAACTTTCAGAAATAGGTTTTGATCTCTTATATTGATTTGATGAAATGCATCTGGCTTCTCTAATTCCTGTTGGGCTAGAGGTTATGAATACAATGATAATTGCTTTCGTTACAATGCTGACCTTGGTAACAACTGTAGAAATTGGCAGATGTGAAATAGATCTTACTTCAGTCATGTAACGCTGTGCCCAAACTGTTTAGTTTCTCAAATAAAACTATACCATAGCAGAAACGTTTGCCATTAAAATTGCCTGTAAGGTTAAGATAAACACCATTTTTCTGTATACTGAAGACCTTATAGGGATGAAAACAAAATAACTTCAAAGCATTATTTTTTTTCAGACTTGAACAGTAGATTTGACCTTCTTTTTTTTTCCTTTATGCCTTCACGTCATTGATTTGAGCATACTGTTTGGGTAAAGCCTTGGGAAAACTTTATCTAGTTATTCTGCATATTAGCAAGTGATGGAAAATATGAGCCATTTTTGTAAGTATATTGCTATCATTTGATTCACAGGGGCCACAACTGGTGCAGAGTCTAGCTTCCAGAAATATTGTGAAGATAGCAGCACATTCAGACGGACATCACTATCTTGCTTTGTCAGCAAATGGTGAAGTTTTCTCTTGGGGTTGTGGAGATGGTGGAAGACTAGGCCATGGGGATACAGTGTATGTAATAAAAATGAGTGTTCTGAATTCATAGTAAAAACTATTCAGTTGTTTATACAAGCACATTAAGTATTTGGCATTTGCCTCTGTTATTGAACAGAAATTGCATTCTTTCTGCATGTTCTATCTGCCTGTAATATTCCCAGTTCTGTATTATTTTTTCTAAAATATTTTTGTAGTAGTGGTTTCACCTATATTAGGCCTTTTATTCATGGTTTTATCAATCCACAACACATTTTCTTTAGAAACATTGACTCAGATGTTGGAGCAGTGGGGTCATAGTTTCCTATGTAGTTGTGTTGCATGTACCATTCATTTTTTTCCCTCTGGGTTAAACAGCAACATTACTGTCTTGCTTTTGTGGAGGGGCAGTCTTCTACAGGGGCAGTCTTCTACAGGGGCATTCTGTAAGGGGTGTGTATCAGTGTATTATAGAGGTTTTAAGTGTCTTCCCTCAGTTCTGAATTCTGTATAAAGCAAGGGAGTTACTACCCAAGAGTTAGCAATGTCATGAAATTAATTGTTCAGCTATCATAATTAAAGATATTTTTTTTACAGTAGACAAATACTTTTAAAAAACTATGCATTCATTTAACTGGAAATAGAAATCACAGTTGGCAGACATTCCTTCAGTGGTTTGTATGTTGTTGACAAGCTGAACTTAATTTTTGGTTTATAGACTATTTATATCTTCATCATTCAGACTAGTAATAAAGTTTGCAGACAGAATTGCAGCAGTTGTTTTCTAGCAAGTATGTCAGATCTTTTATTATCTAGTCACCGAATCACCTTTTGTGAAATATGTCACCTTCTCTTTAAATAGCCCCCTGGAGGAACCGAAGATGATATCTGCTTTATCTGGAAAGCAAGCGGGGAAACATGTTGTTCATATTGCATGTGGAAGCACTTATAGTGCAGCTATTACTGCTGAAGGAGAGCTGTATACATGGGGACGAGGAAACTACGGCAGGCTTGGTCATGGTATGTTATTTGATATCTTGAAGTAAGTTGTTTGTTAAAGAATTGCTTAGCACCTGTCTCCAGTGATCTTATGTCCAATTTACCTAAAGCTGATTTGAGAAACATATGTGGTTTCACATAAGTTGAAATAATTATGGGAGGGGTTGTCTCAAAACCATTACATTTCAGTGAGGTATGTGAAAATGAGCAGTTGGATGGAGAAGAATAGTCTTTGCTGTTCTCTCTTCCTTATGAAGCAAAGACTACTTCATGGGTTAAATCCAGATTAGATACCTAAGAAATCATTCGGCAGCTCAATCGTGATGCTCAAATCTGAAAACTGAAACAAAACGATGCCCCCCCACCCAACGAACCACTCAAAAGCAACTTAAGAAACAAAACCAAACAAGCGAAAAAAACAATCAGCCAAAAAAGCCACACAAACAAAACCGAACCATACCAGGCCTTCTTGGTTTTGCTTCTCACAGAAGTACTTTGTTTTGAAGGTTCCAGTGAAGATCAGACCATCCCAATGCTGGTCACAGGGCTGAAAGGGCTCAAAGTTATTGATGTGTCCTGTGGGAGTGGAGATGCTCAGACTCTGGCAGTTACTGAAAATGGTTAGTAGCAAAATATAACAACAGTTTAAGTAAGCTTGCCTTTTCTTCCTTTCATTCTGAAGATATTTATACTGCAGATATGCTTATTTTAGTGGCTTCAATTCCGTAAGAATTTTTAGCCGAAATTCCGGTCAAGGGAATGTAAATATATGATATATGCACGAAATACTACATATATGTACATACATGTTTACATTTTATGCATTGTATATAATTGTATGTGTTATAAATTTTATGCATTATGTATTAGATGTATTAATTATGAATATGCAAATATATATTTCTGTATATGGTGTGTGTATTTATATATTTAAAATACCCATGTAAGTTTATCATATATGCACAAAATACTACATATATGTACATACGTGTCTAAATTTTATGCATTATTATAGAAGTGCAAACAACTCATGTTGTAACAACAGCCAGAATTTTGGGTAGAGGAGTTGTCCATGTTGCCCCATGGGAAGTGCCAAAGAGAGGCTGTATTGAAACTCTGCTTCCCAGCGTCCCTGAGTGAGGTGCCTGACATGAGACAGACTCAAAACCTGAATTTTACTATGTGAGGTTAAGCCTCAAAGGCATCCCTTAGAAAGCAGATAGTTCTTGGAAGCTAGTTGTTCCTTTGAAAGATAGCTGGTTATGGTGATGTGATTTATTTAAAAGCTGAAAGATTTGCTTATCCAGGACATGAAAACCCAGGGTAGAGGATTTTTTTGTTTTGTTTTGCTTTTGGTTTGTGGGATTTTGTTTTGTTTTGTGTGGGTTTCTTTTTTCTTCCCTGTTTGTCTCCTTGCATGCTTCCCTTGCTTATCGGAGTACCTTAGAGACTGGCTTATGCACACATGGAGCAGAAACGCATCGGAGTGTCAAACAGACTTTCATTTTGGACACACATGGGTTTACCATTCTTGAACGATAGTTTTGTTTAAAGCAGATGCAGAATGACTTAACTATTTCTGACATCCTACATCAGGGCATTGATTTAGTAGTGTATTTCAAAATAATGTGATAGACAGTGACACTTATAATTTCATTTTGTGAAGTGGTTAAAAACAATAACTGAAAATGAGAAAACAGGTTTCACAGACAATTTGGCCATTTGATGTGGAAAAAGATTTTGCATGTTCTTATAAATAACACCTTATAATGAAAGACGACAGTTTTTTACTAAAGATCATACCACAGGCTTGATCTGCAGTAAATTCTGTACTTAATATGTTTTTAAGAAGGACTTCCCGTAACATGTTATGTTACCCTTTTTATGTGTAGTTTTATCACATGAAAACTTTTCAAATATTTTTCTTCCTTAATTCCATGAACAATTATAAATTAATTCATAACTGCTATTCTTAAATTACAGTTTGAAAATTGTGCTTATTATAGAATCTCAGATTTTTGAGAACTTGCTTGTCAGAACAGCTGACTTAATTACATGAAAAAGCAGTGCAATTTTTTTCTGTTTTCTGTCCCTTGATTTTAAAGGCCAAGTGTGGTCTTGGGGTGATGGAGATTATGGAAAACTGGGAAGAGGAGGCAGTGATGGTTGCAAGACTCCCAAGCTGATAGAAAAACTTCAAGATCTGGACATTGTGAAAGTACGCTGTGGGAGCCAGTTTTCTATTGCTTTAACCAAAGATGGCCAGGTCTACACCTGGGGAAAAGGTGACAATCAGAGACTTGGGCATGGAACGGAAGAGCATGTTCGATATCCCAAACTGCTGGAAGGCTTGAAAGGTAATTATCAGAGCTGGAAATGTTCCAGACTTCTTTTTTGTGGTTGTTGAAATCTTTTTACCAGACAGTAGCGATCTCAACTTTAAGAATTGCGGTACCATGTACTCTGTCATGTTTTATGCTGGTGACATTGAAAAAGGTGATCGTGCACGTTTCCTGTCACTTCTGCATTTTTACCTTTAGAATTCTAGCAGACTTAGAGCTGCTTTGTTACGACCACTTTAAATGCTCCCAGTCTTGGGTTCTCTTTAGCCTTACTGCTTTTCTTTTATTAGAGTCATAAAAATGCTTATTTAAAATACGTATTTTTGCCTTGTCATGCAAATAAATGTATATTATATATATATATATGTGCTTAGATTAAGGCATGTGAATGTAATAAATAAAAATCACAGGCAACAAGTAACGTTCAGGTTGTGTTTGTGCCAGCAGTTTTGATGAGTTTGTAAGAAAGTGAAGGTTGTTTCTTGCATTTGTGAGAAACCTGAGGTTTTGTAGGGGAAGATGAGGAAGGAACATCTTTTATGGCTCTGTCCTTTCTAAAATTGTTGTTCATATATGGTGGATGATCTAATTGAAAGTAACTTCTAAACTGATGACTACAATATAACTTTACGGTCTCTGTGAATAGATGGGCAGATCTTTCAATAAACCTTTCCTGAGAAAGTATTTAAGTAGAAGGGATACAAAAGAGAAGATTTTTCTTTTAAACTTGCTGACTTTTTTTACTTAAGCTGTCTCTTAAGAATCTTTAAATATTTCCTTGGTTTTACTTTTGCTGTACTCTTCCAATTCACTACTGAGGCAAAGGTGAGACTCTTGACATCCATAATAGGTTCATAGTTAAGTACGGTTGTAATTAGCACAGTTTTCATTACGTCTGCTATTTTTCTGTTAATGTTTATAATCTTTAAGTTACATTTTCAATATCTGACTTTCCTGTCAGGAAAAAAGGTGATAGATGTAGCAGCTGGATCTACCCATTGTTTAGCACTGACTGAAGATAGTGAAGTGCATAGCTGGGGAAGCAACGATCAGTGTCAACATTTTGATACTTTGCGGGTCACCAAACCAGAGCCCGCGGCTCTCCCAGGATTAGACACGAAGCATATTGTTGGAATTGCTTGTGGGCCTGCTCAGGTAAGTTTTATTTTTGAATTGTTCATTGCGATTTGTGTTTGTCTCTCACTGAGACTAGTTCTATACACTAAGCCCAGTCCATTTTTTTCTCTGCTTGCGTGACTACTCTTATTCTTATTTCTTATTCTGAATAAATGAAAGCTTGGAAAAAAAATCTTGCGCAGTTCCTCTGCCAAAATGGGATGACTAGCTGCCCTCTGTTGGATATTCTGAGAGGCAGCTATTTACCTGTTTTGCTTGTGTCTGGAACACAGTAATTTTCAAGAAGAGTTGTCACACAGAACGTTTCCTGCAGCAAAGATAGTGAGGTATCTGGTCTGGCATAACAACACCTTGGAAAATGTGATAAGAGAGTTATTTTCTGGGATTGCTAGGGTTTAATGTATGTTTACAAGGATGCAAGTGGAGGGTTCTCTTCAACAGATGTTCCTGATACTATTTCTGCATCATCTGTTACTGTTGGAAAGCAGATGTTCGATTTACACTTCTATCTCTGGTCAGTGTCATCTTGTATTTGGGAGATAACTGTTGGACTTTGTATATTGTTTCCATTTATAGAGTTTTGCTTGGTCATCATGTTCCGAATGGTCAATAGGCTTGCGGGTGCCTTTTGTGGTGGATGTGTGCCCCATGACATTTGAGCAGCTAGACCTTTTACTGAGGCAAGTGACAGAGGGAATGGATGGATCCTCTGACTGGCCCCCTCCTCAGGAAAAGGAGTGTATGGCTGTGGCAACATTAAACCTTCTGAGGCTTCAGGTACCTTCGGTTCCTCACACATTGAGCAGTCATTGAACTAAATGTTGCAGTAAGTTGCTTGGATGAAAATAGTGGACTTAATGTGCTTTAAAACATTTTTATTGATTTAGAAAGTGAGATAAGTACAATATCACTTTCTACTCTTTGAAATTTGGCAGCTAGTGGTTGTTTTTTTCTTCTTGACAGCTTTTGGATCTCATTAAAAATGAACTATTAGAATAAATGTAAATGGATCAAGTCTCATATACTCACTGAGTAAGCCCATACACTCAGAGATTTTGAACGTTTCTAAGAATTCTAAATAGCATTTTTAAGAGTGAATGTCCTCTTTAGAAGGTATCTGACACTCAGTGGAGATATTCTACTTTTCCTAGCATGCTGTAGCAAAGTAGAATCAGTTTAGGTTATTTTTAGGTTATTTACGGTTCAGAGACTTAGGGGATATAGGTAAATATGGTTTATAATGTGTTTGGGCAAGCCAGCTTTTCCCTTTGATTTCACCAATTTACTTATGAAAGTTTGTATCTCAATCAGCAAACTTGGTTGCACCAGGATGGACTTTTTTTTTTCCCAAGTTGACACCTCTTCTTAATTCAAATTTCACCCCCCCCCTTTCTTTTTTCAGCTTCATGCTGCCATTAGTCATCAGGTGGATCCGGAATGCCTCAGCTTAGGTTTGGGCAGTATCCTGCTCAACAGCCTGAAGCAGACAGTGGTGACATTAGCAAGCAACGCTGGTGTTTTGAACACGGTGCAGTCGGCCGCCCAGGCGGTGCTGCAGAGCGGCTGGTCTGTGTTGCTGCCGACAGCAGAAGAACGGGCCAGGGCTCTCTCAGCGCTCTTACCCAGTGCAGGTTGGTCCTGAGATCTAAAGCTCTTTGTTTTGTGCTTACGTTCCTAGTTCACTAACAGCTTCTTCCATTCTTAGTTTCAGGAAATGAAATGAATGTAAGTCCAGGCCGTAGATTTATGATTGACCTCTTGGTGGGTAGCTTGATGGCTGATGGGGGCTTAGAGTCTGCACTAAATGCTGCGATTACTGCAGAAATTCAGGTATGTTTCAGAAGCTTTTGAGTTTTGTATTATATAAACAGAATAAGAAGATGTATCAAGTGTTTCCTGAAGTTTGTGGATTGATGTTACCTTCTTTAGACCTGAAACTTGAGCCAGTGTTTGTAGGGAAGAAGGAATCCTATTCTTCTTTTTAGCAGAGCATTTCTTTTTGTTGCCTAGCGTGGTGATTTTAACAATGGTAATAAACTTTTCCGTAAAGCTCTCTAATAGGACCAAAGTGTGTTGTACATTTCTGTGGGATTCTTGAGTTCTTCACTCCCTTGATGTCACCCATATCGCTCCAGCAGAAATTTCAGCCATGTTACTTAGGAATTCAAGAGGAATGAATTCTTTGCAGCATCTCAGGTTTCCATAGGTTCAATTTCAGACTCCTTCGAATTTTCAGCAGACGGTAACTAGTTACACAAAGGGTGAAAGAAAATTCCTGTATACACTGTTTTCTCTAATAGTCTCTCGGAGATGGGACATCCTCTGCACAGACTGCCTTAAATTATGTCTCTGAAAACAAAAATGTACTTTTTCCTTGCCTCTTCGTTTATTTAATTCTTCAGAGTACATTTTCTTGGTTCTTCTCCAATGTTGTTAAATGGAGAGGTTTGTGATGCAGAGAAAATGCATGTATTAAGTTTTGCTTTAATGCACAATCTAGCATTAGAGTTTTCTGTAGTCTTTAAAGACATTCAGGACCTCTTGTTTCTTAACCAGGTCTCCTAGGGCACATTTATGTTATAGCAGACGTCAGAGATGCTTGAGCCAACTTCAGATAGATGCTGAAAGTGATCTAGGTGACAGCACTGTGCAGGTTAATTTCCATTGTCTAAAGTCTCAGAGGAGTTCTGTATAAGTATTGCTGAGTAGCAAATCTCATCCAGGTTCTTCTGCAGTGGCCTGGATTTGTTACTTTTAAAATACAGCATAAACATATCTTCGGTTGTGAGCTGTGCATCAGATACTGGCATGTTTAAACATACATAGCACAGAAATCAATTGTTAACTTGGTTTACAGGAATGGAAATTGAATTTAGAGTTGGTCTACTCCTGTTTACCTTTATCCTACCCTGCCTTTTAGATTATAATTTTATTTTATATATACATATAAAATATTATAATTATTTAAGAAGTTTGATTATGTGGTTGTTATGGAATATACAAGACACATTTGTCTGGTAGGAATTGTTTCGTTTCTGACGTAGGTAAAAATAACTCGATCTTGTTATCATCAATACTTGTTAAGAGAATATTTCCTAATCCTGGTGGCAGTTTGTGTGTATTCTTCAACTTTATTTACTTTTTAGGATATTGAAGCAAAAAAAGAAGCACAGAAAGAAAAAGAAATTGATGAACAAGAAGCAAATGCATCGACGCTTCATAGGAGCAGGACTCCATTAGACAAAGACCTTATTAATACTGGAATCTATGAATCTGCAGGAAAACAAAGTTTACCATTAGTTCAGCTAATTCAGCAGTTACTAAGGTAATTGCTTTGAATTTGTCTTTTTTTTTTTTTGTACAGAGCATCTGTTTAGATGTTCTATGACCTAGTCAGCTAAAGGATGACTAATTTTGGTTAGCAAATTAATAGTCTCCTGGTAGCATTTTAGTTCCTCAGATTTCAAAATATTGAACATTTTCCTACCTTGTTTTTTAAACCTGAACTTTAAATTCTTGACGCTGAGAACTGTGAATGCATGACCCATAGGGTGCTGAGAACAAAGCTGCTTTGGCAACTACAGCAGTATTTAATATGTAGCATTTGTAGCAGGAAGTAATTACGAGATTACAAAGAAAAAATGTATGGTGCATTTTCATTTACTTGTGATAGTAACCAGGTAGTTTAATCAGTATTGAGACTCTTTTGTACTACAGTGTCATGACTTTCATTGCAGCCTTTCAGTTAAAATTGTCAGGCTATTTTTGTTGTAGTGAGTGATGATGAGAAATACAAAATTGATGTATTTTATGAATCCTGTTAAACAAAATGCCTCTATAATAAAAAAACCTGACTTTTTGGGTACTATGGTGCAAACGAGGGAACATCCTCCAAAGAAAGTTTGCATAGGTTTCTTATATATTTGTGTGAAATTTTAGCAAAAGCTTAACCTGTGTTTCTGTGCACTGTCTTTATTATCAGCCCCCTTTAAGTACTTAATAATACTTTTATATCAATTAGGAACATCGCTTCACAGACGATAGCCAAACTAAAAGATGTTGCTCGTCGCATTTCTTCCTGCATGGACCAAGAACATTATAACAAAGAGAGATCTGCTTCTCTAGACCTGTTGCTGCGTTTTCAACGTCTTCTTGTTAGTAAACTTTACCCAGGAGATTGTGTTGGGCAGGTCCCTAATACATACAGTAAGTTATTGTAAAAAAAATAAGCCCCACCTCCCACAAGTATTTCTCTAATACCTTTTTTACAGGATAGCAGTTTCTTATTTTATCTTATCCTCTTGTCTCATTTATCGGATGAATTTCACAGTCTGTCTGAAAAGTGTTTGAAACTGTTTTCTTTAAATTGTTTTCTGTAAAGGAAAATTTCTTTTTGGAAGACAATAGGATCTAGATAACACATTTTTTCATAAACTTTTAAAAAGATAATGGCTTCTTAATTCAGTGCTAGTACTGAGTGGCTGCATTTCAGAAGATGTTGGCAGCTTTTGAAATCTGTTTCTTAAATATGGCTATGCGAAGGTTTTCTGTTCTCATCCTGCTTTTTATGCAGGTCCAGACCTCTTAGGCGTTGGCTCTTTACTGAAGAAATACACTGCTCTGCTGTGCACGCACATTGGTGATATCCTTCCTGTGGCAACCAGCATTGCTTCCACTAGTCACAGGCATTTTGCAGAAGTATCTCGTGTTGTGGATGGAGATTTAACAGGTAGGTTTTTCTTTGCCCTCCTTTCCTCCCCTTCCAGGAGGTGGTAGAGTTATGTTGTAGATGTTCTTGAAAGTTCTAAATAACTAGAAAAGACTCAATTTAGTCTTCCAATTGATAGGAAAGAGGGCAGATTTGATGGCAAGAGCTTTGTACTGAAGTGGTAATAGAAGGCAGAATGCATTGTTCTGTGATATACTTCTGTGATGCTATAGAAGTAGGTCTTGAATTAAATGTGAATGTCTTCTTTGTTTTCTGTATTTCAGGCATTCTTCTTCCAGAATTGGTGGTTTCTATAGTGCTACTCCTCAGTAAAAATGCAGGATTAATGCAGGAAGCTGGTGCCATCCCTCTGTTGGCTGGCTTGTTAGAACATCTAGACAGATTTAACCATTTAGCTCCTGGAAAGGAAAGGGATGACAATGAGGATTTAGCATGGCCAGGAATAATGGGTATGTACTAGTAGCATCTGGACTATTTTTTTATTTATGTTTTCATAAATTAGCTATATAAAAATAATGACTATTCATTAACTACTTTCAGGAAAGGAGTTCTACTTTATAGTACAATTTTTATAAACCAATTCGTATGGTGGTTATATGGCAGTATTTATTGCTGTCAGTAAATTCTTTGGGAAGTTATGTATAGAGGTAGGATTAAGCAGATGAGAGGTGCAGCTTTTTCAATAAGTAGTTCACATCATTTTGCACTTTGATTGTGAAAAGTGGCAGTGAAAACATGAGTAGTACATCTACACACTTTGTTACTAAATTCTGTCTGTAACATAAAGGGAGAATAATGCAAAAGCTTTGAAATAAGGAATTTTTCTATTTCCGGGGAACTTTATAATGTGGGCTGTGTCTGGGGTGAAAAGAAACAGAAAATCTGCATTTCTGACTATGAGCATTTTACTGGTGGAGCGAGGAATGAAACCTGGTTGGCTAAAGGTCACACTGCTAGAGAGTAGTGTCTTGGGGTGAGAGAAAAATGGTGTGAAAATGGAGTTACTGGTCTAATTGAGCAAACTGAAATGTATGCTCATGTGTGTGAACATTGCTTTGATCTTTCTTGCCTGGATGAAAATACCTTTAGTTTGAAATAGGTTACTGATAAGTAAATTGGAAGAGTTCCAACTTGTATGTAACCTTGCTTCTTTTATTAAAAATAAAAAATATTTAGACAGAAATTAAATATACAACCAATGCCTTGCAGGCACATGTAATAAAACCAAAGTAATTTTGAGGGAGAACTGACTAGAGCAGTGATTTGCCAGAATACCAGTGGTTCTGCTGCCTCTCCAAACAAAACAGCTCTGTAGTTGGGCAATGCTGGGTCTTTGATAGTGTGACATTGGAGATTATTGCGTAAAAGAACACAAAATATAGCCAGTTTAATTGTGTGATGTGTGGACAGGAACATATAAATAGCCATTTTGACTTTTGAGCATATCGAAAGACAAGTAACCTTTGAGTAGAAGTGAAGAGTTTGCTTAAGCAACTATTAAAAGAATGTTCAGAAAAAACTTAACTTTCTGTTTTTCTGTTGTTAAATTCAGTATTCTGTTTTATTACCTGTAGGTTCATTTTTTACTGGCCAGAGTTGCAGAAATAATGAAGAGGTGACGCTTATACGTAAAGCTGATCTAGAGAACCATAACAAGGATGGAGGATTTTGGACAGTGATTGATGGGAAGGTGTACGATATAAAGGACTTCCAAACCCAGTCTTTAACTGGCAATAGCATACTTGGTGAGAGTCAGCATCTAAATTAAATTAATCTGAACTACAGACACAGATTACTTCTGTTTCAAAATTAGATGGCATAAACAAGGTTTTAGATATTATACTGATCAGCTCATTCTTTCATTAGCTCAGTTTGCAGGTGAGGACCCAGTTGTTGCTTTGGAAGCTGCTTTGCAGTTTGAAGACACGCGGGAATCAATGCATGCCTTCTGTGTGGGCCAGTATATGGAGGTAAAAATGTCATGTATTAATGAATATACTCTTTCTAAAGTAAAGTATTGCTTTGCTTTCAAAATTCTTGTTGGAGCTCAGTTCTAGCTTTCAATTCCTATTTCTTTTAATTAGCCTGACCAGGAAGTGATTACAACACCAGATATCAGTACTTTGTCATCACCTCTGATAGATACAGAAAGGAATTTGGGTCTTCTCCTTGGACTGCACGCTTCCTACCTGGCAATGAGCACACCACTGTCTCCTCTGGAAGTTGAATGTGCCAGTAAGCAGAACTTCATTTTGAATTTAATTAAGTGATAAATACTTCTCGAAGTATGCAAGAGGAAGACACAGGTGGAATAAATTATCTTGGAAATCTAGCACCTTCTTAGTTTTGCTGTCTTCTGAAGAAGTTCATTATTCTTAACAGTAATTACTGCATTCAACAAGGTCCAATCATTTAGCAAGATTTAAGTGGGGATTACATAATTTTGAACAGTTAAATATCCAGAATTTTGTAATATACAAGATAGAATATTGAAATAGAAAGGAAACTCTGTATAGCCCAGTTATCTCACTCACTTATGTTCACTTAAGAATACCTGAAGCACCTGCTGTTGGATTCTGTATTTTTGGGTGTTGTAATTTGCTAAACGGAGTATAATTCAGTATTAATCACATGAAAATGGCTAAGGCCCTATTATCTCTAAACAGATGATGACTACCATGTTACTTTACTGTTTCTTATTTGCAACCCCCAAAAATTTCAGCAAATGGAAGAGCTGCTAAACCTTGTTTGAAGCTGTGTATGTATTTTATTTGAGGTAATTGTTTGAATCTTGATAGCTTAGTCTTTCATTGGAATACACATTTGCATTTTCTTTTTTTTAGAATGGTTGAAGTCATCTATCTTTTCTGGAGGCTTGCAAACTAGTCAGATTCATTACAGTTATAATGAGGAAAAAGATGAAGACCATTGCAGTTCACCTGGTAATACTACCCCAAATAAATCAAAACTATATACACATCGATTAACTTTGAGTGACCATTCACAACCTTTTCTCCAAGCTATTGCAGATAATAATATTCAGGATCACACTGTGAAGGTAAGCCTTCAGTAGTTATGTTCACAAAAATTGTTGCTGAAGGGTGACAGTGGCAGCCTGAAACAGTTCTGTTCATTAAAATTCTCCAAAAGTTACAACAAAACAATTGAAGAAGTTATTTCAGAATTACTTTCTGTGAAAGGAGTGGTTGAGTCCTACTAATGGATGAACTTCGTGTATTTCACATACAGTATTTTATTTTGAATTTTTGAGTGGGTGAACTAAAAAATTTAAATGTGTGCTTAGCAGAAAAACAGAAAATGCATTACTTTCCCTGTCAAGTTTTAGTACTATTGACAGGCCATGTTCACCTCTGGTTGAACTAAGATAGAGTTTTCTTTGTTAAAGCGTAAATGTATTTTTCTGGGTCAGGTGCATGGATGCCTTTGTCTTAAAGTCCATTTGTGCCTTGAGGTTCAGGTTTCACCCAGTTGGGATTGTGGATATTATGAAAACCCGTAAGATGTATGTGGATCACTGGCTTCTGAAATGCCTTCAGATATTATAACCCTTTAAGTTCAGCTCCTTTTCCAAAATGAAGAAACAGAACCCCGCAAGCACACACCCCTCCCCAAAACCAAAACCAAAACCAAAAACCAAACCCCAAAACCAAATAACTGACCAGCCAACCAGAAAACCCAAAAACCAAACCAAAAAAGCCCAAACAAATTGACAAACACCAAAAAAACACAAAGAAGTCCTTGGGATGATAGGATAGCAGTAATGACGAGTCAGGAGAAGACAATTAAAAATTGTGTGAGGTGACCTGGCTATTTCAGAAAGAAATAAAAGCAGTAGTAGCTTTGTTCCGTGAGCCCCATTGCTCTTCATACAAGAAGAGTGATACGGGGCATTCTTTGTGTTATTGGTTTGTAATTGCTGTGTATTAAATAGCTCATACTGTATGGTGTATCTCACTTCTGAATGTTAGTTCAGATGGTAGAGGTTATTCAGTATTACTTAAGTGCTGGCTGCGGTATTTTTGGTCTTTTCATTACATTTAAAACCAAAGTTCAATAGAGGCTGTTTTGTGTTTTTGTAGGACTTCTTGTGTCAAATAGAGAGATACTGTAAACAGTGTCACTTAACAACACCAATCACATTCCCTCCTGAGCATCCTGTGGAAGAAGTGGGACGTTTGTTATTATGCTGTCTTCTGAAACATGAAGATTTGGGTAGGTAGGCTTGTGGTGTAGCTGACCCAGTTTTAACTCTGCTACGGATGATTTTGGAAATGCATATTCAGAGTTTGTCTTTTCCCATTTAGGTCATGTAGCACTGTCTCTTGTTCATCCTGGTGCCCTTGGAGTTGACCAGGTGAAGCACAAAACCTTACCAAAGTCTGTCGTGGATGTGTGTCGTGTTGTCTACCAAGCAAAATGCTCACTGATAAAGGTAAGGCTCGCTCTTACTTGCTGAAGGTTAGATTATTTTTCATTTGAAGTTTTAATTAAAAAGTTATATATTGTTCATTTTATTATATATTAAAGAGTAACCTCGTCTTTCAATGCCTTTTCTAGACTCATCAAGAGCAAGGACGTTCTTACAAGGAAGTTTGTGCTCCTGTCATTGAACGTTTGAGATTCTTATTCAATGAATTACGTCCTGCAGTTTGCAACGATCTCTCTATAATGTCTAAATTTAAACTTATGAGTTCCTTGCCCCGATGGAGGAGGGTAGCTCAGAAAATAATTAGAGAAAAAAGGAAAAAAAGAGGTAAGACAGCATTAATATTTTATTTTCTTTGAAACAATGAAAATCAATCTCATTTCAAGGTCTGTTGCTCTATAGTTGAGACTCTCAGTAGCTAAAACATCAAAGCTATTTGCTTTCAGCTGCATTTTCCCAAGGTTTTCTAAATGAATGGTTACATGTCAATTCCTACAGTAAAAACAGGCACACAACAGGGTCAGGTTCCGGTGAGACGTGCTTCTTTGTCTCCCAGCATATTAAAAATGATCCATCAATAATATCAGTCCCTCTGTGAATTAGTTTTAATAAAGTTTAACTAGAAGCGGCATCGTATTAAAAAAACGCGTTATTAAGCAGTGTAGTCAAAAAACTGTTTAACTGGAAATAATGTGGTAGACAAACGTCAAAGTGCTTTTGAATTTGGTCTTTAAAGACAAAAGCATATTGAGATACTACCAGAGCTAATTTGGTAATAGTTGGACATAGAGTTCACCGAAAGTACATTTCCATTTTATTACAGGCAGATCTTAAGAGTTCTGTATGCTTAGGTTATCATGAAAACTTAAAAATGTGACACTGTAAAATGTTATCAGATTACATGAAATAATATTTTTTTTCTTTCTAGTGCCAAAAAAATCTGAATCTGCTGATGTGGAAGAACCCAAAATTGGAAACGAAGAGGGTGATTTGGAAGAATCCTGTGTTGTACCTCACAGTCCTGTGCCTATAGATAAAAGGCCCATACCGATCAAATCACCCAAGGTAAGATATTAGATTTTAAATCAACCTTGTAAATAAGGAAAACAAGAGGAAAAAATATTTGCTAAAGCAAGATTGCTGTAACTTGACATGTAATATTCTGCTAATGGTGTTTGAGATATATAATGGAGTATGGTGCATTGTTTTGGTGAATAATTCTTAAAAATAAGCTTGTGTACTGCATATTTAGAATATGTAAAAGTACCTTCTTTAATTTTTAGATTATTGCTAATCTTAGAAGTGTTCAGATAAAGCTTCATTTCAAAACAAAAGGTTGTGATGAGTTACTACATATTTTTTGAATATTAATGCATTTGAAATTTTATGTAGTAATTGTAAATAAATAATACTAAGCTCTTTCCTGGCTTTGAAGAAGTTTCCTTTTTTGTTCCCTCCTAGTATTTTAAATTTGGACATGTTTTTACATGAAAGAACATATTTTCAGTAATCTAAAATATGTTTTAACATACTACCTTCCTGTTTTGTAGGATAAGTGGCAACCACTTTTGAGTACAGTTACAGGTGTTCACAAATACAAATGGCTGAAGCAAAATGTCCAAGGCTTGTATCCACAGTCTGCCCTCCTCAATACCATTGTTGAATTTGCACTGAAAGAAGAGCCAGTGGATGTAGAAAAAATGAGAAAATGTTTATTAAAACAGGTAAAATGGAAGAAAATGGGCTTGCGTGTATTAGAAGTTTGCATAGGTATGACATTTTTTTTTTCTCTTTTGCAGTTGGAAAGAGCAGAAGTTCGTTTGGAGGGCATAGATACTATTCTGAAATTAGCAGCAAAGAATTTTTTGCTCCCGTCTGTCCAGTATGCAATGTTCTGTGGGTGGCAGAGGCTTATTCCAGAAGGAGCCAATATAGGGTAAAACTTTTTGTCGTTTTTGCTTTCACAGTTCTTCAGTAAGAAAGAAATACTTATTTGTGTTGTTGTTTTTCTATGAAGGGAACCTCTTACCGACTGCTTGAAGGATGTTGATCTGATCCCACCGTTTAACAGAATGCTGCTAGAAGTAACTTTTGGAAAGTTGTATGCATGGGCTATTCAGAATGTCCGGAACATCCTGCTAGATGCTAATGCAAAATTTAAAGAACTAGGTGAACCTCATTTTGTTGATGTTGGCTCGGGACAAAACTGTTTTAAATTAATATTGTTGCATTTTTTAAAGTTCCCAATAATTGGGATCCTAAAATCGGTTCCCTCGGTTTGTGCTGAGAAATACTTTGACTTTCTGTCTGTCCTTGTATCATTTTACCCTGTCATTGTGATCTTCCCTAACTTCACTTCTCAGTGTTTAAGAGAATGTTGCTGATGTCCTAGCAGCGGGTCATTGATACTCTTTAGTAACACTTTGCCATTAAAATCTAAATTATAAAAAGTTTCTGGGGACTTGAGCTTATAAGTTCTTAAAGCCTAGCAGGGAATAAAAAAGTATTTTAAACCATCGAACAAATCTAGAACCTGTTTTATTGCAGCTCGCCAATGTCAACTGACTTTGTTATTTATGTTACTTGTGGATAGGTGTGCAGCCTGTTCCGCTTCAAACAATTACTAATGAGAATCCAGCAGGACCAAGCCTGGGGACTATTCCACAAGCACGCTTTCTATTGGTCATGCTCAACATGTTGACACTGCAGCACGGTGCCAATACCTTGAGCCTCCTCCTGAACTCTGGCATGCTGGCATTGACACAAACAGCACTGCGGCTGATAGGTACGGGATCTTCTGCTTTCTTGTTTGGAAGAAAGCACGTGTTTTGTAAATCTCCTGTGTGTTTTACTTGTTGGTGTATGCAAAAAATAGGATGACTTTGCTGCTTAAAGATGGTACTTACTGCTATTCACCTTTACCCCCAATGCAAAAAACCCTGTCTGCAAGCACGATTGAGAAAGGAGTTTGACTGTAGCCTTTATTCTTTCATAATTTTTCTCCTGAGCCTTTTCTTTGGCCATCCTTTGCTAGAATTCAGGAGTGATAGTGTAGTTTTGGTGGAAACATTACAAATAAATTAAAAATGGAAAATTTTAAATGAAAACATTAAACTCCCAACTCCATACTCATTCAGTTTCATGTGTTCTACATATTAAAACTGTTCCCAGTCTGCATCTTTCAGCTGTAGTCTTCCTTTGTTCTGTTGTAAGAAGCTCTATGATGTTTTTTGCCATGCTTCATGTTATCCTACTTTTTCTTTTTTGGTTTTCTTAGATAACAGCAAATGTTTGTTCTCGTAACTTGTACTTAACCAGAGTGTTCGTAAGAAATTTTTCCAAAAACATTGTTTCAGTAAAAACATTTAGCCACTGGGCTCATCATTATAATGTCACTTATTTTTGTTCAAAACTAAGTATTTAGAGCCCTGTGCATTGAAAACCATTATATCCTAGTTTCTTAAAAGCTCATCTGACGTGACTTTATTAATGTTTACAAATATGTAAAGGGTGAGTGTCAGGAGGATGGAGTCAGGCTCTTCTCAGTGACAACCAACGGTAGGACAAGGGGTAATGGGTTCAAACTGGAACACAAGAGGTTCCGCTTAAATTTGAGAAGAAACTTCTTCTCAGTGAGGGTGCCAGAGCACTGGAACAGGCTGCCCAGGGGGGTTGTGGAGTCTCCAACTCTGGAGACATTCAAAACCCGCCTGGACACCTTCCTGTGTAGCCTCATCTAGGTGTTCCTGCTCCAGCAGGAGGATTGAGGTCCCTTCCAGTCCCTAACATTCTGTCATTCTGTGTATCACTTGTTAAGTCAGCTGTCCTATTTGTTATTGCTTTTATGTTGCAAAAGATATGTGCCTTAAAGTTTTGAGTGTGACAAAGGTATGTAGAAAAACTTATAGGTAGTTTTAATTTTTTGTGTGTTTTTACCTCTTCAGGACCTAGTTCTGACAACATTGAAGAAGATATGATTGCCTCTTCTCGTGGAGCTTCTGCCACAGTCCTAGAAGAGTCAAGAAAGGAAACAACACCTGTTCAGCTCCCTGTTTCTGGACCAGAGCTGGCAGCCATGATGAAAATTGGTACCAGAGTGGTGAGAGGGGTAGACTGGAAATGGGGTGATCAGGTACAACTTCTTTCATACAAGTTTGGGTGTGTTAAAATCTCTGTTCAGTGGACTGTCTGTGAATTTTATGCTCAAACTTTGAAGGTCATTTTACATTTCAAAGACTTGGAGAATTAACATAAAATACATCAATTATTTGTTTATCTTCATTATGGGGGATGAAAATTCTTTTTTAGTGAGACTGTTCTGATTCACGATTAAACAGGAAATTGGATCACTTATTTGCTACAGTATTATACACTTCCAACTAGGTGGCGCTTACAGCACTTATGTACTACACAGTAAAATAGATCTAAACTTGGGCGCTGCAGTTCACTGGGGTGATTTCTTTTGAAGATTGTGAAATGCTTTCTAATTTTATGCAGAATTTTGAAATATTATTGAATGTTTACTACCTAACCATTATGTTAGCAGCAAAGAAGAGCAAATGCCTTGTTATTTTATGAACTTTGGATATGAATTAGTGTTGTAGATCATGTAACTTGAGCCTCTCTTCTGTCAGGATGGACCCCCTCCAGGTTTGGGTCGTGTGATTGGAGAGTTGGGAGAAGATGGCTGGATCAGAGTGCAGTGGGACACCGGAAGCACAAATTCCTACAGAATGGGGAAGGAGGGAAAATATGATCTCAAACTAGCTGAGCCACCGCCAGCAACACAGCCCACAACAGAGGATTCGGACACTGAGGATGATTCTGGTAAAAAAAACACTTTTTTTTGTAGAATTGGAGGCAGGCTTTTAGTTGAGTGCCAAAATTGGTATCTTGTAATAGAAGAAAGTTTCTTTCAGGGGAGAAAATGCTGCATCAAAGAAGATTAATTTAATAGGTGTACTTTTCTAACCAGAATCTTTCTTAAGGTAGCTTTACTGTGAGAAAGGAGGATCAAAAGGACAGTATCACATTTGTTGCAAATGGGCCAAAGAAAACAGTATTATCTAGCTGCAGTAGTTTTACTTAAAGACACCAAGAGGTAAACGTTTTAACGTATGTTAATGCCGTTCTAAAATGTGTTTTTTTAAATGGCCTAATTATACATCTAGTCACACTGCTTCCCTATTCTTTGCATTGCATTTGAAATTTCTTTTGTGTACTGCTGAGAAAAACTTGAAAATATCTGCACCAAATATCTGGTTTATATTTTGTTCTTGCAGTTGGAAATAAGGAATTTTCTTCATGTGAAATCATCTTAGAGAAAATATTTACAACAAATTTCTTGCATCATGTTTGTTTCAGAACTCTTTGCGAAGTAGATTAACTCGGTATTAATGTATTCCTTTGCCTTTTGTGTCTCCTTCAGAAGCAGAACAAGTTGAAAGGAACCTCCACCCCACTTCCATGATGCTGACAAGTACCGTGAACCTGTTGCAGACACTGTGTCTCTCTGCTGGCGTCCATGCTGAAGTCATGCAAAGTGATGCTACTAGGACATTGTGTGGTCTACTCCGTATGCTTGTGGAGAGTGGAACAATAGATAAATCAGGTATGTTATATAGAAACAGTCTGATTCAGCTGTATGCTGCTGTTTTGTGCTTTGTTGTCTTGTAACTTTGTAAATCTTTTGCTATTAGTTTCTAATCCTTTAAGGCCAAAGGCTAGAAAATGCATTTTCAGTGCTTTCAAAATCTTAACTGTTAGCAAAAGCAACATAAGTCATAACATAAGCAGTAAAAGCAAGAGAAATGCATGAGATAAGGAGCATCAAGATGGGTATGGTCAGCTTAGATAATGGATTTCTTAGCAGTCTTTTTGGGGAGAACAGTATTGACTGGGTATGTCGTATTCATTTCTGTAGATGCTTTGTGATTTTAGAAGTAACACTGGTAACTACTTTGAAATGAGGAAACAGGATAAGGATGAGAATTGTTTTAAAGGCATATTTAATAAAATTAATCACAGGCTCTAAAATTGAAGTTAATAGTTCATGTAAAGACGGTGGAGTAGATCAGTGTTATGATTTGTCCAAAAAAGCCCTGTGTAGTATATAGAGAAATATGTAGCTGGTGAAAAAGTCAACTGTTATCTGTATGTATCTCTTTGTTTTTAGCTTCCTTGCCAAATAAATTAGTTTATAAGGAACAGCATAGGAGTTGGTGCACGTTGGGATTCATTCGAAGTATAGCACTGATGCCTCAGATGTGCAGCACTCTTAGTACATCTCAGTGGATAACTTTGCTAATGAAAATTGTTGAGGGGCATGAATCTTTCACTGCTGCTTCACTACAGAGACAGGTAATATGTGTATTTCCAAATTACTTTGATAGGCAATGAATTTAGTAGACTTTAGCTGTCTTAAAAAGAAAAAAAAGTGTTTGAAAAAATGGATGTTCTTAAATCACTTTTTAATTAGTTGGAGAAAAGATAACGTGTCTTCTTATATTTAGGATTCTTCATTTTAAATACACAGCTGTGAGTTTTTCACCCTTCAGGACACTATAGACTTCCTTGTTCTATTGAAAACCTGAAAGTTTTGTACAGATGAGACACCAAAAGTGTTGCACAAATATGTTCCGGAAACACCCATTTAATATTTTCTAGATGTTGAATAAAGAAAAGAATAACAAAAAGATGGTTAGGAAAAATGTGCAATTTTGTTTTAAAGTTACCAAATTGTGTATTATCTAGTGTCACTCCTTCCACACTAAACTGTTATTATTGTTTTAATTGCAGTCTCTCTTAAGAAGCTGCATCTTTATGTTATTTTGGTATTGTGTTTCTCTTGTTCCATTTCCCCTTCTCCCTTTTCTTCTTTCTTTTTTATTCTTTTCCTCAGCATCTTATAGTGCCTTTTTCATAACACTGAAAAGCAACCTTATTATCAAGTAACTCTTCCAAGTTTTAAGGATCAGGGATAAAAAGATTATCTTAATCTTTTCCCTGATAAAACAACAACAGTTTATAACAAAAGCCTTGTATCATAAAGGCCTGTGCATTCCTGTGTGGTCTTCCAGCAAATTTATATTAAATATGATGAGACTTCTGTCATCATGTGGGACTTAGTGCATTAAAGTCATCTGTGTTGTTCAGGGAATACTCGAAAGAATTGGGCATTCCTTGTGTACCAGCATCTAAATTAATAACAAGAGGAGACCTTGAAGTTTTAGCGAGATGTGTTATTGACAGAGGTTTACAAGCAGAGAGATCTTTTCACCATTACTGGTCATTTTTATTGTGTTGGTCTTCTGGGTGGAAGATGAGGAAGCTCAAAACTTGAAATGTTCCTGTTCAGAATGTGCCACCCCAGCTGCTCTTTGATATGGCAGTGCTTGCAGCCTTCCCCTGCTTCTCGTCAGTCCTGCGCTGAGTGTTTTGGTCTGGAGCTGCCAGTCTGTTCCTCCTGTACTCTATCGGAGGCCTTAGTTTCATGTAACTACTTTTGGGTGTCACTGTGGTTGCTTTTTGCCTTCTTGTATCATTCAGCTTTTTATCTTAAGATTTTTAATTATCCTACCTTAATTGCAGAACACTTGGAAACATCTATCCTGAAATGTATCTTAAGACTCAGTTCTGAGGCTAGAATCAGAACAATCCTTCCTATTTTTCCATTGTGTTTTAGTCATTTGCACTGTTTCCCAATGTGTGTTTGTCTCGTGTCTTTTGAAAAGATTGGATTCACTAATATAATGTTCCAATAAAATTGTTACTGACTTTGAACTGGCACAACGTTTTAAAAAATATTTCTTAGCAAACTGAAGAGAACATCAGTAGCACTGTAATTTCCACAGCTGTAAAGAAGTCAGCATTTTAGGAAGAACTACAAAGGAAGGCTGACCTTTAAAATGTCTTTCTTCTGTACTTAATATGTTTGAGATTTTCTTTAATATTTGGTGACTTAAAACTGGATAACACAAGTTTTGTTCTCTTTTTAGATCCTCGCTGTACATTTATTGAAAGCAGTACTTCCATCCTGGGATAAAAATGAAAGGTCAAGAGATATGAAGTTTCTTGTGGAAAAACTGTTTGGATTTTTAGGCAGCCTGCTTAGTACTTGCTCTTCAGATATCCCACTACTCAGAGGTAGAGGAATTTTCCCCTCAAGTGTCTTATTTTTATGTATAGAAAATGTATGTGTTAAAGTGACAACTGTTGTGCAATTGCTTTGTCTTTCTAGAATCTACTCTGAGAAGGAGAAAGGCCAGGCCCCAAGCATCTCTAACTGCCACTCACAGTAGTACATTAGCAGAAGAGATAGTGGCACTGCTGAGGACGCTCCATTCGCTCAGCCAGTGGAATGGACTCATAAACAAGTACATCAACTCTCAGCTAACCTCCATCACCCACATCTTTGCAGGAAAACAGTCAGAAGGGGTAGTTTCCACGTTTTAAAATAAGCTCATTTTTATAGCAATATTTATTTTGCAATTATAAATATTAAATGCTTGTAAACAATGTTAAGCCTAATTTTGAAACCATTTTTGTATTTATATATGTGTATTTTTGTGTTGTAATTTTTAAATTGAAGTATGCGTGATTAACTTTGTATTTTAAAGCAGACAGAAGTACATGTTTTCTCCATACAGTTAATTTTATTGTTTTTTTGTTAGGCCGTGTTGGATGACTACTTTCCTGACACTGAGAACCCAGAGGTGGGAGGCCTCATGGCCGTGTTAGCAGTGATTGGGGGCATAGACAGTCGCTTGAGACTGGGTGGACAAGTGGTTCACGATGAATTTGGAGAAGGCACAGTGACACGAATCACCCCCAAAGGGAAAATCACTGTCCAGTTCTATGACATGCGAACGTGTAGAGTGTGCCCTCTGAATCAACTAAAACCAGTAAGTTAATTTCATTGAGGCTTTAAGACAGGGAAGGGTATTGTTAAACGCTCTGATATGCAAAGAAAATACTTGTTCTTCATGCAGTGAAAACACTGGTGTTTAACAAATATGATGCTCTGAATGCAAATCTGAGATGATGCTCACGCAAACCTCTATAGGGCCTCTAATGCTCATCCTCGTTTGTTGAGGAGGTGAAAGAAGAAGATATTTGAGCTGAAGTCCTTTGACTTGACATAAAATCTCCAGTCACAACAGTGTGATTTGTAGCTCTTATCTGAGAGGAGCTTATTTATTTGTGTTTAACTTGATTTGCTAACTCGTGTAGAAAAAGTTGGGTGTTTCCATTTGAATCTTAATCTCAAGTTGGTTAATACGGCTTTAGTGAAAGTGCAAAGTGCCTGGTCTGTTTCAGGGACTGCAGCTCTTCCTTCCTCTCGCTTTTTCACCAAGTAGGCCTGCAATTGTGTGATACAAATGCAGGCTTAGGAGCTATGCAGGGAATAGAAATCCTCTCCAGTTGTTCCTAGTCAGGAGCAAGAAGACAAACGCTATTTTTATTCTTCTTCGGTTAGTAACAGTTGAAACTTTTGAATGATTTTGTAAAATTTTGGAAAACGCTTATCTGTATGTTTTTGTTTTCTTTTTCTTCCCACACCGTGTAGCTTCCAGTTGTGGCTTTCAATGTGAACAACTTGCCTTTCACTGAACCTATGCTATCCATTTGGGCTCAGTTAGTGAATCTAGCTGGAAGTAAAACAGAAAAACAAAGAATGAAGTCGCCCAGTCAGGGTCTTTCAGGTACAGTTGTTGTGTGTTTGTGGGTTTTTTGGGGGTTTTGTTTGTTTGTTTGGTTGGTTTTGTTTTTTGTTATTGTTGTTCTTTTTTTGTGTGTTTGTTCTGTGGTTGGTTGTTTTTGTTTTAAATAGCTGGATATATGTATATAAGAAAAGGGGTTTTCTGGAACCTTACAGTTTTTTCTTAGTCAAGACTGACTAGTAGGCACTTATGAGACAAGTTTAGCTAGGAGATTAATTGCTCTGCGCTGTAAGTGGAATGCCTTTTTGACTTTGAGAAAGTGTAAATAAGGTTTGAGTCTGGACTTTTCTTATTGAATTGTTTAAAATATTGAATGCATGTAACATCTTAACCCCATTTACTGTGCTATATATCATCTATATGATTGCCCAGAGTGTGAAAACTAGGAAAGTGGTGTTTTTAATATAATGGGTTATAGAATGTATGTAGACTTTTTATCCAGGTGCTGTTCAAGCTACTTCAAACCATCAGTATTTCAGAAGCTTTCACACAGTGAGATAAGATGTGAACTAGCTTTTGGACTGAGGTCTTATGAGTAATAGCCTTTCTTTAGCATAAAATATTCCTATCACTAATTGCTGCTTAATATTTCTGATAGGTCAAGTGGATTTGGATCTGCTGCGATGCCAGCAATTGAAGCTGTACATACTGAAAGCAGGCCGAGCTCTACTTTCTCACCAGGATACACTAAGGCAGATCCTGTCTCAGCCAGCTGTTCAGGAGAGCACAATAAATCCTTCAGGTATTCTGGAATGCAACCTGAGTGTGCTGCTGTTTGTTTCGATGGTAGAGTATGTGACTATAACTCTTGCTAGTGGAGGCTAGAAATTAGGTTTGCCCTCCAACAAATAAAAATTCAGGGATGTTTTAACCTTATATATTAAAAGCATTTTGACTTTTTAACTTAGGTTTGAAGACTAAGTGGATCAGGTGTTTGAAGCTTGAGATACTGGAGTTAGCTAAATTTGTAAGTCGTCTGTAGTTAGCAAGCTTTGTAAGCAATTTGAAAAAAAACTTGTGTTTTTTTTGCAGTGGTTTCTTTTTCTATGTTGGAACTTAAACTATGAGTTCTCAGTTGGCTATTCCTTTTACTTCGAATGTTTTGCAGTTTCCAGTGAAACAAGTACCAGGATTCAGTGTCTTAAGCATAATCTTAAAAGAAGTTTAAGGAATTTTAGTTTTAATAATTTGAATTCATTCTCTAAATACATTCCTTCTATGTATCAAAATAAAGAAAATATATCTGTCAGCTTTCAGGATAGCTATTGATGCCCTTATAGTTTATATTAAGTCTTTGGGCATTTATGAAGTCTTAAAATATATACATATATGTAAACACACACACATAGATACTTTTTAAATATATTAATATATTTGGCTTATTTGTATATTTCTGTGGTTTTTTTTTTTTTTTTTTTGGTCAGTTGCCAAATTTTAAGTCAACAGAATCATCAGGTTTTTTTTTCCCAGGAATAGAAGATGGTTTTATTTCTACCATCAGTTTTTAAGGTGAAAAAAGCACTCAACTTTTTTATTTATTTTTTTTTTCTTTAACCCAAACTGCATAAGTACCTGAGGACTATTAATTGTTTTGTTACTGTTCCAAATATGGGGACTTCCTTTTGTTGGAATTAAGAGTGAGGATACTTTCCTTAGGTAGCCACAGTAAAGATCTAGGAAACATGAACATTTATGCCAACAAGAATACCAAATCAAATATAAAAGTTCAAAAAAGGTATACTCTTTTGAAGGGGCAATGAATATCTATAGGGAGCTCTTCTGCAGAGGGATATTAGAGAGGGAAATGACTCAACCCATAAAGTATACACCATGGTTCTGGGGATCACTGAGACTGTTGGTTGTCAAAAAGTGTTTTATCCTGGAAGGATCTCTGTATAATAATCTTATTGTAACAAGGTGGACTCAGAAGGTCCTTGTGCAGTTTCACTGTCTACTGAGCAGTTTCTGCCAGACATATTCTAGGTGTATTTTAGTAAAATCATTGTTTACCTACAAATTCCTCATTTACTTTTTTGTGTGGAGATTGTGGCACACATGATTTAGTCTTAAATGCATGATTCCTGTGGAGAAGAAATATGTGAGAAATAACGTATTTGATCAACCAGTGGGCCTCAGAATGAGTCCCCTGATTGACTTACATTACATGATTTTGGTTAAAATAATGTTTTTGTTTCAAGAGGATGGAGCGGTTGCCTCTCCCGACATAGGAGATATGTCTCCTGAAGGACCTCAGCCTCCCATGATTCTTTTACAGCAACTTTTGACAGCTGCTACACAGCCATCACCCGTGAAAGCAATATTTGATAAACAGGAGCTTGAGGTAAGTCTGTGTTTTCCACTAATAAGTAATGTAATTAAATAAGTGTTTGTACTTCACGTTCCGGTTGAAACTTGTTAATCTAGAGGTTTAAATAAAAAAACGTGACACTGAACCCTTTTTTTGGCAAATAACCTTTCATTTCAGGCACACAAACGTGCAAAACATACTAAATATGCTTGCTGTACTGGGACTGATTTATTTGTTCTCATTTAGGCTGCTGCTTTGGCAGTATGCCAGTATCTGGCTGTAGAGTCGACACATCCTTCAACTCCAGTGTTTGAAGACTGCAGCTCCAGTGAAGCTACAACACCCATCACAGTGCAACATATCCGACCCACAAAAGCGAAGAAGCGCAAACAGTCTCCAATTCCACCCCTCCCCATTGTAGTTCAGCTTATGGAAATGGGATTTCCTAGGAAGAACATAGAATTTGCTCTGAAATCTCTGTCTGGAACTTCTGGAAGTGCTTCTGGATTACCAGGTATTTCATTTAGTTAAATTAAGGATGAAGGAAAGTCACGAGCAGATTAAACGCTACTTACAAGGACGCAATTGTTACTTCGCTTTTTGGATACTATCTTAAGAATGTCAGGGAATCCCTTAGAGACAGACTAAGTTTGTTTTCTGTATTAGGAGTGGAAGCCTTGGTTGGCTGGCTGTTGGATCACCCTGATGTTCAAATTACGGATCTCTCTGATGCCGATACTCTCTCTGATGAATATTCGGATGAGGAAATAGCAGAGGAAGTGGAAGAAGCTGAAGCTGCTTGCCCTGTGGTAAGTATCAACTTACTAAAACCTGCACCATGCTAGTTGGCTGAACTTCTATAATTCTTTTCTTTTACAAACTTGCTTAGAGTATAAAGACATTCTGCTGACCCAGGCTTTCAAGACTGTAACCAGGACCACATTTGCTGTGTCTTTCTAAGGCATGTCATGAAAGAACTCAAGAATAATCTATAAATATTTGAGTAGCACAGGGGGAGAATGGAATACAGGTAGATGTTTCACTAGTCATAGCTGTAAGTATCCCTGATAGTTGGTCTTGGTTTCATCTAAAATAGTCGATATTATAGTGTAATATTTGTAAAGGACTCTTTTTTTAATTTTCTTCCCCTGCCTTCCTTCCATTGGTTTGAAAAACCAATGTTAGCTACAAGGAATGACTGAGGAATTAATAACTGAATCACAAAAACGTAAAAAATGTTTTCACTTATTGGTGGTGAAATAACCTTTACAATGCCTACTGTGTGTGATGGCTTTAATGTGAATTTATATTAAGCTTCTGTTAGCTTCCACGAGCTGTTTCAGTAAGGATTTGCCAATAAAATGAAATGGATTCTGTATTTCTATTTATTTGCTAAGGAGTTAGGTTGAGTTTTCTGGCACATATGAGACTTTGTAATTGAAAGAAATGCATTATGTTTTGAAGGAAATTAACTTGATATTGAGTTCTGATATCATTATCAATATTACAGTGAGAAACTGCACTATATATTGGCCTCAAATGACAAAAAAGCCAACAAAACCAACAAACATTTAGTGCTCTAAATAAGACAAAGTTTTTCTGAAGATTCTCACCACAGCTGGGATGCAGTAGTTCTCATAATTTTTTTTCAGTTAATCAAGTGTTAAAAGGAATGATTTCTGATAGCTACAGTCTTATCTTTTTTCTTCAGCTTGTTTTTCTAAGGGAATACTCAAAATCCCATTGTATTACAGAACAGAAAAATTAATAGTATACTTTAGGCAGAAGATTAGCATTCACCACTGTGTTTTTGTTGTTTTTCTCTCCAAACAAGTAGCCTAAGCAGTAGAATGTGAATGTGTGATCTGAAGGCTAAGTAGATTACTTACAAATAGTCTTTGTTTTAATTTTCTTAGGCAAGCAGATTTCATGAAAGCAACTTGCAGCTTGTTTCATACATTTTGAAAATTTGCAGCTACGTTTCTTTGCAAGTAATTTTGGAAACTAAACTTTAGTTTAAAGTGAAGTAGATCGTGAATGTTAGCCCTGTAATCAGTTGACCTATTGCAATTTGTTTGTTTGTTTTTTTTCTCATTTTGGCATGGAATTTCGATATTACGGGGTTTTTTTTGGTTGGGTTGTCTTCAGTCTCTGCTAACAATTTTGATCTGACTTGAAAACAAATTTTGTAACTGTTATGTGTTTATTTTGGATTTTTTTCCAGTCAAGCGGTGCCGTTGTAACAGAGAGCCAGACCTATAAAAAACGAGCTGATTTCCTAAGTAACGATGACTATGCTGTGTATGTGAGGGAGAATATTCAGGTAAGCATGATGGTGAAAAGCTAGGTTGAAACTATTCTTCTCCTGATACAAAAGTCTTTGCATAGTTATGGCATCCAATTGTCCTTTTTCCCTAGGTGGGGATGATGGTTAGGTGCTGCAGAACCTATGAGGAGGTTTGTGAAGGAGATGTAGGCAAAGTTATTAAATTGGATCGAGATGGATTGCATGACCTGAATGTACAGTGTGATTGGCAACAAAAGGGTGGTACTTACTGGGTCAGATACATCCATGTTGAGCTTTTAGGTAAGTTCACTGCTAACAGCTTTTTAATGAAAAACTGAATGATACACTAAGGGAGATCTATTTTGGGGGAGGTGAAATCCCACTCACCATGCATTTATTCTTGCAACTGCCAGGATTCCCACCGCAGAGTTCTGCCTCTCATATCAAGATAGGTGACAAAGTGCGTGTGAAAAGCTCTGTTACCACACCCAAATACAAATGGGGATCAGTTACTCACCGAAGCGTGGGAGTTGTCAAAGGTAATGTATGTTCAAAATGGGCTGTGGGGAAGTAATAAAAGTGGAAACCGCATGGGCTTCTGCAGTGTTTGAGGAGAGAATCTTCTAGACACACTTAGAATTCACACTGTTCTGTGGAATATTGCATGATGATAAGAGAGCATAGAATGCATTTGATGTCTGTGATGATTTTATAGGCATGTACTCTGTGACAGCCCATTTCATTAGTGTGTTCATCTGCTATTTGAGCCACTCCATTCACATACTGTAAAGATCTCAAAGAATCTGTGCAGCTTCCTGTAATAGTTCTCATTTATACTTGGGATGAACACAAATGGTCTTCTTTTGAGAAGCAAATCTGACTTGAAGACTTCATATGGAAGGGTGGAGAAACTGGGATGCACTAGTGTCAAGCTGTAAGGGATGTTATAGAAGTAATCTGTCAGGCATAGATTCTGTGAAGAGGTGCAGATTTTGGTCATACTGTCCTTGTGCTTAGAAGTACTCTTTCTCTTTGGGTACTGTTTTTTTAAAAAATAAATGAAAAATCCAGAGTGAAGGAATTTAAATATAATAATATACATCTTTAAAAATTCTTTAGAACTCCCCTTCCATCTGCCTCATTTCAGGCTGTCTGATTAGGTTAATACGTAGTTCCATTAAAATAAAATATAACTTTTGAAAGTCACTTTTGTTACGCGTTTCTGCTTTGTTGTTGCACTGGACGCTTTCTGCTTCCTTTTATAGAGATTTGCAACATGTTGTATTTTCTGCATATTTTTGTCACAGCTTTTAGTGCCAATGGAAAAGATGTCATTGTAGACTTTCCTCAGCAGTCTCATTGGACTGGCTTGTTGTCAGAAATGGAACTGGTCCCCAGCATTCACCCTGGAGTCACGTAAGTGGTGATCTACATTTTTGTTAATGTATATGGGTTATCCTATAGCTTTATTGTCTTGATTCCATTATCTTGACTTGTGTTACAATTAAGATATACCATGAGTGTATTTACTTGTCATTCGTTTGTGAAATCAGGTGTGATGGCTGTCAGATGTTTCCTATCAATGGGCCTAGATTCAAATGCAGAAACTGTGATGATTTTGACTTTTGTGAAACCTGTTTTAAAACCAGGAAGCATAACACCCGGCATACTTTTGGCAGAATAAATGAACCAGGTATGTTTCAGTATCTAAGTGTTTCTTGGATTAATTTTAAACGCATTTAGTTTGTTTTTTAAAATAAGTCTTAAATTTTGGCTCCTTAACATAGTGAAATCAGTGTTCGTATTGACTCTATAGACAACAAAACATTTTTAGGAGATCATAGCAATGCTACAATTGCACGTGGTGAACTACACCAAAACCACAACCCTTAAGCTTTCTTCTTAGTGATAAAAAAGTTGTAAAAATGCAGCTACTTGACAGTAACTCTTTGTGAGAACTGAGTGTTCAGCTATACCAAGAGTAAAATGGATAGTTTCTTAATCCACCTGCCTTGTGCTATCAGTCTAAATGTATTTGGATGGAATCCTTGTGACTGCAAGTGCAGCTTGAAATACATAAGATACCTTCTCACACCTGAATTGCTCTTTAACAGTTTTGCCTATTGATGTGTAATGGCTGTTGCCTCATTTCCCCAGTGATGTGGAGACTCCCGAGAGGTGAGGTAGGACAGGGAAGCCTTTTGAAGGACTCGTAATCAGAACTTCTTGTTTTTAAGGCACGAACAGGTGCAGCCATTTTAAGTCCAAAACTTTGGGGTTTGGATCATTATGCAAAACTTACCTGACACTAGCTTTTTTCTTCCCCTCTTCTTTCCACCTGTCTAAAAATCAGTATGATCTCTAGTATTTGCAAGATGGTGCTGACTTCTGGAATAAACCTCTTCATATTTACATGTAGACAGATTAATTTGTTTGGAAAATGAGTAAAACTGATTCCCTACTAGGAATCATGAACATGCATTGTGTCTGTATGATGGTTTGTCCAAAGGGCAAGAAAGACCTTCCACTAATAAATCAGTTAATGTGGCTATACAGCTACTGTGGTGTGCATCTGTAATCCTTCTTGTTGCCCTGGATAGGGTGGAGGAGTTACAGTGTTCTTTTAGTCAGGGTTTCTAAAAGCTACAAAGATCAGTGAAGGAAAGTAGAAGTGGGGTTTTGCGGGGAGGAAATCAACAACTCATTAAGACACCTCATTCTTGGACAACATTGGGAAGTTTTGAGTGTTTTAACTTAGCTGTGGTTGTTCTTCTATAAGGGATTTCTTTTGAGGGTTGATTGCATATTTTTCTATGCTATGGTTGTGTACAAAATTCATGTGCTCTGGGCCTTTATTTTGAAGTATATCATTGTAAATTTTGATTTGAATTTCAAAAGGAAGGACCCTTTGAAGTGGCTACTTTGTCAAGAATGTTAGTCTTTTAAAGATTCTGGCAGTTTAAGGTTTGCATGTAATGTTTTATCATTCAGTTTTAGGAGTTTATCTTGGTGTCTTATGTTCCTGAAGAGAGTAATTTTCCTTACTTTTTTAATGCTTATTTTTTACCAAATTATGCTTCGTTTCTTGGTACAAATCAATTATAAGTGTAAGAATAGAAATTGCAACTATCCCAAGTGGCAGGTGTGACAACTTGTAGTCTGGTAAAGTGCTTGAAACTGCTTTAAGAAAAAAATCTTGAGCTATGCCCTTCAAGCATGAGTAGTGTTACTGTACCTGTGTGACGTGCTTCTGTAGTCAACTTTTAGACTACATACTTGAAATCTTTGTGTATTTCCTTTCACATTGCTGATAGTTTTAATGAAAGCAATTTTCTTTGAGAGGTACGTGCTTAACATTTCATTTAACCCTGCAGGTCAGTCTCCGGTGTTTTGTGGACGTTCTGGAAAGCAGCTGAAGAGACGGCACAGCAGCCAGCGGGGAATGTTACTGGATGATTGGTCAAGAATAGTTAAGAATTTGAATGTCTCATCCTCTGTGAATCAGGCTTCACGTCTCATTGATGGTAGTGAGCAGTGCTGGCAGTCTTCTGGCTCACAAGGAAAGGTAACTTTAAGCCACAACTGGTCGATTCTGGCACACTTTGTTCTTAATAGGAGAAGTATTTACCTTGGTGAAATATATTTGTTTGTTACCTTTGTGTAAGATAGAAGAGTAGTAAAAACAGGCATCTGAAGTACGAAACTGTGTCTTCATAGTAAATGTGCCTATTTTTTAGAGTTTTGCTTCATCTTTCTCATTATTTTATGTGAATCATAAGGAACTTGTGTGGTTTTTGGAATACAGGGTAGTTATGCTATTCTGTAGTTGGTTATATGGTTTCAATTACCTTTTCAGTATAATAACTGGTGACAGTTGTTCTTAACAAACACACTGATTATATTTTACTTAGATGAAATATAAAATTTACTTTGCAATACAAAAAACACCTATGTTTTTACTAGCTAAAACTGCCTCCATGCACTCCCTCAGTTGCATAGAATCGTACAATATCTCAAGTGGAAAGGGCGACCCATAAGGATCAAGTCCAACTCCCTGCTGCTCGCAGGACTACCTAAAACTAAATCATATGACTAAGAATGTCTTCTAGACACTCCTTGAAGTCTGACAGGCTTGGTGCTGTGACCACTTCCCTGGAGAGCCTGTTCTAGTGACTGTCCACCCTCTGAGAGAAGAACCTTTCCCCAGTGTCCAGTCTGAACTTCTCCTGATGTAGCCTCATTCCATTTTCTCTTGTCCTATCATTGGTCATCAGAGAATGGAGATCAGCACCTCCCCCTCCACTGCCCCCTTTGGGGAAGGTGTAGATGGTGATGAGATCACCCCTCGGGCTTCTCCTCTCCAAACTGAACAAACCAAGTGACCTCATAAGTCTTGCCATCAAGACCTTTTGCCATCTTGATTGCCCTCCTCTGTACACACTCCAGTAGTTTGACATCTTTCTTATATCGAGGTGCCCAGAACTGCACACAGTGCTCCAGGTGAGGCCGCACCAGTGCAGTGCAGAGCGGGACAATCACCTCCCTGCCCGGCTGGCAATGCTGTGCTGGATGCACCCTAGGACACGGTTGGCCCTTTTTGGCTGCCAGGGCACACTGGTGGCTCGTGTTCAACTTGCCATCAACCCAGACCCTCAGGTCTCTTTCCTGAGGATTGCTCTCCAGCTTCTCATCCCCAGTTTGTATGTATGAGCTGGATTACCTCATCCTAAGTGGAGAATCCATGTTAAGTTTCATATGGTTGATGATTGCCTGGCTCTCTAGTCTATCCAGATCTCCCTGTAAAGTCTCTCTACCCTCAAGGGAGTCCACAGCTCTTCCTAGTTTAGCGTAATCAGCAAACTTGCTCAATGTACATTCAACTTCTGTGCCCACAGAATTTATAAAAACATTTAAGTGTCATTCCTTAGTTTGTGGTTGCCAGTTTTATTTGCCCACAGCACTGCTTTGTGGCCAGTGTAGGCACTGGGATTTGTGGCAAGACAGTGTGTTTTGATGCTCTGTTGATGACCATGTTGAGAATGTGTATCCCCAAGTACCATTCCTTCGGGTTGATTACAGACTGTAACCAGTCAAAGATTTACATTATGTCCCATTTCTTGACCTCTCTATGGTATTGTGCTTTCTCCATCTTCTCAATGGTATTGCTCTCGAGTTAAATAAATAATTTGCTGCAAATCTTTCTCTTGTATGTGGAGGTTGGACAGGTGAGAAGTTCACAAGGCCATTTTCCTTTGGCGATTTCCTGTGCATTGCAGCTGTCGTGTGCTTTTCATAAGTGTTTTTCATGCTTTCTCCAACATCAGCACACATTTTATTCTTGTTAACTGTACAACAGTCCTAACAATACTGTCTGAAAATGAAATTCTGTGTGTTTGCCCTAGCACTGGATTCGCTTGGAGATTTTTCCAGATGTTCTTGTTCACAGACTAAAGATGATAGTGGACCCAGCAGACAGCAGTTACATGCCCTCTTTAGTTGTAGTTTCAGGTATGTGTGTGTTCTCTGAGAAGTCTGAAAAATACTTTTTTTGTGCATTCAACGATAGATATTTTTCTGGTTTCAGTTAACGTAGTCATATGTTAACATGCATAGTGCCTGTTTATGAAACAAACACCATATCTTAAATTATTTTTCTTTCCGTGTTTTGTTTTCTAGGGGGGAATTCCTTAAATAACCTTATAGAGCTAAAGACAATCAATATAAATCCTACAGACACCACAGTGCCTCTTCTCAGTGATTGTACGGAAGTAAGTGAAGTTTGTGTGAGAATTACTCTTGTATGCAAAAGAAAAATATTTTGCTGCAAGAGAAAGCTGAGAAGCCCTGTTGTGATTATTAAAGCATCTTATTTAACTTTTCCTCTGATTTAGCACTATTTCTTGGAGTTTAGTAAAGTTAATTTCCCTGATAAGTTTTATCGTCATCACAGCAAACGCTATACTAGCCTTAGTAGCAAAGGTATTTTCGTTTTTTTGGTGTAAATCAATATACTTATGAGCCAAAAAGACGTCCCAATGAACTTAAATTTGGGGATAATTTTGGTGAGTGATAAAGCTTATTTTGAATAGTAGTTCGGATCTTTTTCAGTAACTGAAAGGAGGAGCGCATAATAAATTTTTAGAAAATTGGAAGTGATAACATTCTCCATGTATTTATCTTAAAGTATGAATTATTTGGCTTTTCAGCCCTACATATTTGAAGTTATGGATTTATTTTGTTAAGGTGACAAAGTGAAGCAAAAGTTCTAATTCTTTCCTATCTTTTATAAAGTTACATAAGACCCAAAAGGTGGCAATTCAGTTTTTTCTTCTTAGTACCACAGGTATATTGAGGTTGCAATCAAGCAGTGCAGAAGCTCTGGGATTGATTGCAAGATACACGGCCTCAGCATACTGGGACGTATCCGTGCAGAGGATGAAGATTTGGCGGCAGTCCCTTTCCTTGCTTCTGATAACGAGGAAGAGGATGATGATAAAGCCAACACCGGCAGGTAGGAAACTGCAGGGGTGAGGGGGAAATGATAAAGAACTGCAGTGTCTATGTATTCTAATCAGGAGATTATTGTAAGAAGAGCAACTTAATTAGATCAGATGGTAGTAAAGAGAAATCAGCATCTTAGTTTTTCAGAATTGTAAGTAGGTCATTTGTTAATAACTAACTTCGTTAAGGCTGTCACACTGGTGAGGTGGTAGCCTTTTGTACAACTCTTCTGCTTCTGCAGTATACTTGGAGTTTGAAGCCTACCTAAAAAACTTGATGTGTTTATACTTGGTATGTGGTGTAGTGTATATTTACCACTGCTCAGCAAAATATTCTGGGTGTTTTTGATATTTACTTGTTACAGCCACCACTTAACTGTGGTGGTATAATCTGAGTACTGAAACTGTTCCAAAATATAAAATCAATAAATAGAGTAAAAAGTTGCCTATGCCATATAGTATGCAGGTTGCTAACCTGACTTTTTTTTTTCCTCCTGATATGTGCAGTCTTGTTAGAAAGAAGGCAGCTGGGCTTGAATCGGCAGCTACAATAAGAACCAAAGTTTTTGTTTGGGGACTGAATGACAAAGACCAGTTGGGAGGGCTAAAAGGTTCCAAGGTATGTTTGTTGTTTTCATACTTCAGTACAAAACAAACAGAGCTAAAAATAAAATGTGCAAGTCTTGCACAACTCAAAATTAATTCAAATGTATTCAGAATTTTAAAGTTTATTATCAAAAGCTACGAAGAGTAGGTTTTAATGTCTTTTTACTGTTAAGACATGGATGTCTCCTGGATGGAAAATTGGTTGTTACGCTGAAATCCAGTTTGATTTTTAAAAGCCATTTAACCATTTATTTTAGATGATAGTGAGCTAATTGTTCTAAACATGTGTAGCACTATATGTATTTTGTTCCTTTTGAGTTTATGTGCATGAAATGAACATTTTGAACCTTTCTGTGTATGTCTTGTACCTGGAGCTGGTGCAGTAAGCAGAAAAAAAGTTGAATTCTGATCTTTTGATTGGTATAACTTGATTAGAATTCAGTGTAATTTGAGAGGAATTTCATTCCTGTGTGCAGCCATTTATACATAATTTTTAATACAATGCAAGACGGGAGATAAATGGCAAATGTTTAATCAATTTAAGGTGTCATTAATTGGAAAAGTATATTAAGGGAGCATTTATTTAATGTATGTTGTAAATAAAACATATAATATTGTATGCGTAGAATGCCTTTCAAGAAACAAAAAGTTAACCATTTCTATCTTTTCCATCCTGTATTTTATTGGTGCATAAAGGCCTCAGTGCAGAAGTGCATATTTCAGTCCATTCTTGCTTCATCTGAATAATACATGGAGTTTCATGGTTTCATGTGTTTGGGGGGAAAAAAAAAAAAAGTACCTGTTAGATTAACTGGTTTATCACTTAAGAACAGCTCTTCTTTTGAAAGCATGAAACTTAAAAGTGTATTGTAACGATCTTTATTTCCTGTCTACTTTAGATAAAGGTTCCTTCCTTTTCTGAAACCCTATCTGCTTTGAATGTCGTACAAGTAGCTGGAGGGTCCAAAAGCCTTTTTGCAGGTAATATGTTTTAAAGAAATGTAATTATTTAAGAGCAGAAACAGACTTCTAGTTGTGAACTATTAATGGTGTTTCAAACTCTTACTTCTTCATTTCAGTGACTGTAGAGGGTAAAGTATATGCCTGTGGAGAAGCCACAAATGGAAGGCTGGGTTTAGGAATATCTAGTGGAACTGTGCCTATTCCCCGCCAGATTACAGCTCTCAGTAACTATGTGGTAAAGAAGGTGGCTGTTCACTCAGGTACTGACTATTGCTGTTCTTATGTACATAAACATAACGTATTAAGCCTGAAAATAGTTGCTTTGCGATTTTCTTGGGTGCTGTGATGCCCCAAGCATATTCGATTTTTAAAAAGTTTTTTTAAATAAATAGAAGCTATGAAATTCTGTCTGTTGCAGAAAATGTCAGATTGAATCTAATGGTTCTGCCCAGGGAGGTTGTGGAGTCTCCTTCTCTGGAGACATTCAAAACCCGCCTGGACATGTTCCTGTGCGACCTCACTTAGGCGTTCCTGCTCCAGCAGGGGGATTGGACTAGATGATCTTTTGAGGTCCCTTCCAATCCCAAACATACTGTGATTCTGTGATACTGTGGTTCTGTTATTAAAATCTGTGAATTTAGGCCATATGCAGTTTCTTACTTGCCAGAAGTTAAATATGGTAACTCCTGAATAGTTCTTCAGTCTGTTCAAAAGAATGTGTTTTCATTTTTGAATATTGCTAAATGGTGGATTTCGTTTTTCTTGCAGCATTGAAAATAGCAAATTGAGTGATTTTTTTTTTTTGTTTGTTTGTTTTTTTAATATGCCAGGAAACCTATTCTCACAAAAATTTTGTGTTTTAAATTAAATCACATAAAAACTCAGATGAAAACAAGTAATGTGTATTGGGCTGAAAGGATCATGCAATAATATTACAGAAGAACAACAGTGTCAAATTTCTGAGATTTTACTAGACCTACTGCCTGCTTGAAAGCTTGAAAATTTAGATTATGTTTATACTTTTAGGTGGCCGACATGCTATGGCATTAACCGTTGATGGAAAGGTATTTTCTTGGGGTGAAGGAGATGATGGAAAACTTGGTCACTTCAGCCGAATGTAAGGATACCAAATTTGTCTGTTTTTCAGTAAGAAAACATTTGTATTGTATGTTATAACATTAGCTGACCACCTCTGTTGACAATGACAGGATTTTTAATACAATGGGAATACAAAATTGTCTTGTGAAAAGATTCTTTCAGCAGTGTATGTCAGTTCATGGTGTAGTGTTTGTAGTGGTCTTAAATAATTTAAAAAGGAGGGGTTCAGTTAATGTAATACGTGGAAATATAGTGGATACACTCTTTAATAGTATTTTTGAATGTCATTGAATAGTATTTTTGAATGTCATTGATGAAATAGCATATTTCTGGACATTAGAGCTTTTGGTTACTTTTGTGAGGTAAGGTGTACAGAGGAGCCTTGAGGTGTAAAACCGTACCAGTTTTACATTCTCGAGCTGTAACAGTTCATACTGCAAACCTCAAAGAGTATTTTGCAGCCCTTTTTTTTTTTTTAGACAAGTTCACAAGCTTGTTGACCAGAAATACATTTCTTACACTTTCCAGTATTATGTAGTTTAATCCTTCACATGACAGTTTTGAGGAAAATTTGAATTGTCTCAGGATTTTTTTTTTATGCACCACAGAATAATCCTTTGAAAGAAAACAAAGATAAACATAGCCCATGGGGAAATCTTTGTCAGTCTGATATATCTTGAAGATCTGCTCAGAATACATAAAAAATTACAGTGCCCAACTAATTTAATATATGACTACAAATAAATATTCATAGGGGTATGTGTGTCAGATCAGTGAAAAGGGAAGTCCAGATCAGAGCACTATGGTTGTTTGTTGTTCAACTGCCTCGTGTTTCCTGTAATTTTATTAAAAGTGAGACTTGGAACTCTTGGACATTTCATGGGAGCAGATTTTCCAGAGGCCATGCATAATTCTATAAAACATTAACAGTGGCTCTGATACACAGTCAATATTAGAAAACCTTGAGCTGAAATTCTTCCCTCTGTTTAGAGAATATTCTAACCATATAAATAGTAAAAGTTTCCAGTACTCTTCGTGGAAGCCTAACAGTAAATTCCAGTTGTAATTTCTCTCTCGTAAAGAGCAAAGTTGGGACGGGAGTGTCACCTCTTAATCTTACTGTCTCTGTGTCCTCGGAGTGAAGAAGTAATTTCTTCTAACAAATCACTCAACTTTGGGCAATAGCAGGATATCAGTTTTCACCTTGTTTTATACACTTTTTAATTGGTTAATCACTTTGGTGTTTTGGCTTTGCCACCTGAGTTTTGCAGTGTATACATAAAATATTTATTTAAACAAACTTCAAAATATGTTAAAATAGTGTAAACTTTAGATTTATGGTGCTACTAAAGTATATTTCTTGTAATAATAATATTGCATCTTATCTTTAGGTTACTGTTAGCTATTACACAAAGTTTTTTTGTATTGTGAAGATTAGAGTATATCGTGCAACTCTTTGATAATTAATGCAATGAATTCTTTACGCATTTTCTGTAGGAACTGTGATAAACCCAGACTGATAGAAGCGTTGAAAACCAAACGCATCCGTGATATTGCTTGTGGCAGTTCCCACAGCGCTGCCATTACCTCTAGTGGTGAACTGTATACGTGGGGTCTTGGAGAATATGGAAGGCTGGGACATGGAGATAATACCACACAGCTGAAGCCTAAGATGGTAAAATAAATGTTTCTTGTCTCTGAAATGTGAATGTATTTGTTAGTTTAATAAATGACAGAGCTAGAGTAAAGACAAAACTCATGGGAGCATGAAGACATCCTTTTGGGGTGATCTGAATTAGATTTTGGTACACATACCTCTAATAACAGGCTGACCGTTTTGGAAAGGCCAAAAAGATCCAGTCTCTTTTTCTTGGAAAGTGGTGTGGAATGGCTTGTGCCATTTTGAACATTCATGTCTGCATCTGCTTTGATACAAAGCTGGAAGCTGCCGCTGTCATGGAGCAATGTTGGGTCCTGAGTGAGCAAGGCTTCATAATCCTTTGCTAAATGGTGTGCTCAGGCTGGGCACAATGAGGGAGATCAGTCATAAGAGCTTGAAAATGTCTGTGAAGTTTTAAAACAAAAGTTTTTTGAAACGCCTTTCTTACTTTTTCTGCTTTGTAGGTTAAAGTGCTCCTGGGCCACAGAGTCATTCAGGTTGCTTGTGGAAGCAGAGATGCTCAGACTCTTGCTCTGACAGACGAAGGTAGGAATATCTTGTTCCAGAAGGTTTCTAGCTCATAGGAGTACTGTGACTGTCGTTTGACCTGCCATTTGGTGTTTGTTAGGTTTGGTGTTTTCTTGGGGTGATGGCGATTTTGGGAAACTGGGCCGAGGAGGAAGTGAAGGATGCAACATTCCTCAGAACATTGAAAGGCTGAACGGCCAAGGCGTTTGTCAGATCGAGTGTGGTGCACAGTTCTCATTGGCACTGACCAAGTCGGGAGTGGTGTGGACATGGTACGTTACATTTGCGTGAAAGCATTAGCAAAGCAATTGCTAAGTATGTGTTGTATTTATTACTGCTTGACTGTTTTAACTTGAATCTGTGCCTTATTTATATGTTTTATCTTTTAAACTGGCAGCTCTTCAGGGAAGCTTTGATCTTTTCAATTACTCTCATGCTCAGTTGTGTACTGTACTCCGTTAGGGCGCCTGGGTCTTCTTACCAAATCAGTGGTGGAGGGGGAAGATCATTCCCTCTCTTTGGAGCAGTGTGGTGTGTAAAGAAACGTTAATTCCACACTTTGGAGTGGAGTGGGAAAAGAGAACCTGAGAATTATAGTTCAGAGTATGTAACCTACAGCTGAAGCAGAGATGGAGAGTAAGGATGTAGTAGGTAGGGAAGTAAACTAAAATTCAGAGGAGATGGGACGAACTTCCTTGGAAACACAGGCTCAGAGGGCCACTGAGTTGTCAGTAATGATGCCTCAAAACAACAGCTGGTATGAGAAGGATCACCGAGAGTTATTCAGAAACTGGTTTTATTTTTCTTCTGTCTGCTTGCTTCTGCTTTGTTTTGAACACAGACCTGTTTTTTTGAGTTTATAAACCTTTCTGTAAAATTGGGAGCTTACTATATGGCATATCAGCTTCAGAGCTCTAACCAGATCAAAGTCTTACCCCATCCCCCCATCCTTGTGTAATGAGACTATGACCTGTTTGATGTATATCAAAGCTAAGAAGTCATAAAACGGTCATTTTTGTTGTATTATTTGTCAGCAATTGATTAATGATATGAAGAGAAACCCACAAAACCTCTGGTTTTATAAGTTCCTTCTATTTACAAAAGGGAGATGAAGTTTTAGCTGTGATGTTGTTTCTCAGAGTGGCCACAAGAAACTCTCTCTCACTTTCACCCATCTTTTAAATTCTTTTTTTTTTGTAGTGACAAAAGGACTAAGAGGAAAGGGAATCCAACAGTCTTTTAAGACCTCTGCAAAATTTTTGCTCATTCCTTCCTTCTCTCAGTTTGTCTTTACACTGTTACATCTAGTCATAAAATCTGTAGCTATTTCATGACATTACAGGTCTTCAAGGAGACTTTTTTGAGCTGTTTCAGCTGTGCTTGTCTGCACTTTAGGATGGCTGCATTGCTTCTGAACTTTTATTCTTCTTGAATTTGTACTGGTTTGAGGGAGACATCACAGCTTCTGTTACAGCTTTAGGTGGGCAATAGCATTGCATGTATCACATTCAGCTCCAGCATAATATAACCTTTCTTCAGAAAAATTGGTGTTGGTGGGTTGAGCAGCAGAACTGAGTGAATAGTTGCTAAAACCACAGCGGAAAAAATCTCAGGGGTTTTTTGTGTTTGTTTTTTTTCTTCTTTACTGATATTCTTAGAGGCATTTTAAGATGTTTACATTACTTTTGTATGTGATATACTTTTACTGCAGTTTGTGTATAGCAATTTTTGAAGAATTTAAGCCATAGAGACTTGAAAACCTACACTGAAGATTGCAATAGTGTGAAAAAATTCATTTCTGAAAACATGTTAGTTCACATATATCTGTTATTGTTAGGTTTATCCTAAGGCATATAAATCTGTCCAAGTCTATCAAAACACATCAATTTTTTAAGTATGTACAATTGCAGTGTTACTGCAACAGAGGATATTCAGTGTAATCACAGTTGCACTATGTACAAAAATTAGTCATAATGATACCTGTTCTTTACTGAGGTGAGAAGTTAGAGTCACAGAACTGCGGTCATCCTAATTTTCGGGCCTTTGTGATTCAGATTTGAAGAATTTACTAGTTGCTGCTTGTGTTTAATTCCAGTGATAAACAAAGTGTTTTCATTTAGGAAGCTACATTGACAGAGGAATGTGTAAACAATAGAATTGTTTGAATTTTATGCTTACTGTCTGTTGCAGGGGTAAGGGCGACTACTTCAGGCTGGGCCATGGCACAGATGTACATGTACGAAAGCCACAAGTTGTGGAAGGACTGAGGGGTAAAAAGATTGTGCACGTGGCTGTAGGCGCACTCCATTGTCTCGCGGTTACTGACACGGGACAGGTACGTTGTGCGTCACCTGCTTTTTTCCTTGATCCAGAAAGGAATAAACTAAACTGCTGAGGAAGAAGAGTGCAATAGCATCAGTGCTGATAAAATGGAATAAAAATGTCAATTGGTATTTATTTACTTTTTAAAGTCCTGAATAAATATAAGCATGATTGTAATTTTAAATATATTAGCTTTCATATTATTATTAGAGTTTAAATGTTACCATAGTAGCTTTTGTAATATTTTCCTAGTTTGTTTATTATCTCGTGATCAATTTCCTGCTTCTCACTCTTGAAATGTAACAGCAGTCATAGTATTCTGGACAGATTTTTCTCCTGTGATCCAGCATTATCATTACCTAGTATTGATTCAGTTCCCCAATGTAAATACTTTGCACCTAATTCTTCTAACTTACTGACTTACTGTTCACTGTAATAATTTATGAGTCAATGTATGATTTCTGAATTTGCAGTAATATATGAATCCTCAGATAAAGTGCTGCTTTGAATGTTTTTTTTTTTTATTTTAAAGTATGATAATGCTTGCATTATTTAACAGGCGGGAAAAAAAAGTGCCAGCAATAGGTTCTCTAAAGTGTCCTAGATTAATAATACAAATCACTAAGATTGCTTTTTTCAAATTTTTAAGAAAACAATTAAATGAAGCAACTAGTGAAGCAAAGTAATGTGTGGAAATGTTTACTGGCAGGTTTACGCTTGGGGTGACAATGACCATGGGCAACAAGGCAATGGAACTACTACAGTCAATAGAAAGCCCACGCTTGTCCAGGGCTTGGAAGGCCAGAAAATCACCCGGGTTGCTTGTGGGTCTTCCCACAGTGTAGCATGGACAACAGTGGATGTAGCTACACCAGCTGTTCATGAACCAGTGCTTTTCCAGACAGCGAGGGACCCTTTAGGTGCATCTTATCTTGGTTGGTATTTATTGGCTTATATTGTTATTTGGGTTTTTTTTTGTTTTGTTTTGTGTTTAATCCCATTAGAGAGTTCGTTGTGTGTATAGTTTAATAGGTGACAGAAGAGCACAAAAAGGAAACTCTCTTTTAAAAAAACACCACAAAAAACCCAGCAGGAAACATACACACTTCTACAAATATCCCAACAAAATCTCTACCGGAAAGTAGAAGTTGTAAGTGACTTTAATCAGAAGTATAATTAGTTTGAACTTTTGTTGTGCTTCAAGAAGTTAAAATGCAACATGCTTTATGAAATGCCCCAAAGACTTGGTATTTAATATGGGATAGAGCTTTATGGAGGTAATTGTAGATGGATGCTACTGTAGTATTGGTGGTCTTACATGATACCGGTTGCTATAATTCTTGGTGCTACTGTCAACGTTTTGTTTCTAAGGTAAGTGACTTAAGAATTAGGGAGGCAAAACAGCAGGTTTTTTTGTGTTGAATATAAAAGCTAATTAAGCCTTCGTGAATAAGGCAATGTAATTTAAAGAGAGTAAGAGCTATATATATATTATTTGATTAGTATTTTTAAGACTACCTAATATTCTTGTTATTTGAGAAACTTCTGTGTAAGTAAAACTTGTTTTAGATGCTGATCACAAAAATATTAATATCTATATTACCTTAATCTTCCTAAGTAAGTAACAAGGAGGAACACTATTTTATGAAAGCCTTTGCTGCAAAGCCTCAGTATTGATTTTATGTTGTAACTGTAGACACTGCAGTTTAAGAATCTACTGTAGAGTTAGTTTTACAGTCATCTTTCTGACTAAAAAAATTAGATAAATCAGTTCCAGTTATGTATTACACCATTATAAAAAGCTCTTGCTGTTTTTCCCCCTCATTCCAGGTGTTCCTTCAGATGCAGATTCTTCTGCTGCCAGTAACAAAATTAGTGGGGCAAACAGTTCCAAGCCGAATCGCCCTTCCCTTGCAAAGATTCTCCTGTCACTTGATGGGAACGTTGCTAAACAGCAGGCATTATCTCATATACTGATGGCATTACAAATCATGTATGCCAGGTAGGCACGCAAACTTTCCTGTCTTTTGCAGAGCGAAACATGACATAACTTACTGTCTAGTAGGGTCTTCTGATTCAGTTATACATTGTTTCACAAATATGGACTCTTCAGGATAGGCCTAAGCTCAATTTAATTTTTTTTATATTGATTTTAGCTTTATGCTCTTAATGCTTTCTTTACAGGAGCTCCCAGTACCTGGGGGGAAAAATGTTTAAGAATGCTCAAGTAAATCACGTAAAAGGAGTTTAAGTAAATCACGATAGATGACATGGAGGAAGCGGTGGGGGCCAGGGTGGAAAGAACAACAGAACTTTATAGTGCCCTCCTTGTTGGTAGAGAACAGAGTATTTGTGCTAAAATTTATGAAGAGGAACTCATGTAAAATAGTGGCCTTAAAACACCATATTTAAGCATCAGGCCCAAAGGAGAATGGAGATAAAACTACTCTCTCATTTCAGAGCTTGGAAACCTTTCCTTATTTTATTAAGACAAGCTAACATATTTTTTCTAAGTGCAACAAGGGAGTATAATTAGCTTTATGTTAATCTCTCCTCAATTATTTCAGGGATGCAGTTGTTGGAGCGTTGATGCCAGCAAGTATGATTGCACCGGTAGAGTGTCCCTCTTCATCACCAGCCCCCCCATCAGATGCTACTTCTGCAGGAAGCCCTGCCAGTGGAGACGAGTGCGGGCTTGGAGGAGATGTAGAAGAGAGGCTGAGCCCAAACCCGTGGCAGGACAGGAGAGGGGAGGTAAAGGGTTGAGTGGATTTTTCCATCAGTATTTAAGAATAAAGCTGAAAAATATTGTCCTGTTTAGTCTGATAATAGCAGAGATTAAACAGTTCTTTGATGCTCTGATGTCAGGAGTGGGTATTCTACGTGTTTCAGATTTGGAAAAAGTGAAGTTTTAGTGTGAAATCAGTTTTGAACTTTCAAAATGCACTGTGTCATTTAAATGCAATTGTGGTGATTTCTAATAGTATTTTAGAATTAACAAGAAAATATTAACCATGTGACCAGGTATGAAATTAATTTTACAGGAGTGATCTTTAAATAAAAAAGTCAACATCTAAGGGAAAATTTGACAGTTATTTAATGATATGTAATTGTGAACTTATATCAACTAAAGTACACAGGAGGACCTGAACGGAGTTCTGGCATGTTGATTCTCTACTGCAAACAGAAGCAGAAAAAAGAAAAGGCTTGCTACTGAAGAGTTCTTTTCCTTTAACAGACTATTAAATTGACACGTGTTGTTAGGTCTTGTCTTGTACATTGTAGGCTTTTCTGCAGGCACTGATGTTTTATTGTACGTTTTTGTAGCAGCTGGCATTGAGGGGGTTGTTGGCTGGTTTGCCAGGGAACAAAAAAATAGAAGCTAAAGGTACAAGGAATTAATCTATTCGCTTTGAATTTATGGCTGTTTCTACATTGCTTCAGTCTTTGAACATAAGTCCTTCTAATAAATAATTAGATTCCTAAAGGTTTTACAGTATCTTGCTGCAGCTTTTGTTAATTATTATTTGTTAGGTTGTTTCTTCAGAAGATGCTGTGACACCGTCTGCTGTAACTCCGTCAGCTGCTGCTGCCTCTTCCCGTCCTTTCATTCCAGTCACAGATGATCCTGGAGCTGCCAGTATCATCGCAGAAACCATGACAAAAACCAAAGAAGTAATGTTGTTAATACCTTCCTTAAAAATGAAGTCCTTGCCATGCTCATATCAAGCAGTTTTGCAGTTTTGCTTTTTTTTTTTTTTTTTTTTTAAATGCTTTTAAAGTTATTCCGTATATGATTGCATTTTGAAAATCTATCCAAAGACAAATGGATTTTTTTTTTTTTTGGTCTGAAGTTAAACTTTTAGAAGAACTTTTTCACTTGAGAAATGTGTTTAACAGTAGGTTAATTTTGAGGCCATATAATCCTGGTCCTCTGAACTTCTTCAGACAAGTTAACTTGTTCAGATTCAGTGAGATACTCCTTTCATCTTCACTGCCTAAATATTTCTTCAATTTGTTTTGTAGGATGTGGAAAGTCAGAGTAAAGTATCTGGGCCAGAACCTCAGTACTTGGATGAGTTTACGAGTCTGTTGGTACCAGATGACACACGAGTCATGGTTGACCTGCTAAAGCTTGCTGTGTCCAACCGAGCAGGCGAAAAGGGAAGAGACGTTCTTTCGGCTGTTCTGTCTGGTATGGGCACAGCTTACCCACAGGTCAGCTTTTGTTACTCTTGCATTTTAACTATGTCCTTCTTAGTAGTAGCTTACTAGGCTATTTTCTTGTTTTTGAAGTGCAGTTCAACATACTGAGAAACTTAATAAAAACGAAAATTCGAGTTGAACTTAAATGCTTGTGAGCCTTCATGATGCCCCTCATCATAAGATTGACATTGAAGCGCTAGAGGGAGCACAGAGGAGGGTGCCGAAGCTGGGGAGGGGTCTGAACACAAGTCTGATGAGGAGTGGCTGAGGGAACTGGGGCTGTTGAGCCTGGAGAAAAGGAGGCTGAGAGGAGGCCTTATCACTGTCTGCAGCCACCTGAAAGGAGATTGTAGCATGGAGGGGGTTGGTCTCTTCTCCCAAGTAACAAGTGATAGGATGAGAGGAAATGGCACATCAGGTTGTGCCAGGGGAGGTTTATGTTGGACATTAGGAAGAAATTCTTCACAGAAAGGGTTGTCAGCACTGGAACAGGCTGCCCAGGGAAGTGGTGGAGTCACCAGCCCTGGAGGGGTTTGAAATGGGTATAGATGAGGTTCTTAGGGACATGGTTTAGTCCTAGAGTTAGGTTATGGTTGGACTCGATGATCCTGAGGGTCTCTTCCAACTGAAGTGATGCTGTGGTTCTATCGCATGAATACATGCATGTGCTAGAAATGTCAATAACAGACAATTTCCTTGATTTGTCATGATGCAATTAGACATTAAAATAGAAGCTTAATGAACTTTATCTATATATTGAACAAGTGTCTTTGTTTATTGGAATGAAGCTGAATTAAACGAAGCCATCTTTCCTGGATCAGTGGAATGTTAGTTTAAAAACTTCCATGCTTGTTGTGTTTTGCATCCAAGTTAATTTTTCCAATTAATGCAGTCAGTATTGTTAGCTAAAAATGCTGTTAATACATTATTAACAATATAGTAATTTTTCTTAGTTTTGATGCACTGAACTTTGTAACTATTTACAAAGTATGCGTGGTTGTGGGGTTTTTTGGGACAACTGACAAACAGGTCAAAATGCTTTAATATTTGTTACCAACAGCTATATGAAAGAATATTAACAATCATAAATTATTTATGTAATATCTGCCTATAGTAATGAATTGAAAGTTGCTTAATGTTTCTTGTAGTTTTACCCTTTGAATTTTTTTTTTCTAATGAGTAACAATGCAGTTATTTTAATATGATCATATGATGTAATTAATTTATGGCTTTGCACCACTTAAAGGCTGATTTGAAACACTGGAAGTGATTATACAAAGCTGATTTTTGTGTTCTTTTATAAAACTTGGCTTCAGTGACCAGAAAGATGCGTAATGACTTTGCTAAGGAGTATGCATTGAATTGAGGGAAATTTTATTTATTAATGGTATAAATGACAACAACTGCTTCGGTTTCAAACAATGAAATCTTACGGTATCTGTGTCCAGGTAAACTTGGATTGTGGGAAAGCCTAATTGATGCTATTCGTGTAGAGGCATTTCAGTGGCATTTCTCAAATTGTTACTTACCCCCACCCCAGTTTTCAAACTCCTTACATTAATTGGTTGTGTATGCCCATATTCTGGGTATACACCCCTCCCACACCAATTAGATGCACACTATATATACACTTAAACTTTACATCTGGTTTTTTTGCTTCTAGCATTAATAGTGAGTAGCTGAACAACTTTGTGGGTGTTTGTTGTGATTGTTTGGGTGTTTTTTGTCATTGGTGGTGGTTTTTTTGGTTAGTTGTTTCACCTCCAGAGTCAGAATTTTTATTTGAAACTGCTCTTTAAAAATGAGTACTATTGGAATTTTCTCTTTAAAAATGCTTTGCAGTATTACATATTGGTTAAACATTTAGAATAGAATAGACCATATCAGCAAGAAGGGACCTACAATGATCATATAGTCCAATTGCCTGACCACTTCAGGGCTGACCAAAAGTTATAGCGTGTTATTAAGCGCCTTGTGTAAACGCCCCTTAAACACTGAGAGGTTTGAGGCATTGACCTCTCTAGGAAACCTGTTCCAGTGTTTGACCACTGTCTCAGTAAGTAAATTCTTCCCAATGCCCAGTCTCAGCCTCCCCTGGTGCAGCTTTGAGCCATTCCCACGTGTCCCATCACTGGATCCCAAGGAGCAGAGCTCAGCACCTCCCTGTCCCCTTCCCCTCCTCAGAAGCTGCAGAGTCATGAGGTCGCCCCTCAGCCTCCCGCTCTCCAAACTAGACAAGCCCAGAGTCCTCAGCTGTTCCTCCCGGGACTTGCCTTCCAGCCCCTGTCACCAGCTTTGTTGCCTCCTCTGGAGGCATTCAAGGGCCTTCACACCCTTCTTGAGTTGTGGGGCCCAGAACTGCACATGGTGCTAGAAGTGAGGCTGCATCAACGCTGAATACAGTGGGAGACTCACAACTTTCATTAAGCTCTCGGCCTGTGCTTCACAGTTTAGATTTTACAGTGTTTTTGTATGTTTTGGTTTTTTTGGTCTGTAAGGGGAAAACAATTTTTTTGTGTTGTCATTTACTTACTGCAAACTTGTTTGGCTTTTAGGAGTTTTTCTAGCTTTAACATCACCAAAAAGAGTACTTTTGAATGAATATGATTGTTTATGAATTGGAATTCCGAAAACGAGTGATCTATTTACTTATTTTAAATTTGGGAAGAATAGTAGTTAGCTTGGATTTCTTGGACTAACCAAACTTACTGTTCGTAAAGTATATGTTTTTCTTTCCTTAGGTTGCTGATATGTTGTTGGAGCTGTGTGTTACTGAACTAGAAGATGTGGCAACTGATTCACAAAGTGGTCGCCTCTCTTCACAACCGGTTGTGGTAGAAAGCAGCCACCCGTATACTGATGACACGTCTTCTAGTGGCACAGTTAAAATACCAGGTATGGAATTCTTATGGTACTAAAATTCAGTTAATTTTTCAAGCCTGCATGCACAACATTTTTCCTTAGCTTACAAAACTGTTTATTGAGCTTCTAAAGCAACGTTACATGTCCTGTTGCTATAAGAAGTGTTGTTAAAACACTTACTGCATGAGCATCTTGATCCTGTGAAATGTGCATTTTTGGGTTTGCTGGCTGTGACTGCAGCTGTATATCCTTGCTGTTTTCTGTTCAGTTGTGAAGCTGAGAAGGACGGAGTCTTTTTCAGGGTCAGTAATTGAACACCTGTCTTTAGCATTAAGGAAATAATTTGTTTTAATGCTGTCTTTTCATTTTGTGCTTCCTTCACTAAGTTACCTAGTACTTAACAAAAGGTACAGGCAACAAAGAGCTATTTGCCTTCACTGTAAATAGACAACTTTTTTGTTGCAGCTCTAGTTGGGAATGTTCTGAATATAGTCTTCTGTCTGCTAGCCTTTAGTCACATGAGCTTGCTGTGATGTAAGCCTTTCAAAGAGAGGAAATTACAGACAAATAGTGTCATTAAACCCAAGGAAGTTATTTTTATTAATGAGCGCTATGGCTTCCAGACAACTGTGTTTGATTTCATGTGGATTTCTAAAGTACTGCATTTGTTCATGACTTTGACTGCGCAGTAGAAGTGTGTAAACTCTTTGTTGCTGTTTAGGTGCTGAGGGACTGAGGGTAGAATTTGATCGCCAGTGTTCTACAGAGCGGCGGCACGATCCACTCACCATAATGGATGGTGTCAACAGAATTGTTTCCGTCCGATCAGGTTATGAGAACTAGTGCTCTTCGAAAATGTCTCATGTGATTTACTGTTAAGTGCTGAATGAAACGTACCGCTTGTCTGTGACTGACTTACTGTGAGGGATACACCAAGAAAAAAAGAGGAAAATCTATGTAAATTGATACTCTGTTTTAACCTAAAGAAGATGTAGAATCTAGACACAGACATGTAAGAGTGATCTTGCATCTTTGAATGTAAAGAATCTATCAGAAGAGCATGTTGTCGTGCTCTTCCTAAGAGCAGTTAGAGTGTAATGAATCAGTGTTTAGCACTCCCGCCAGTGTGTGAATTTCTGTCTAACCAAAGTATATTTTAGCAGACTGGAACACAATTGGAAAAGGGTACTTTTTTCGCTAGCTTTTTTTTTTCTTTTTTTGAGTTATACTTAGAGAAATTTGAACTTTCATACAGTCAAGACAAATGCTCTTCTGCTGTCGAATGCCCAAAATATTATCTAGGCGCTCTCTTTCTGTTCTCTACTCTGGCCTATGTGTGTGACACTCAAAGAAATCTTCCCATCTTTTATCCTCTTATCTCTGATTTAAGTTTTAAGCACTATTAATTTGCAGTAGATTTTTAGAGGAATGTTTTTAATCTCATCACATTTTACACTGAACTACTCATAGATTGCATCATGTGCAAGGGTCCTGATAGTTACTGCCTGTGCTTAACATTTCTGGGCTTTTACTGTTGACTAATTTTCTTCAGACTGTTTCAGATGCACATGTGTCTCATTATTGAGATATTTCCAATTGGATTTCTGGTTGGAAAAAGCTGTGAAGCTTAATTTAATGTATATGTTGTTTTATTTTTTGTTACATTAAAAGATAATTTGAAAGTAGGACAATGTATTTCAGTAAGACCTCATAGTTGTCTTTTGAATGTGGTATGGAAAGTACTGAGGATATCTGTTAGCAGTGTGAATCGAACTGTTTAAGACTTAAGTTGTGTTAGTGTAACATCCTTATAGTTAATGTTTATGTACTTCACATAGCTTTTTTTCTTTTCCGTGAATACGTTTATGTGATGTTTATAATATACAACCATGGAGGGAAGTTTCTATTGATGAGGGCCTGGCATGGGCTCAAACAGTATAATGAATATGTTCATATTACCTGCTGTAACAGGTCGTGAGTGGTCAGATTGGTCAAGTGAATTGCGAATTCCAGGTGATGAACTAAAGTGGAAGTTCATCAGTGATGGCTCTGTGAATGGATGGGGATGGCGATTCACTGTTTACCCTATCATGCCAGCTGCAGGTAAGGTATCATATATGGTGTTTACAGAAGGATTAGAGAGTAGATTTACATGTCTGTTTATTACAGTTGCATTTATTGCAAGATATTTACATGCCCATGTTCAATAGTACATTTTCATAAATACTAAGAAAACATTTTCATTCATACTAAGAAAACATTTTCAATAAAGTCTTGAGAGGTGCACTTGTACATAGGGAAGAGATTAAAATATTTTGTGATCACTCCGTTTTTCCTCTTCATCAGTGAAAAGAGGATACTTTGCAGCACATTTCATCTGATTTTTTTTTTTTTTTTTTTTTTTTAATAATGAATCTATTTTGGAATTAGGTGAATTATGTTATGAAAGTGCGCCTTTCTTCCAGTCCCTTCAAAGGGAGGTGGAATGGACTAGTGCAGATGCAGACTTGTACTGTAGACTGCTGTGTTTGGTCAGCCAAATCCTGCCTATGTTCTGTTCTTACTCTAGTGTGAGGATAAATCTTCCCCACCTTTTGTTTTATTGTTTTTGTTTCTTGCAGGCCCCAAAGACCTTCTCTCAGATCGTTGCATTCTTTCATGTCCCTCGATGGACTTGGTTACGTGTTTGTTGGATTTTCGCCTAAATTTTGCCTCTAACAGGAGTATAGTTCCTCGCTTGGCAGCTTCTCTTGCAGCTTGTGCTCAACTGAGTGCCTTAGGTAGGTGTTGTCTTAAACTAAAGCCTATTTGGTTGAAGCTAAAAAGATTGTTTTAAGTAAATATCTTCTGTGTGTGCTTATGTTTCCTTAGCTGCTGGCCACAGAATGTGGGCCTTGCAGAGGCTACGAAAACTGCTCACAACAGAGTTTGGCCAGTCTATTAACATCAACCGGATTCTAGGGGATAACGATGGAGAAACACGAGCTTTGGTAAGAAGGCAGTCATGCTCCCCTCTTCACATTTTTCATACTAAGATGTATGTGAAGCGTTAAAATGCTGGCCCTGGAGTACAACATTTTTGTTATTAATGGTAAAAAAAGAAGTGTACAAATGAATAGTTTTCTTGCACAGGTCTGCAAGTCTGTGAAGGTATTCCATTTTATAGAAAAATTCCAATAATGTGTGGATGTCATTTTGGAATTGCCAAAATGACATAGAAATACTTTTCTATTAGGAAATAGATGTAGATGATACTTCACGTAGCTAACTGCAGTTTGGGAAGTTAGTTAGGTTTTGTCATGGTCATCTAAGTAGTGTACTTTTAAAATACATACAGTAAGACTAACTTTCTAGTTCTGTGGTTTCTCTAGAGTTTCACAGGGAGTGCTTTAGCCGCTTTGGTTAAAGGTCTTCCAGAAGCTTTGCAGCGACAGTTTGACTATGAAGACCCCATTGTGAGAGGTGGCAAACAATTGCTCCACAGCCCTTTCTTTAAGGTAATGGGGTACAATCAGTAAATAATTGATTAGTATACTTCTGACTTGTTTTTTTTTTTTTTTTTTTTTTTTTTTTTTTTGTGAGATGTGGTATGGTCACCTAGTCCTATATTAGAAACATTTTCTGACAAAATCAGAATATCACTTCCAAAAGGAGTACCTAGCTAGGCAAAGATGAGTAGGTCAGAAAAATATCTTGGGAGTACAGTAGACTACGCTTTCTGATAAGTGATTTCTGAGTTGTCCTAATAGCAGTGTTGTGTATTTTTATTTACTTAAATACTTTGAAGCTTTTGTTTACATCTAGTTGGAACAGATAAGAATGTCTTGAAAGGAAGACTGTTCCGTTTTGAACCCTGTACTTCAAAGTCAAAATAAACAAACTGAGGAAGCCTAGAGAAGAGTAACAAGAATAAAAGGCTGAAAAAGCCTCATATGTAGTAAAAGTTAAACTAAGAGGACTTATCTATATTAAAGAAAATAAATTCTTAAAATATGTAAAAATTCATATAGGAAAGAAGTAATCATTTGTTCACAATCTTCCATCAGCAACGTTGATTTGAAATTGAATCAAATTGAAAATTTATTTAATCGTATGAAGGAGACTTACTTTAGAAATGGAAGGTTAAAAGTTCCACACCTGGCATTTGGTATAGAAAAGTTAATTAATCTAGGAGGGTTTATCACACGTGGGTAGTGAAAATTTCTGGATCAAAAAAGGAAATTAGATACATATCCATGTGAAATACTGTTAGCTGCTGCCCCATCAATGGCAGTAATGAAGATGGCTTTTAATATCCTTTGCACTTTACATGTCTTTGAGACTATGTTAGGCCTTACTGATCTATGAGCTGTTCAACTACATGAAAAGCATATTACATTTTATTATACATTTTTGGTACATCTCTAAAATGTTTTTTGATTATCTGCAGGTGCTTGTGGCTCTTGCTTGTGATCTGGAGTTGGACACTCTTCCTTGTTGTGCAGAGACCCACAAATGGGCCTGGTTCAGGAGATACTGTATGGCATCCAGGGTTGCTGTGGCTCTCGATAAAAGGACACCATTACCTCGCCTTTTCCTTGATGAGGTACTGCACGAATATTTTAAATGGTTCATGGAATATTTAAAAAGATATATACTGAGTTTGAAGTATTTTATGCCAAATGTGGTACAAGTAACTGATAGCTTGAATAATGTTGTTTAATTCAAAATATTTTACAGGTGGCAAAGAAAATCCGAGAATTAATGGCAGATAATGAAAATATGGATGTTCTTCATGAGTGCCATGATGTCTTCAAGAGAGAACAGGATGAGCAGCTTGTCCAGTGGATGAATAGGTTATTTCTTTCAACTGTTATTGGTTTGGTCTTGTGATGCTTCATTGTTCTACAGTGATAAAACACATTTTTTATTATTTCTTAAAAGCTCTTTTAAAATTTTGGTTTGCATTTTCTGCAGACGGCCTGATGATTGGACGCTTTCAGCTGGAGGCAGTGGCACGATTTATGGTTGGGGTCATAACCACAGAGGACAACTTGGTGGGATTGAAGGGGCAAAAGTCAAAGTCCCAACTCCATGTGAAGCTCTTGCTACACTTAGACCAGTGCAGTTAATTGGTGGTGAACAGACTCTGTTTGCAGTGACTGCTGACGGGAAAGTAAGGATACAACACATAATTGTTTGTTAGACTGCCTTGAAATATTTCATTTTCAGTCAAAATACATTCAGCTTAATGAAAAATAATATGCGTAGCATGGATTATTTTTATCATTATTATTACTAACACTGCTACTATTGGTTTATTTTATTTTTTTAAAGAAACAGAACTATAGCAACTCTACCAGTGCAGTCTAAAAATTCAGTGTACTGTACCATTAAATGCATGGAACTAGATATGTATTTTAGTTGTCAGTTCAAAACGGAGATCAGATTTTGGAAAACAAAGCTGAATACCTGTAACGTGCTCACAGTCTCATAAAAGAGGACAGACAGTAAAATGTTATGACAATGATGCCTCTCAAACAGGGGAGAGGTATAATTGGAATCTCAGGTTGTTCACAGTTGGCTAAATGCCTCTAAGTTAGATATTGCAGGTTCTAATTAGCAGATGCTGAAATCCTGAGAGAAAAGGAGCACTGTGCAGAGGTTTAGTGCAAGGTACAGGAAAAATAAGTTCACAAATTGAAATAAAGTACTTATTTATATACAGATGGCAGCTTTGTGTAAAGAATGTAATTGAGAATTTTAGCTAGAACGTTTTGTAAGTTACATTCATGTTGTGAGATACTCTCATGATTTTGTCCTCAGCAGTCAGTATCATCCTTGTTAATGAGCCACAGAAGGGTAAGGGGCAGATTAATGATGTTACTTGGCATCATTCTGTTGAGAGAAATTACTTTCAGATAGATGAAAGGAGGGTGAAAAGCAGTACTTAAAAATGTATTTATGGGATGGGAGAGGAAGAAGTAACTGTGTTTAGGTGTGTATATTCCACAGAAGAAAGAAAACTGGAATAGTGCTGCTTGAAAGAAACCTACAGGTGATAAACGATTCTGTAACATTATCACACAGAGCTCTGGTTTCTTGATACTTTTACAAAGTCAGCCTTAGGTTTGAAAATGACATATCTCATTGACCTATATGTAGCTATATTTTCACTCGTTTGTGTATGCAATATTTCAAAATACTTCTTGTTTTCCAGAAGATGGTTTAGAGGTATGCAAGACTGTTTTTTCAAGCTTTCCTTTGACTGTATTCTAGCATACATCCATTAAGAATTCTTCTCTATAGGTCTAGTGAATGTTATTCAAGAGAAAAAACATAATGTTATTCTTCATTTTAAAGCTTTATGCCACTGGATATGGAGCAGGTGGTAGGCTTGGAATTGGAGGAACAGAATCAGTTTCTACTCCAACTTTACTGGAATCCATTCAACATGTGTTTATAAAGAAAGTTGCAGTGAACTCAGGAGGAAAGCACTGTTTGGCATTGTCTTCTGAGGGAGAAGTTTATTCTTGGGGTGAAGCAGAAGACGGTAAACTTGGTCATGGAAACAGAAGGTAAATAACACTTTGAAATACTGTTTTGAAAACCTATTAATGGATACTTATTATAGTTGCTATCTATTTGAAATGTTGTATGAGCACTGCCTACATGGAGAAATTACTGTCAAGTAGTGGTGTGGAAATATACATTTTTAAGTTGGAGAACCACAAAATATTTTTCAGATAAACAGTTACTCTGATTTCTGTAATCAGACTTTGTGTTCCAACGCATCTATGGATGCTGAAGTCCGGTGGCTTTCCTTTGGGATCTGTCTTGCACTTTAGGGAGCAGTACTGCTGTTCTGGTCCTGATCTCAATATGCATTGCTGCCTGTATTAAAGCAAAAGTTCTGTTGTGTTAAATATAACAGTATTTGGATCCAAAAAGAAAATGTCCATGCGGTGCAAGAGTGCATTTTATGCTGGGGGTCCTGGTGGACAACAGCATGACCATGAGCCAGCACTGTGCCCTTGTGGCCAGGAAGGCCAGTGGCATCCTGGGGTGTATTACAAGGGGGGTGGTTAGTAGATCGAGAGAGGTCATCCTTGCCCTCTATTCCGCCGTGGTGAGACCACATCTGGAATATTGTGTCCAGTTCTGGGCCCCTCAGTTCCAGAAGGACAGGGAACTGCTGGACAGGGTCCAGCATAGGGCAACGAAGATGATTAAGGGAGTGGAGCACCTCCCTTATGAAGAAAGGCTGAGGGAGGTGGGTCTCTTTAGTTTGGAGAAGAGGAGACTGAGGGGTGACCTCATTAATGTTTATAAATATATAAAGGGTGAGTGCCATGAGGATGGAGCCAGGCTCTTCTCGGTGACAACCAGTGATAGGACATGGGGTAATGGGATCAAGCTGGAACACAGGAGGTTCCACTTAAATATGAGAAAAAAACTTCTTCTCAGTGAGGGTGACAGAGCACTGGAACAGGCTGCCCAGGGAGGTTGTGGAGTCTCCTTCTCTGGAGACATTCAAAACCCGCCTGGACATGTTCCTGTGCGACCTCACTTAGGTGTTCCTGCTCCAGCAGGGGGATTGGACTAGGTGATCTTTTGAGGTCCCTTCCAATCCCAAACGTACTGTGATACTGTAAATTGGACTGATTTTTCCAGGGTAAATGCTTAGCTTTCACTAGATTTTAATGGAAGTGGTTTTGTAGTTTCAGCTTACCCATAATGCTGTAGTATAAAGTACGGTAAAATATTTCAAGCTTTTATAAACCTCTAAAACATTTCTAGATGACTAATTAAACATATATCTTTAGGATATTAAGCTGGAGCAAAAGCAAATACTCAGTTATTTTACGTGTCCTTGTAGTCATTTTAAAAACCTCTCTCCATAGATTAGTGAATGTGAATGGTCTGCTCTAAAAGTTTTGTCAAGGCAACTATTTTCTTTTCAGCCCTTGTGATCGTCCCCGTGTAATTGAATCTCTGAGAGGCATAGAAGTGGTTGATGTTGCGGCTGGGGGAGCCCACAGCGCCTGCATTACAGCTGCAGGAGACCTTTTCACATGGGGTAAGGGAAGATATGGACGCCTGGGGCATGGAGATAGTGAAGACCAGCTAAAACCTAAACTGGTAAGAAACCTTTGGAGTTTTATATAGCCTTTGTCCTGTTCTTCCCTTCTGATTCGCAACTTTTTGGATTTCTGCATGTTAAGAATGCAGCGGCAAAATGGTGGCATGTATTTGTAAGAAATGAACAGTTGCTTTAGAAAACAGGAATAGATTGGAGGAATAAAGTGAAAAGTGGAGCTGTAAAACTTTGCTGGAGGTCACTAAACTTTTTTTTAGGAATTTGTCTTGGTGAAGATTAACAGAAAACCCCAAGTCAAACACTCTACCTGCCAGGAAGTAAATTCCACCCCTTCACAAGAGTAGTTTGCACTGAAAAGTACCAAAGGAGCTCCTTGTCTCCTGGGTCCCCTCATTGTTCACGTTCTGGAAATATGAGTGATGACTGTGATAGTCACTTGCAAACTGCTGTAATTGTACTCTTAATTCCCATGATTGAACACCGAGATGTTGCTGAAGTATATAGTAACTTAGTAAGAGCTCCACCTAAGTAATTACAAGGCATTTAATTGCTATTTGCTAAAGGAATTTGAGTTAAGCAATTATCGATTAAGATAGCTGTTCCTATTTGATTCTTAAGTGGTAAATCTGAGAACCTGGACAGTACTGAATATGGCAAGAATCAGTGTACTGATTAGCTGACAAGTTGTAATTCAGACTGTTGTATTCCTGTCAACTAGACTGTAAGAGCCTAAAGTTAGAATAGTGCTCTTAAGAAAACTGCCTGGCCTTTCAAGTGAGAGCTCATTTTGCTAGCTGTTTTCTCTTGCTGAAAATACAGCAAAGATTACATTAGTTGAATCAAAATGAATGCTAGCTTGTTACTTTTATTTGTAGCTCTGTGCAAACATTAATTTTTTCAGTGCTTGAATTTGTGGGATGAAGGTATCGTACATTCTTAGTCAATTCTGGCACTCTGTCACCTGTCTCCAATTGTTCTTGTTCCCCTGCCTTCCAAAAAACAAGGCCTACCCATCTCTCCTATACATCTTTCCCCATTCCACGTTCTTAGTTAGTGTGAACATAGACAATCTGTAGATGAGTTGAAGTATGTGAAGTTCCATGGTGCTTTGAATGATGGATTGTGCAACCTGCAACCTATTTCAAGTAGGGGTGAGGATGTGGAGGGTGCAATACATGTGGGTCACCATCCTTTTACTTTATATATCCAAATCCTATACTTCATCACTAGATGGCAGCATTTCAAAAGATGTTGATTAAAATCATTTCATGATGCAAGTACTGGAAAATTGTAAACTAGTAGAAGAGCATTTGAAAATACGACTTTTTTTTTTTTTTCCTTACAGTATACAGTACTCACCCAGACAACCTGAAGTTATTTTAACACAATAGAGCCTTTGATAACCTTAGGTGTTTCATATGAATTGTTTTCCCTGACTTTTTAGGTAAAAAAAACTTAACTAGTTCACCAATTGAAAAGAACAATCCAGTATTTAAAATACATAGTTAGTTTTCATTTTTCTGATTTGAAAAGAACAAAGCCCTTTGACTTGGTTTTATTTGCTTGTTCCTGTGGTCTTTCGGACTTGTGGTTCCACTGAAGCATCTTGCCAGGTTGGGTTTGTCATCTTTTCTGAAACTGAATGACTGAGTCTTTTATTGTGAACAAAAATGGGCGATTTATTTACAGGTGGAAGCTCTCCAGGGCTACCGTGTGATTGACATAGCCTGTGGCAGTGGAGATGCACAGACGTTGTGCCTGACTGATGATGATACAGTCTGGTCCTGGGGTGATGGAGATTATGGAAAACTTGGGAGAGGAGGCAGTGACGGCTGTAAAGTACCAATGAAGGTATTTGAATGTAATTTTTTCATTGTTTTAGAAAACATGAGGTTGATGGAGAATGCTGAAGACGCATTTGTCAATATTTACAAACTTCTACCCGTCCTAGGACATCAGGATCCTTCTGATTTTTGTTGAGAAAGAACTTTTTAGGCTACAGTAGGTCTTCAAATCTTGTGCTGATACTTAAAGTTGCACTTGAAGGTTTTTTCTTCGGAGAACATTGCCAGTTCCAGCAGTATTTATCATTTTAATTTTAGTTCCTGTCAAAATGTTAGATTTTGCCAAGAAATCTTCATATTTCCATTCATTAATACATTTCCATAATACTGCTGAAGTCATACCTGAATTCCAGAATAGGGTATTGATTGATTGAAAAATAATCTTACTTTATATTAAACCTTTTGTGTGAATGCATGGTTGACCTGGAATTTCTTTATACGTTACAAATGAAATCCCATGGTTGACTTGGAAATTCTTCATATGTTACAAATGAAATCCATGTAGCCATCTAATTTGAATTACAGCACTTGTTATGAAGATGAACATTGTTTGTGTTTGGGAACTGTGTCACTGTGTATACGTATGCACAGTGGATTTTACATTCTTAGTCCAGAATCACACTTTATTACCTGGATACAAGTGTCCCAGTTCTGTTTCCAGGTGGATGAAGCCTATCCCAAATATCATGTTTTTTAATCACATGATGTAACACAATATGAAAATAGTTTGTTTGCATTTCATCGATCATCAGTCTCAGGATTGATGGTGAAGTGGCATAATGACCTGCACAGAATAAATAGGAAGATTGTACTGGAGGTTTAAGCATTTTTGCTGTGTTGGGAGAATCGTGTCCATGTCATACGAGCTAGGGATGATTGATGTTGAGTATTTGAAGACAGAGCCTTACCGCTTCTATTAAGGAACAACTCCTGAGTAGCTATTGACAAAACATATTAGAGGTGATCTTCAGCAGTTTGCCAAATCTGAGCTTCTTTTTAATGTTTTAAGTAGTAAATTGTAGAAAGATGAAAGGAGTAGTATTCTGCTAAATTATGTACGTACACATTTTAATTTATAAATACACATACAGACAAACACTTGCACATTATATTTTACTTCAGACAGTGCAGTCTATGAAACTAGAACCTCCTTAATTAACTTCGATTTCATTTGATATTATTTTCCTAGATTGATTCCCTCACAGGCCTTGGAGTGGTTAAAGTCGAATGTGGATCGCAATTTTCTGTGGCTCTTACAAAATCTGGAGCAGTATATACATGGCAAGTATTTCGTATTAGTTATTTTGGCAGTGTTAGATGTAACCTTGTCTACAACAGGCACTAGCAGTATACTGCCTTCACAGTTTTAAATTTCCCCACCATCAAAAGCTTCTTTGAATTCCTGTGTCTTGATTAGTAATAAAATCTGCTAGTTTGAGGAACATCTTGTAGTGCTATTTGAATGAAGAATTGAAGTATTTTGTCTTGGACACCTAAGCACAGAGTTGTCATTCCAGGCATTGACCGCTATAAGATGCAAAAGTTCCAAGGAGGTCAATAAAAGTATAAGCCTGAAGTGTCATCCAGGGTGGCAGATGATAGCATAAATAGCTTTCTCATATGTTAGCAAAATTGTGTGTAGCTTGTGGTGACTGTAGTCCGAGAATTTGATATAAGTTCATTGTTTTAATCTTCCTATGCCATTCCAAATTTTGTAGTTTAAACTACTAGACTGAAGTGTTTAAAAACACTAAAAATATCTTCCCAACATCCTTCTTCCCCCTTGTTTGCACGGCATTAGGGAGATCCCTGAACTCTACAAAGTTTCAGTGTCTGTGGTCAGTAAACGTACTGTTTTTGCAGATGAATGCTTGTAATACTTCACCATTTTAAGAGGAAAAAAGCAAACAACTCCATGCAAAAGTGGTAAAAGGACTGACACGGAATAAGTAGGGACAGCACACTGGAGGTTTAAGAACTTTCACTGTATCAGCAGAATCACATCCATGTCATACGAGCTAGCGATGTATAATGTTGAATATGTAGAGAATATTTTGGTATTGAACTGTTTATAAATACGTCTACAGGCCACATGTCATATGCAGTCTGTCATTCCATCTTTTCCACAATTAAAACACAGTTTTGCAATGTTTTACCTTCCTGTGCAGGGGCAAAGGAGATTATCATCGGCTAGGCCATGGATCTGATGACCATGTTAGAAGACCACGACAAGTGCAGGGACTGCAAGGAAAGAAAGTCATTGCTATTGCTACTGGGTCTTTGCACTGTGTTTGCTGCACTGAAGATGGTATAAAAATCAAATAATTTACGTAGTTCTCAGTACTGAATTAAGAAAAATGAAACTTTGTTTTATAGTCAGCTGTTGGTAGGTTGTCCTTACTAAAAAAGCTGATCCTCTTATATGCGAGGACATATTTTGTGTTTGCAGATGTTGCGTATTTCTTGAGCAGCGAGCATGTCATTGATTTAAAATGATCACATGAAACCAGCTGAAGGTTTTTAATTAATAAAAAAATAGAGACTTAAGTTTCATAAATGCTGATGGTCAAAGCAAAATACAGAACTCCCAAAGTAATTACAGATTGGTCAAGCAGTAGAATGAATGTATTTGGCTTTTTCTTTTTTACAGGGTCTTCTGATCCTGCTGAGGTGTTTAACTTGCTAAATGAATCACTGCATAAACAATATTGCTTCTTACTGAGCACGTTGAGAAGCTGAATATTCTTTGTAGCAGACTCCCACATTTGATTAACAAGTCTGCACAATAACTGAGTGTTTTATAGGTGCTATTGAAATTGGGTATAGCTGCAGATAATGAATGCTCAGAAGCGGGATTGCTATTTTAAAAGTATTTTCCAATTATCTTGCAGCAATAAGCAGCCATTTTAATGTCCTGTCTCGTAATACAGCCCATTACGGGATCTTTCTTATACAAAATGTCAAGCCTTTTCTAATTATTTTTTGTTTCAATATCAGCTTTTTTTGCTGTTAAACTATCAAATATAGGCTGGTTCTGGTGTACCTGTTATTCTTCTGATCCACCATTTCATTTCTTCCTGTGCTGGAAAAGAACTATTAAAGCTATACAAATTGTGAGGAAATAAATGCATCTTATCCTCGCTGCTCGACATAGACCATGGCTTAACTGTGTTGTTCAAGATTTATCTGCATTAGATAGTGGATTTCAGGATGGCTGTCAGTCCTAAAAATCTTGATTACCATCCAAGGCCTCCTTTGATTAAATGATTTATAAAACCTGATACAAAAAAAAAGGCTGGTGGGGGAGGCAAAAAGCGTCTCTCTTAGCTTCGGAACAATTAATTGTTTTTCTTGGTTTAGGGGAAGTGTATACGTGGGGAGATAATGACGAAGGGCAGCTTGGAGATGGAACAACTAACGCCATCCAGAGACCACGCTTGGTTGCAGCACTTCAGGGTAAAAAGATCAACAGAGTAGCATGTGGCTCAGCACATACTTTAGCTTGGTCAACCAGTAAACCTGCTAATGCTGGCAAGCTCCCTACACAGGTAATATTTCTGGCTTCTTGCATTCAGATTTTAAATATACTTAGTATGTGTATTGCTGATCTTTCCATAGACCTATTTCCTTTCTAAATCCCTGCATAAGCTCAGTGTGCTTTGATTTGGCTTTGAGTTACTTGTTTTACTTCCATATTTCCAAAGAAGGATTCCAGTTTTCTGAGGTGAGACTCACTCTTCATTCAGTGTTAATCCAATGCAGAACAGTAACTCAGTTTGCAAATTGGCAGGAATTTTAGTTCTGTATTCCAGCCATGAAAATTGTATGTCTTCCAAGGGAGTTCTTTATTGCTTGCTTTATGTTGAGAAGTTTAGTTTTTGAATATTTTTTCTTTCAGCCGTAGTGCCTGGGAGTAGTGATGATGGGATGTAAAATATGTCTGGTTATGAATAAAGAGATTTGTAAAATAAGGACTAGCAAGAGTAGTCTCATTGTCGTGTTTCTAATACTTGTTTTGGTTGAGATGGATGCTATTAGTATATTTTATAAACAGCTTAACTCCATTAATTAAGTTTTGACAGTGTGAGTAAGTAAATATCTGAATTTCTAATACAAATTTACCTACAAATCTCATAAATGGTTATTCTATTTAATAAAATAAAATATATAAGGATTCTAAATTGCATTTGGATATCATTGCCTTATTATAGGTTCCTATGGAGTACAATCATCTACAGGAAATTCCCATTATTTCATTGAGAAACAGGCTTCTGCTGCTGCATCACATTTCTGAACTCTTCTGTCCTTGCATTCCAATGTTTGATCTTGAAGGAAGACTTGATGAAACTGGCCAAGGACCCTCAATTGGTTTTGACACATTACGGGGAATTCTGATATCACAGGGAAAGGTATTTATCAGAATGTTTTAAGGGAATGATTTGTAGCTGTAAGTGAAATGTACTGTTTAAACTGTTTCTGAAGAAAATAGAGCCATATATCTCAATTTGTTTTGTAAGTTGTATATCAAATATTTGCATTCTGATTATGCAAACTTCTTTCTTTGTGAACATGTTATTTTTATTGTTTTCCTCAGTTCTTCATCATAGATTTGTTGTGTGTTCATCTTAAAATAACTGTATACTGTAAATCTTCAGTTTGTAGTATAGCTGAATTCTAGAGTCTTCAGTAGATGGTATCCTGGAAAAAAAAAAGATACATATGAAATGGTCATTATCTGCTTTTCCTATTTCAGTTGTTGTGATGAGGTGGTCTAAAGCTCTGTGCAGGTACAGACTTGTTTTAGACTGAGCTAAAAGCGAAGACAGAACACAGAGGAGTCCAATTTCAAATCAGTAAAGGAAGTGGATTTTTATAGTTTTAAGTAAATTCAGTCATAAGAAAATCCAGATAATTATAGTGCTTGAAGGCAACAACGCTTATTCAAAACTTCAGATGTGGGAAGCCTTTAAAAACCTGACTTGCCTTCAGTATGGTCATCAGTTTTGGATCTGAATTTTCTCACTGTCATAGTAACTTGTCTAACAAAAAATGATAACCTTATATAAACAGACAAAGTCTGCTGGGAGATATATTTGAAAAGAGAAGCAGTTAAGTTTCCCTCTGCAGTGCTGCTCTGTGTCCTTAAATGAGACACACGGCCTGTAACTAGGCTCCTTAGCATGTGTTGTCTCAAGGTCTCTTTCTGTAGACTCCAGTAAAATAGTTTAGTAGAGCAATTCAGCAGAATGCATGCTTCACAGACCAAGAGAAGACTGCACACTTTTCATCAAAACCTACACTGGAAAAAAAGGAAAGAGAAATCCTAGCTATTCTGTTCATTACACTTTTATATGTCAGCGTTATTAATAGGCAGTCTTTAGGTATATTAAGTATAGGAATGGGTGTGCAGGAGGCACATTTTGCATAATTAAGAGTCTGCATAACAGTTACAGAAAGGCTTCAGATATAAGACAAAATGTGATATCAGACATTTTATGTCAAAAGCATTCAGCAGAGACACCAGAAGTTGCGATGCCATATTCATATCTAGGCATTTAAGTCAGGCTTACCTTCAGGGATTACAAAGACTTAAAAATCTTTTTAAAGCTTGCTTGAAACTGACCGTGTAACATTTGATCCAAACATTTAGTGGGAGAACCTCAGACACTTAAATTTGCATGAAAAGTCTTATTTTTTAGTTTATTTTTATTTGTTTATTCATGGCCTTCCATAGTAAGATAGTCTCATCTTTGGCTTTTTTGATTGTTTTTCGCTGACAGTAATTATTCTCCATATACATATATTATTCTGGTATAAATTAATTTATACCTATGCTCAGTGGCATGTTGGTCGCTTAGTGATAACTGAATCTGGGTGCAGTACAACATTTCAAGCCCTGATTTTGGGTGATTCAGGAGAGGCTTTCTTTACTTTTTTAGTATCCCATCTGTTTCAGAGTTGGGTTGTATTAGCACAAATAACATGATCCTTAACTAACGCCTCACAGCTTTATCTTCTGTTGGTTTTGTTTATTTTTAGTATTTCAAAAGTATTTGATGCTTATTTCCGTTTCTTCTAAAGAAAGGCTCAGAAGTGTTATGCCTTTTATAGTGTTTAGTGATATACTCAGAAGGAGATTGCTGAAGGATAGTATTGCAGGATCAGTTTCTCTATTCTGCTGAAGAGTCTTTCTTTTCCTTATTTGAACTAAGTATGTATTTTATCTGTGAAATATGTGCGGCTTTCTTATTTGCTTGCGGTTTTGTCACTATCTGGATTTTTTTGTATTTTTCTTTTTTAGGAGGCAGCTTTCAGAAAAGTTGTGCAAGCGACTATGGTGAGAGATCGTCAGCACGGGCCAGTTGTAGAGCTCAACAGAATACAGGTACTTAAGCTCAAGTTTTGATTTTACTATCTGTATGTTTAGTACACAGTCCTATACATTTGTCGAGTCCCTTTATGTTTCAGCTGTTTGGTATCTGAGTACTGAAGAGTTGGATTTTTATGAGAGAATCAAACAATGAAGAAGTGAATGCAGAAAGCGCTGCTCATTTTCTCTTCAGTATATTTTCATCCACACTGTAGTTGTTCGGGGGATGTGGGTCACTTATATTGAGTGAATGATGTAGACTCTAATGAGCAAAGTATGTCCTGTTTGACAAAAGACCACATTTTCAAAACTTGCTACATTAGATAACTTGAGAGTAGTGATTCTGATGCCTTTCTTACCTTTCCAAATGGTCACATGAATTATTCAGCTGTTGCTTTCCTAACAGAGCACATGAAGGAAAAGCAAAAAGGCAAGGAAAAAAAAGTCCTTGAATGTAGCTAAAAATCAGGCTGATGAGGTCTTGTCCTTTACTGGTCGTCACATGTGGTCATATTGATCGCAGAACTGTTTGATACAAAAAGGGTTTTTTCCTTACATTGATGTTAGAAGATGTGATGTTGTGCCTCAGGCCGGATATGTCTTTTTCCATAGAATAGTAAATGATTGTTTCCCTTTAAATGGACTGAAGCCTGGTCTTACAGAGTTCTCATGCATTTATTTCCTTTAGTGGTGGTTTTCTTTCTTTATTGTAAAAAGTAAGAAAACCTACTCTTTCTAAGGCTAGAATGGAGAAATTGTGAAAATGCTGACTAATTAGTAAACAGAAGGACATCCTGTTGTGGCTGGACCCTGTTTCTTCTTCTTTGCAATCTCCTATGGGCACTTAACATTTCTTGTGGTAATGTTAGGTCTTTGGGGAGAGCTTACAGCAGGCTTCCAGCAGTCAAAGGAAGCTGGAAAGGGACTTTTTACAAGGTGTGTAGTGATAGGACAGGGGGTAATGGCTTTAGACTGAAAGAGGGTAGATTTAGATTAGATCTAAAGAAGAAATTCTTCACCATGCAGATGGTGAGGCTGCCCAGAGAAGCTGTGGATGCCCAAAATCCCTGGTAGTTTTCAGGGCCAGGCTGGACGGGGCTTTTGAGCAACCTGGTCTGGTGAAAGGTGCCCCTGCCAATAGCAGGGGATTTGGGACTAGCAGATCTTTAAGGTCCCTTCCAACCCAAACCATTCCATGACTCTCTGATTAAAATGTGTTGCTTTAGTTTATTACTTGAGAAGTTGAACCTGAAGAGAGTGCCACAGGTTTTCTCGTTAGTTTTTGTGTGTGTGTGTGAATTCAGAAAGTCCAATAAAATAGTGCAAGTATTTAACTTTAGAGCAGGGAACTAGTGAATAGGTTTGGGGCTCATTTCCTGGTGTCTTCCTCTTCCTGTTGAGTTAATTAATTAAGATAGGCTTTTTCTTGTATTCCTGTTCTTTACTTAAATCCGTTTTGAAATCTAGAAAAGAACTGGTAGCTGCAGGGCTTCCCTTCTTCATAGCTTCTGGGGAAAATGAAGTATTGCTGTAACACAAGTCAGTCCTAGGTTTAGCTAAGTGAAGGCTGCAAAAGACCAAATTCTTAATCTGGCCTGATTACACAGTACCAAGTATGGGTTCTAATTTCTTCAGTTAGCTTTTGCAGAGAACGAAAGTGTGGGCTCTTAGACTGTTCAATCCTTTATAATATTTAACTGAAGAATCAAAGCTGCTTTACATAGTCTCAAACAGCTAATTGTCAATGTTAAGAACTTAAATCTTATTTGCAGTTGAGTTTAACTGCAGCTAGGCTTTACGATCCCTTTGCTTTCAGAAGATTCTTCTTACAGTTTACATATTATATGGTGCAGTCATTTCAGTTTATCTTCCTTGTAAGATAAAAACTCATCTGTTTATTTCGTAAAGTTGTTTTCCAGATACTGATTTGTTTTTAAAAATATTTCCTCAGATTAACTTTTTGTTCAGTGGTTTATTTGGAAGTACCAGGACTGGACATAACAGCTGTCTAACTTGTGGTGTAAAAGCAAGCCAAACATCACTCCTTTGTCCTATGGTCAAGTTTTACATGAACCAGATTCCTGTAGAGTAGATCACATTCACCTTCCAAGCTACTTGGCCCTGGATCTTTTCTGTTGGGAGCCTTGTGATAGGAGGACACGGTAGTTTTATGTAATTTTCTAGCTCAAGGTGTGTGAAATACACACCTAAATGGCTGTAACTGCAGCTAAGCCAAGTGCCAGCCTGGTATTCCTATAGCATAAAATTGAGGGTAGACATTTTATGGTTTAAGGTGTTGTATGAGGACAAGCTCGAATGCACTGAGATAGTTTGGGACACTGCTGGAGGTCTCTGTAGGGCAGAAGAAAGCAAATTTAATGAAGTTTTTATCCATATTACTTGGGCCTTGTTCTGGAAAGGTGTGATGGAAGCAGTTGAAGACTGACCCAGAAAGTGAACTAACAGTGACATGTCTGGTCTCCAGTGGTCAAGTTTACTTACTGACCCTCTTACTAGCAGGTCAGATTTACCTAGTACTTTAATACCAGTGTAGCTCATGTGGTGTCAAATGGACAGGGTGTTATGACCTATAGGCAAACACATTCATGCTGTTAAATTGTATCTTGCCTTTGGATGAAAGAGATTATCACAACAATTGAAAGGAATTTCTTCCCCTTAAAAGGGAAATAAATTCCAGTTATCAAGGAGAATGTCTGCTTTCAGAATGTAGTATTGCAAAGAATCTCCTGGTTCAATGATCTCTACTGTCATGAGGGGACTGGCCTGCTCATGGATGTACAAAATACCACTTTAAGAACCGTTTCTTCCTCCTCACTAGGGCTCCTTATTAAATGTGGGTTACAGAAATCTTACTAGCATGATGATTAAAAATTATCTGATCTTAAAGTAGGCACAGCATATCAATGAATTAATTATTTGCTCTTTTGTGAGTCTTATACTTCAGTTTAAGTAACATTCTCCTTCCTGGTTATTGTCTTCTGCCTTACCAAATGTGCTTTTAAAGAACACTCATTTTATGACAGCCTTCATTTTCCTACACTGATCAGGCAGAGCTGTCTTTGTCTGCTTGTATAGAATAGTCTTTCTTTAATCTTCAATTTTTTATACGATATTTTTTTGGTAGCATTTCAGTTTGAGCATAGATACCTGAAACCTTCATGGTACGAGTGAGACTGTGCCTGAGCTCTTGTAACTATCAGACTGATACTTCTCTGCCTCTTCTGGAGATTCATTTAATGGCATATCCTTGAACTGTGTTTGTTTTCTTCATGGATCTGTATTCTAGGTACATATTTCTGTGTACATATTTCTCTTTCCTAGCTGATTCCAGCTAATAAGCTGTCAGTGTTTTGTAAACTTCTTTATTAGGCTCTGAGTACATGGCTTTATTTACTGCATTTCTCCCAGGTTTTGGTGAGCTGGGGAGAGTTCCCACAGGATTGCCAGTGTTTCAGTGGGTCCTCTCAGGCTGCTTGAGACAAAGTTTTGTTCTTCAGATTCAGAGGAAGAACTTAACTTCTGGTCTTTCTTACTTCAACATGCTTTAACCAGATGACAGATTGACTTGAGTGCCTCTGCCCCTTTGTTGCAATGGTTCTGCTCCCAGTAAGTGATTATTCACTGAGGCAAGTTCTTGGACTCAATTAATCCACAATTTGCTGTATGCTGCTTTTGAGCAACTGCATTTCTCCCTGGTCCAAGAAAAATTGGTTTTCCAGAAGGTGATATTTTCTGATGGCAGACTGTTTTATGAAAATCCTTCTTGGGCTCTAATCAACATATTAACTTGTTTAATGCTAGAAAGTTATCAGCAAGAAGGCTGGAAGTGTGTTTTGAAAACTTGAAATGCTGTGTTTGATAAGGCGTGTATTTAATGAGGGTTATATCTGACCCCATTCAGTAAAATAGGTTTCACGAAATAAATACTTACTGTGTCTCTAAAGGGGATGATTCGTAAACATGAACAACAGCTGTGCTGTAGACATGTACAATAAAACATGAAAACATCTGTGGTGGATTGTGGCCTAAAAACATTTGTATGATTTTTTTTTTTTGCCGTTTTTCAGTGAAGTGTTTTATTCTTTGCTAATGACCTAATACATTTTAATATGGGCATCTGTCTTTGTCAGCAAGCAACATATTAAGGTACTGGCAGAAATACCAATAATCTTTCATGGGACATTGCTTTGTTTCCAGTCAGATTGTAACCATTCCTGCATCTGAATGTTCAGATTACATGAAAATTCCGTGTTGCTAGTAAATAAATACTAAATTAAACGCGTAATAGCAAATGTGCATGCCATCCTATTCAGTTCAGGCAGGATTGCTTGCATTTTTACTGTCACTTGATTAATTTGTGTTTTAGGTCTGGGGTTTGAAAAAAGAGTGAATTAACTACTGCTTTCACAGACCTTCTAATCATAGTTTCCTCTTTTTAAGAGAAGACTGAGTGGTTTCTCAACTTAGAAATTTCTGGGCATCCAAATTTCCAGCAGGTCAAAAGAGGTGAACCTTCCCCTCAGCTCAGCGCTGGTGAGGCCACACATGGAATACTGCCTAGTTCTGGGTTACTCAGTACAAGAGAGACATGGACATACTGGAGAGGGTCCAGTGAAGGGCCTGGAGAAGGGAAAGCTCAAGGGGCACCTCACTAATGTATATTTTTGCAGTGGGCACAAATAGAAACACAGAAGGTTTCCTCTGACCATTGGGAAACGCTTTTCCACTGTGAGGGTGACCCAGCACTGGCACAGGTTGGCCAGGGAGATTGTGGAGTCTCCATCCATGGTTATACTCAAAAGCTGTCTGAACGTGGTCCTGGGCAGCTGTCTCTAGGTGGCCTTGCTTGAACCGGGCGGTTAGACCAGATGACCTCCAGAGGTGCCTTCGGACCTCACCCATCATGTGATTACGAAATAATTCTGGGTTCCTAATAGCCTGAGATTTAAAGTGCTTTCATCCTCCTAGAGAGGATTGGAATATGTGATAGGAGTCTGTGATATCTATAGAGACGGATATTACATAGTACTGAAAAATACTGTAATTTGAAATTTGGTTCTATCTCTGTATCTGTCACGTACACGCAAGATATACTCTCGACCTCTGCAAATGTTGCACTAAACACATTAGTATTTTATAAACTTTGATCTTATTGTCTGATCTGCACACCGATGCCACCTGAAATATATTTTTTACAGTGACTTCTATAATGTGCTTACTCAATAGGTAAAACGCTCTAGGAGCAAAGGAGGACTGGCTGGGCCTGATGGGACAAAGTCAGTGTTTGGACAGATGTGTGCTAAAATGAGTTCCTTCAGCCCTGACAGCCTTCTGCTTCCTCATCGTGTTTGGAAAGTCAAGTTTGTTGGTAAGCAGATTCTCCACCCCAACATGTTTCACACTTAACTTTACAATTTTCTTCAGATTTACTTTTTTGGAGTACCTGAAGGAAGGAGGGCATATAGAAAAACAATGTATGTGTGTAGGCAGAGGAAGGTGCTTAAAATGTCAGGTAGTAGAAAAGCCCTTTAAAATGAATTTTTAAAAAACCTCAAGATTAGTGGAAATGTGTCTGTCTGCAAATACCAGGGGCAACTCTTTTGCTTACAACAAACATTCTGCAAAACCTAAACCTGTTTTTCAGCTGTCCAGACTGGTAAGTAATCCTGGCTAGCTGGTGTTACTGATAGGGCTATTTTTACAATTCATGTATTACTTTGAGCTTTTTTTGGATTGAAGAGCCATTCTATCTACTGTATTCAAGCTATAAAGAAATGTATCTACTTTAAAATGTCACTTAGGAATCACGGTGCTTTGACTTTCTGCCTGTATTGTATTTTGATTGGTGTATACCACAAAAATGTTAGTTATACTCTGGCAAAATAGCATTTTTGACACTGTGATATGTTCCATCATCTTCTGAATAATACAGTTCACAATGAACTGGTTAAATATAAAGTAAAACATGAAGGGTTTTCATATGACAGATGTGACAGCGTAGCTTTTAGTAAACTGCTGTTTACTCCGTCATCCCTGTGGAAGGAAATACATTTTATTTCAATACTTCATTTATTTTTGGAAGAGCATTTAACTTGGAGCCTTTTTTTTCTTCTTCAAGGTGAATCTGTGGATGATTGCGGTGGAGGTTATAGTGAATCAATAGCAGAAATGTGTGAGGAACTTCAGAATGGGCTGACCCCTCTGTTAATTGTGACACCAAATGGACGAGATGAATCTGGAGCAAACAGAGATTGTTTCCTATTAAATCCTGCTGCCAAGTCACTCTTGCATATGAACATGTTTCGTTTTCTTGGTAATTTCTCAGCAGCATTTTGACATTCTGCTTTCGTTACACGATCAGAATATTTGGAATCTAACAAAAAGAAATTTAAAAATATTATGTTTAAACTTACAGGTGTACTTTTGGGCATTGCTATCCGGACTGGCAGCCCTCTGAGCCTCAACCTGGCTGAGCCAGTATGGAAACAGCTTGCAGGAATGAATTTAACAATTGCTGATCTCAGTGAGGTAGGCACGAAGTTTCTGAGTAGGATATAACTTACAGAAGACACGAAGACTATAGCATAACCTTTTCTGCAGTGATTGGCTTCCCTGGTTTCTATATACTTGTATTTTGACTGGCCTCTTCAATTTTGAGCTTGTGTATAAGGATGACTTCTACCGCCTGTTAAAACCGTAAATTTTAGTCATTCAAAAGTAGTTAAATAAGCTGTTTGAATTCTAGAGCATTCTCAAACCTTCCCATGGGTTAAACTAGACAAATGTTTGTGGTTGAACTCCTACTTTCCAGGAGACCTTTTTGTAGCTGTTACTGTGTGTTGTGCCAAGATGCAGTAACTGATGGGGTGCACACACCTACACTGTTTTGAAGGAAAAGAAAATGAGTTCAAAATACTACTGAAAATAGTTTGTGCCCACATACCGAGCACCGCAGATTTCTTTTTACTGAGCTCAGTAAATGTGGAGGAAGAGGTTTTCATTACAGAGAAGAGCTTCTTCTCACATACTATCATGTAGAAATGTAGTTACTGTAAGGACATTGAGTTATTTTCTTGTCAGTAAGGGGGTTCCTTTTGTACTGAAACCACCACTTTGTAGACGTTATTATGTTTTTAAACTCTAAATCCATTTTCTTATATAATACAGTTTCTTGCAAATGCTCCCGATAAGGATTGAGATCGAGAACACATGCACCCTCTCACATCCCAGCATAATGAAATTTTGTGTAGAATACTAAGATATCTTATGGCTTTGAAATTCAGTTGGGTGGATTATAGTCAGACATTTGACAGTGCTTTTGGTAGATGACACATGATGCACTGCTTTTGGAATGCAAGAGACGCTGTTGTATAGTGCTAGTAAACTGATTTTACCTCGGGCTTGTTTTCAAAAGGTTGATAAAGATTTTATTCCTGGGCTTATGTACATTCGAGACAATGAAGCTACTTCAGAAGAGTTTGAAGCTATGAGCCTCCCATTCACGGTGCCTAATGCAAGTGGTCAGGATATTCAGTTGAGCTCCAAGTACACCCATATTACACTGGATAATAGAGCCGAATACGTGAGGATGGCAATAAACTACAGGTTTGTTGAATAAGTCATTCAAATTACTGACACGAATAAGCATTTTCTTTTACAAATATGTGAAAGGTTTTGAACAACGTACTGCCTCAATCTCCTATGTGTAAGTATTTTAAAATTTTCATGTGATTACAGTGTTGATTTTCTGATTTCTTTTAATCTCTTCAAAGAGAAAAGATTAAACTTAATTTTTGGGAAACAAACTAGCAGGTATGGCTCTAGATTTTAATAGCTGTCCTGACAGAGCAGTTTTGGCAGCCAGTTTAACAGGTGGAGAAATGCCCTGTTTGTGTAGTTCTTCCTATGCGATAAAGAAGTAAGCCTGATCATTTAGTTCTTTGTGGAGAGACCTTAGATGTATTATAGTACTACTGCTCCCACAGTTGTCCATGTCAGCAGTCGCAATCAAGAGCAGTCCCAGACGAATTCTTATTATATTCTGTCCTGGTTTCAGCTGGGATAGAGTTAAGTTGGAACACACAAACCAAAGTGTTCGGTGCCTGAACACAATAAAATAGGTCTGACACCTGTGTGCAGGCAAGCAGATTCACCCACAGGTGCCCAAAGCTGAACATTGCACTGAAATCAATGGGAAATAGTTGTTCAGTATTGAGAAGACAGGCCTTTGGTTGCTTAAATACCTAGGTAACTAATCTAGACACATACATCTCAGAAGGAACCGTATGTTATATGAAGCAGTGAGCCTAGTGCCTCTTGAACTATAGAAATTTAGATAATTTGGACAAAAAAGTGATTCATAGTTGTTTTATTCTTTCTGCCATGGATAAATGTTTTAGAAGGTGCTTGGGCAAGACTGTATCATATCCAGCATATACTTGTGTCTTAGTTTGTAGTTACAGTGTCTGCCAACAACTACTTGAATTACAGTCGGTGGTGGTGGTTTGGTTTTTCTGGGTGTTTTGTTTGTTTTGTATAAATGGTTATGAACCCATACTTAAACCTATTTTTGACAGCAAAAATTTCATATGAAATGGATAAATGGTATGTCTATATAAAATGTTACATTCCTTTGAAGAAATTGTTTTGTTCCCTCACCAGTTCTGGCCATCCTCAAAGGACATGAGCAATTCTAAAGCATTTTACAGTTAAAAGTGCTTTGGGAGAAACATTTAAATGGTTAGATTAGGTATCAAGTTTTTTTTAGTTATAGGAAGCCCTTGAGATAAAAATCAGCACCTGAAGAGAATACATGTGAAAAAGTGGATGCATAAGACTAAGTTTGTCCTGACATCTTTGTTTATTTTGGCGGTGACTAGCCTGAGGACAGGACTTGTCAATTATACGAATCTTTGCTCTGGAGAGCTTTGTAAAACATCTCAGAAATTATTTGACAGGGAAGAAGATGCAAAACACAAATCAGGGGTGGCAGCAGAAGCAGCAAAGTGTTAGACTTATCTGTGTCTGTCTTGAAATACAGTAACTCCTGTCCTCAGATACCATGTTTTATTTCAGGCCCCCCCTCCTCCCCTTTTTTTTTACCATAATGTCTGTCTAGTGTTGGGAACGTATTGGTTTGTTCTTGCCAGGCACAGCACAGGAATAATACTAGAAATAAAATATCCTAAACATTGGGAGGCATCTCTCCCTACTGAGCTGGCTGTGCAATTGCTGTAGAAACTGTATAAGTCAAGTATCTTGTGTGATAAATTTTTATTAATGTTCCTTGGCACATAGCTGGGGACTTCAGGAGAATTGCTTAGAGTTTCCTTGATATTACAGTAATTGCTAGAAATAATTGCTAGAAATGGCCTTCATAGAAACTCTGAAAATTTGTCTCTGCAGACTTCATGAGTTTGATGAACAAGTTGCAGCAGTTCGTGAGGGGATGGCCCGTGTTGTTCCAGTCCCTCTGCTCTCACTCTTCACAGGATATGAACTGGAAACTATGGTATCAGTTTCTGTTTTGCTACCTCTGTCAAACTGACTTGGAGTGAGACTCTGCACTCCCATCTTATAATACAAAACTCACGTTAAATACTATTTACAGTGCTCGCTCTGTGATCGCAAACGTTTTGTCCAAAGAAATACTAGCAAATGTTTAATTGCCCCCTTGGTGTTAGTAAGGTTATTTTGATATAGCTGAGCAATGATGTAATTAATTATTTCTGGATGAAACAAACAAAGCCAAAAAAACTCCTACAAAACAGGGACATAGGAGGTGAATTGGAGATATTCATCACAAGTAAAATGTTTAATTCTTTGTTATTCAGGAACATGAAAGAAGGTTCACTATTGTTCCCCGATGGGAAGATATATATTTAGTATTATTGTAATAGAAGACTGTGCACAGCACTTGAAATACTTGAATGTTCATTTTGTCAGTGTAAAAGCTGATTAAATATTTTATCGGAATGGAGGGAACAAATTGCCTGTAATTGACTTGATCAGACTTCTGTAGCCTATCACTGTGTTTTATTTTTCAGGTATGTGGAAGCCCAGATATTCCACTTCACCTTCTGAAATCTGTAGCAACTTACAAAGGCATTGAGCCAACTGCTTCCTTGATACAGTGGTTCTGGGAAGTGATGGAGTCCTTCTCCAACACAGAGCGGTCGCTCTTCCTGCGGTTTGTGTGGGGCAGAACGAGGCTGCCCAGGACGATCGCAGACTTCAGAGGGAGGGACTTTGTTATTCAGGTGAGGGCTGGGGCACTTCTATTTTAGAAATCTGGTAGTGGAGAAGGAGTAGCATGATATAACAAGAGAACAGCTGAGTTCATTAGACTGTTTGTGCAACATTACATTGTAGATTCAACAGCGCAACAGAGACCTGGAATGTGTTTTTTAAATATTTTTCTCTCTTGATTTGGGCGAGTGGATATTCATTTCATTTCATTTCCCAGCCATTTGCTTCTCTGGATTTTGGTTGTTTTCTACTGTCAGTCATCCACTGTTTTTGCTGGCATTTGTTAAGCATTTTGCTCAGTAATCATTTCAGCTAAATTAAAAAACCACAATCTTCAAATCATGTGTTGATATTTGCTGAAGTAACACGATGGTTTTTTAGATTGTTCCCAACCCAATTTGTAGTCAAAGAAGTTCACATGTGTCTGTTTTTATCTATTTACTTAGTGTAGGGAAAATGCATTTGGTCTTTCCCTTGTGCCTTTAAGAAACTTCAACATTGGAATGACAAATCTAGCATGCTGTTAAAAAATGTCTCAAGTATTATTCTGATATTTATTCGTAGTTTGGACAGTGAATGAAAAATACGATGCTTTTTGCTTTCAACAGGTATTGGATAAATACAATCCTCCAGACCACTTCCTTCCTGAGTCATACACTTGCTTCTTTCTCCTGAAGCTGCCCCGGTATTCCTGTAAGCAAGTGCTAGAGGAAAAACTGAAGTACGCCATTCACTTCTGCAAGTCTATAGACACTGACGATTATGCCCGGATAGCGCTGACAGGGGAGCCAGCGGCTGATGACAGCAGTGATGATTCTGATAATGAAGATGCAGATTCTTTTGCTTCAGATTCTACGCAGGACTACTTAACAGGACATTAAAAAAACAATAGAAGGGATGGTTGTCACAAGCACTGAGGCAAAAAGCCAAAATGACAATGAAGCCAAGGACAGTTTAGGTTTCAGAATACAGAGAATATAGAGGATGGTAATCTCCTCAACATGGGGAAAGCCTGTTTGCTACTCACAGTAGGAATTAAGGGTTACAGCTTAAACCATCGTCTTAGAATAAATGGCACAGTGTATGGGCATTTAACATTTATTTTAAGAGCTGAAAGTGGCCCCCCATAATGCTGCACTACATTTAGAACCTTTGTGTTTACTGAAGTGTTGTAAATGTTTATATAAATATGGTAGTGCAGCATCCAAAAGGCAGTGAAACCTTTTAAATTGTGGGTGCAATAGATTTTTTTTCATATTAAGTGTTGTGTTCTGTGCATCTTCTTGATTGTATATTGGAAATACTGTGCAACCACTGAATAGTATTATAAATATTTCAATTAACTTTACTAGAAGTTTGTTAAAAATTTTTGAACATTGAATTAACATTATTCCTTGAAATTCTTCTCTAGATAATAAAAATGGCCAATAGTTTCACCTCCACCCCTGGTTTGTATATTTTAGCTTCCGCATTATTTATCTCAAATTTGATACCTTTCTGTGAACAGCGTCAAAATTCTTATCATGGAAAGTGTACTGTATATAATTTGTGCCATGTAAATGCAAAAGTTATAATTTCCCTCTGAATAAAAGTTCTACCACAGAAGAAAAGAATGTAGTTTTTAGTGGTAATGCAGCTGTTATATGGGATGAACATTGCAATGGCTCTACTGAGAAATGTTTCTGCAATTTTCACATCTTGACCAAATGTTGCTTTTGCTGCTCCACCAATATGTAGCTGTGGTAAGTGTGTCGCCATAGGCAGAACATGAGCTGTAGTAAACTTGGAGCAAGTCTACACAACATGTGAATGGTGGCGATTAGGTACACCTTTTTTATGCAGTTGTTCCTAATGTTACTATTGTCAGTAATGGTAAATTTGTTCTTGGATACCTGGGAAAAAAATGGCTTTTGAGGGACAGATGTTTTCAGGTACCTGAATGTGAGTAGAAGAATGTGATGACACCTGTACAATGTATTGTCTCTGAGAAAAATAGATCATTTTACAAGGCTTCATCATGGAACTGTGTGTCCAGAGTAGCCTGTTTGAATAACTCACTGAGATGAGTGGCATTCAGGCAGATGTTACGTGTCAACCACACAGTGTATGCATTAGTTTTTCAAAGTAGGAAAATAAGATCTGTTTGTGCCAAGGCACTAATATTTTATTTTAAAATCTGGTAGAAGGTGATGTCATACCATTTCTTCACTAATCATTAGCTGAGGTGTATGTGAGTATTTACAACTCAGAGTTGATTCATGTTTTTCAGTATGTGCATTTGACTTCTGTAAATTTAAATATGATCTATGGTCTTGAAATCAGTTTTCCCGAAACATACTTGGTATTTCAAAGTAGTGGTGAAAGTACCTGTTTGTTGTTAACATGTCAGAGTTTTGAAATTCATGAGCTTTAGAGGCCTCTATTTCATGCAGGAGATCTCTTGCGGTAAATGTTCCTGTCCTGGTCCTCTGTCTCACTGGAGACTCCAGAATTCAGACCTCTCCTCTGTCCTTCACATTTTCTCTGTCTGCTGATGAAAACCACTGAGGTTCTATTGAGTCTAAAGAAGATGCAAGACCCAAACCTCTTAATCAACCTCTTTTATCTTTGCCAGTAAACTGAGTGTCTCCTGAGGTAGAGAGTGGAGAATCTAGTACACAAGTGTTGATGTGGTTGTCTGCCGTCCTTCGCCATGGTAACATCAGAGCCCTGTAGCCATCCAGCTTGATCAAAGAGATTCTGTGGTCATCTCTTTCAGGAGATGTCATGGGTGAGTCATGCCCAGATGCCACCAGCACAAAGACTGAGACCAAGTTCCATAGCTGTTCTTGAATTCCAAACCCCATATGAACTACTATAATATGGAGAAGTTTGTAACTTGCTTTGGAATTTAAAAAAGTTTTTATTCTGAGAAAAGCAAAAAGGAAATGCTCTTTTTGTAAGGAAGCAGTTTGCTTTGTTAATAAGTGAACGGTGTAGGAGATGGTTTTTAAGCCGCCTCCTTTACTTTCCCATAGTAGCAGAGAAGCATCAGATGCCCTTTTACAGGGTGAAATGTGTTGTCACTTATGGCCTGACTTAACAGCATTTCTGAGTAGCCAGTTGTAATTCTTGAAAAGCCATTGTTTCAAGTGGTCAAAAAATGGCATTTGCTCTTAATTGGCTTTTAGATACAAATTTTCAGTCGGAGAAGGAAAAGGACTCAACCTTGCAAATGGGGAACAGATTTCTAGTGCTCCATTCCCTTCTTCACATGTTACTTCCCTGTAAAACTGAAATGATGGTTTGATTTATTATAAAGCTTTACTGTCATGAAAACGCAGAAGACTGAGAGAAAAAAAATCCCTTGCCGTGCTCAGAATTGGTCTTTGTTGCCTTTTAGTTTGAAGAAAATGTACAGATACGTAGTTTCCTGTAGATGTTGCCAGATGAATCTTGCAGTTAAAAATTATGGTGTTGACTAAAACATGCCAGTGTGGTTCTTCTACTCAGCTTGGGTCCAAGAATGTGAGATGGTGTAAGAGTTATTCTATTGTGGAGTCATGTCCTTACCATAAGTGAAAACTGCAGCAAAGGAACACAACCGTGAATGTGACACACAAACTACTTACGAATTGATGCTCCTAGTGCTTGGAAAAGAATCTGCTGATCAGTGTGTTTGTCCTACATGTGGATGTTGAGGGTGTGTCTGCAAGGCACCGTTCTTCAGCTTTGCATTTAGTCATCTGCTGGCCGGCCAGCGGGATTGTGCCAGGGTCTCACAGAAACAAAGAGTAGAATTATCACAGAAACACAGAGCAGAATTATCACAGAATCACAGAATGTTTGGGATTGGAAGGGACCTTGAAAGGTCATCTAGTCCAATCCCCCTGCTGGAGCAGGAACACCTCGATGAGGTTACACAGGAAGGCGTCTAGTTGTTGACTCAGTTGTTTCCTGACTGGTCATCCTTCATCTCCAGCAGGGCTGGGGGCAGTGCACTGACATCATGACCCAAACAAGATTTTGGCAGAAGCATTTTGAGAAGTCTGTTTGGAGGATGTGGAGGAGATTATGCACACAATATAATACCAAATCATCTGGTACCCAAATCATCTAGTATGGTCCAAAGGTCTCTTTTATAAATGTGTCAGCACTGAGTGAAAAGAAAATAAATTCTCACTGAGCACTTGTGCATACTTGCAACTAATGGTAAGGCTTAAAAGGAATGGGGTACAGCACCTCTGTAAGATAAAAGTCCAAGATGAGACTGCACCATATTCACTGTGATGAGTGCCAACGTGATTCTCTGTTGGAGGTTGGTGAAGCTTGTCATCCTGGTAAGCAGCAGCTCATATGAAAAGAAAAGGCAAAGAAGTATAAAATCAAAATCCACAAAAATAGGTACTTGCAGCCATGGGAGGCTGCTCTCCTGTCTCACTCCTTATGAAGAGTTTGACCTGTGGCCAAGATGTGACAGTTAACGCTGCTTCTAAAACCAGCATGCCATTGCAAAGGTCCAAAAGGGGGGAAATTAAATAATGGCCAAGTAGATGAAGCTGTGATTTGTTTTCCTAGAAGACAGATTCCTGAATAAATCCTTCTGTGTAAAGTATTTCACCACTATTTTGAAGAAAAGATGCTCTCCAGCTTCAGAAATTATCTGTTTTGAGCAAGGTCTCTCCATAATTTCAGTGATAATTCTTCTAAAGTTTGTTCTGATATGCTTGACATTTGTGGCGTGAACATGAGATTTGTCAACCTCGAATTATGAAACCATCCTAATAGTTCGATTTAGTAGTTGACAGATAAGGCATGTTTGCTTTTTTATGGCTTTTGATACTCTCCATTCCTTTGTAATGTTCTTTAAAAGTAAACTAAGAAGACCTCTTAAAGGAGATGGAGGTAAAGCTGCATGCAAAGCAAAATTGGAAAACAGTTTTGACTAGGACTCATGCATGTGTTGTCCTGGTTCTCCTGCTTCTCAAGTTTTTCATCAGTTTCATCACGTAGACTTAGAAGCATCCCTAAAAATAAACTAGAGAGCAAGGTCCATGTCCAAACTGAAGCTGATAGAAGGGCTGACCTGAGAAATACAAAAGTCCTTTGTGATTGATTACGAAGTTCTGTGCTTAGAAGAAAGGAATCAAATGCATGAAGTACCTGCATTGGGAGGCCAAGTGGGATTGGGGCTGGCCTGGGTTGCTTTTCCTCGGTGCTCCTGCAGAGGATGGGGGATTCCTGAGAGAGAAGTGGCTGTGCAGAACTAGGGGAGGTAATGGACTTTTTGTAGTGCAAATCAGGCACATTCCTGTGATCCTGGGGGCTGCTGTTTCCTGGCAGGTCACTGACCAGGCTTCAGATTGGGATGCTCATGATGAGTTACCCATGTGAGGCAGCCCAGCTGCCTTTGCAATTTCTTATTTTGGAACAATGGAAGCCTTTTGAGTTGCAGATGTGGATCTGCTGTACAGTGAGTCACCAACGCCAATAGGAGACATTGGGGACTGAGCCTAGTGGAACCCAGGGAACAGTCATGTTGGCTCTGTCACTGCAATAAAATGACTTAAATGAGTAGTGCAGACTTGTGTGATGGTCCATACGGCACGTACTAGAGAAGGAAAATAGAGCGTACAGCGGCTGGTGCAGCCTAGGAGCCAGCTATCTGGGAGCATGTTGGTCCTGTTGGGACCTTGGCAGAGTGACAGGAATTTGGTGAGATGTTTTATGGCTATTGCAGTATTTGGGGCTATTAGAGTGTGACAGCCTCCTCTAGCCTGGTACCCCTCCTGCACAGCTCCTGGAGCCCACCCTGGGGTCTCTGCCCAGGCTGAGCGATGTCGCTGCTGCTTTCCCCTTTGCAGGTTCGGCCAGTGTCCCACACTCAGATACAGAAGACACGGACATGGCTGGTCACAGACACACCGTTCCCACCCCAGTGGCCAGGGCTTAAAGACCCCCACCCACTCCAGTAGCTGATGCCAAGACCCCACTTGCACCAGTAGCTGGCACAGTTTTCACTCACAACCACATGGGTCCCACCAGTAGCCAGCCCTTGTTCCTTCCAGCACACATACACATGAGAGTGCAATCATGCAGCGATAGTTAATAAAAGATCTAATAAGTTGTAAGAAGACTGAACAGGCGGTGGTGACCAGGTGGTGGGCTCAGCCAGACAAAGCCAGACTGGCCCTGTTTAGTACACGACTGGCCCCTTTTATAACCTTCTCTGTCTGTCCCTCCCTGCTCCCCTTCCCTTCACCAGCAGGCACAGTCCCAGCCACTCCCTCCAGCATCCTGGACCCTCTGGGTTGCATCCCTATGCATTGCAAACTCCCAGTTTGCCTGCGGGTTCTTGCTAGCCCACCAGTTGCTGTGACTGGCCAGCTTTGCTTTTGGTTATTGTGTTTGTTAATGCTAATTATTCAGTTTTCAGGGCTCCGCGTGTTTGTCTCCCTCCCTTTCCTCATCCTCCTGACGGATAAAACAAGCATTCCCACGCTCCACACATCCTTACCAATTACTGTGACTGACGTGGTTTGTTCTCATCCTCATCTCCCACATCATGTGTCAGTCAGGTTTGCCTCTCTTCTCTCTGTTCTTGTTTGTGGCTCCTTTGACCAGATATGCTCAAAGGAGCAGACACTCTCCTCCCACATTCCCTTGCAATTATGATCAGACATGATTTGTTAGCTGACTGTGTGGCTGAGGAATTAGCTGCACGGTACCCTACCTGGAGGTGATCACTGAGGCAGGGAGATGTGGACATCTGAATTGATGGCAAGCATATGAAGAAGCAGCTTTCTACCCAGCAGGATGAAATGTTCACTTCAAGAACAGTTTTACAGTGTTGGTGTGTGTCTGACAAGGACTGTGTAAACACCTGTATGACATATAGAGAGGCACAGATGTGGCCAGCGGGTTGGACATGTGTTTGGAGAGGTATTGTTCTGCAGGAAGGAGGCTAATTGAGTTGGCTCTCATGTAATAAGACAAAGACCCTTCCTGCAGAGGTGAAAGCTGTGAGGACAGGCTGCAGGATCTCCAGCCACAGCTGAGGGTAGGCCCATACCGACAGCATTTGTGCGAGGTCTGACAGACTTGGAGCTTTTTCTCTGCCTGTAGGTGTAGTGCACAAAATTTTCTGTATTGGGACTGGGCTCTACTGGCAATTCATATGTGGTTACTGGATCCTGGCTTTTCTAGGTACGTGATGCATGTAAATGAAGCTGTGGCCTGCAGCTTCATGAAGAAGCCAAGAGTGTATGTAATTATCTGCAGCAGGGCCAAACAACACAGTAAGAATTTCTTGATAAGGCAATACTAGTGGGCAAAAGGATGTGAGGACCACAGACCAAACAATTCAGCAATGACAAGTCGTTACAAAAGGAACAAGTGTTGTTCCAGGGGAGTTTTCTTGGCATTCAGAGGCAGAAAGTCCATTTTAACCTGACAATGAATAAAGCCTTGACTGGAGTACTCCCTAAAACACAGGCATCCTCCCTGGAGAAAGTACAAAGGGCAGCACATCTCTGGCAGTATTAGAAAACAGACATGAAGGAGAGGTTGTGAATGTCTGATGCAGAAAAGCTAGATAAAAACACTATAGTAAATCTGTCCCTGTGTAAAACATTGGGATTAAAAAACAAACAAACAAACAAACAGAAATGACCAGTTGTTCACAGTTCTCCAAAGCAGATTGAGAAGAAATAGTTTCCTTACAGCAGAAATACATGACACCCCATCCCACGCCTCACACTTTCTAACCTGAGAGACATTTAAGCACTCGAATGCCCAGCCTAGGCAGATCATTAATTTTGATAAATAAGAGTTTTTAAAACCTTGTTAGACATCTCTTGGTGATGACCTGACAACACTTGATCTACCCGCAGTCATGCAACTCCACAAACTGATTTCTTGAGTCGTCTCAGCTTATTTATTATTCCTGCAATGGTCTATTCATAGAATCAAAGAATTGTTTTGGTTGGAAGAGACTCTCAAGATCATTGAGTCCAGCAATTACCCTAACACTGTCAAGTCCACCTCTAAACTGTGTTCCTAAAAACCTCATCTATGCATCTTTTAAACATCTCCAGGGATGGTGACTCACCCATGCCCCTGGGCAGCCTGTTCCAATGCCTGACAACCCTTTCTGTGAATAGTTTTTTCCTTATATCCTATCTAAACCTTCCCTGGTGCAAGCTGAGGCTGTTTCTTCTTGTCCTATCTCTTGCTTCTTGGGAGAAGAGACCAACCCCCTCCATGCTACAACCTCATTTCAGGTAGTTGTAGAGAGCAAAAAGATCATTACTAGTTTCTCTAAAAATGAATTTCTAGGAAGTACAACACACTCTGTGATGGTGAACTACGATCGGTTACTAAGAGTGAAGACACTGAAGCTGCCTGCTTTTCCAGCACAGACCTGCACTGGTTTGACAGGATCCTTTCTTTTTCAGCAACAGCTTCCTTAACGAGACAGCAGCTCTACATATACAGCTCTTCCTGACCCAATCAGGGCTTGCTTATCATTTAGGATAGAGGCAGTGTGTTGTTCTGAGCTGCCAGATTTCCCCTGTGCTTTCCTGCAGCTCCAGCCAGAGCCGCCCATCTGCAGGCAACGAATGGCTGAGCCTTGTGTGGTGGGATGAGCAATCTCCTCCACCCCACGTGAGCCAAGCTCTCATAGCACCCCAGTGTAGTGGTGTTTCTGTTTTATGGCCAGGACCGACTTCCTCCTCAGCTCCCATTCAAAAGCTGTTGGTGGCTGTTTATCAGTGTGATCATTTCCTTTCTCTGGTTTATTATGTGGTTCCACAACCAATTGCACTGGGCCAGTAAGATGGGAATGAGGCACAACAAGCACTGCTAAGCCAGCCCTGCCCTTGAGTCCTTCTTATTGCTCCTCTTTAGCAGTTGCACGACACTGCGAATATCTGGAGGCCTTTCAACTTGATCCCATTTGCAGGCTCAATGTTTGCATCCTAACTGGCTCTTTTGCTGGGATGACCCGGCATGGTCGAGTCAGGGGCCTGAAAGTAACACTACAAGGCTTCTGTTGTCAGACGAAAAGTTCCATGGCCCCATGGCATGAGTAACTAAATGTTGTGTAGACTCATTAAACTAGTTCAAACTTGGTCAAGTGATTTCAGGTAAAGTAGATGTTACTAAGCTCAGTGTAGTGTCAGTTATTGTCTGTCCTGGAGCCAGCATGAAGGTGACACAAATTTTCTATTGTGGGCCTTGGCCGCTTCAGTGGGAATGCCATCCTGTGGCCAGGAAATTTGTCTTTCTAGTTGTGATGCACAAATCAAAATTGTTTCTTGTGAAAATGGCAACTGTTTGGAAAAGCAGTAGTCTACTTAACCATTTTTGTGCACTGTCAGAAGACCAATATTAGACATTATACATATCAGGGGAGGAAAGCCCCTGGGGATAAGAAATGTGTTAGCTATAAACTTCTTCATAAGAGCACGCAACTATGACTCCAGGTGACATCAATAGTCTTGGCTCCAGGCGAAATAACTTTTGGCTTCAGTCCCTGGGTTTGACCCGCCCACATGCTGCAGGATGTCAATACCATTTTGATGTTTGCTTCCAAGATGGTCTTGCTTGTGTCCCAGACAGTCTGCAGTGGTGTTAAAATACCCGTGTATAGACATGACCAGGAGGAGAAGCCTGTGGGAGACTTTCAAGCTTCTTCTGTGGTTAAGGCACAGGACAAGAAGTCAGGAGATCAAAGTTCCTGCCCTGTACAGAAAAGCTATTTCAGCACATAGGCTGCATTGATAAAAGTGATCTTGTAGGAGCGCTTCACACATTTGTTTGATGGGACCAAGGCTTCGTTCTTGCCAGGTGGTGCACTGCAGAGAATCGGCTCATCCCACCTAGAAAAGGCTGCCATCCCGAAAAGGGAGCAAGGACAAACAGCACCGATGCTCACCAGTCTGCTAAAATGCACATCGCTGTGTCCGTGAGAGTAGCCTCAAAGTGGTGAGCACTGAGTGGGAAAAGGAAAGAGAAAACAAAAGGTAACTGTGCTCACTGGTGTCACACCGTGTCACAAGAGCTGGGAAGGATGTGGTCAGCATAACCACAGCCAAAAAATGCAAGTAAGATTGCCCTTACATGTTTATACACTAATGCTGATCTGGGTATTGCTTTCCAAAGATGTAAAAGCTAGAGAATGTAGAGACGACTAACGGAAAACAGCTAGAGCAAGTATTTCTTTACAGTAGCTGGCCACAAAAATGGCTCACATACTCAAAGTATGGTTTTGGGATATGCATTTATGCAAGCCTTGGAAGGAGGGACAAAATTCCTAGCTAGAATTTGCTTACAGTCTGTTTAATTTCAAAGACAACTGTACAAACTGTTTCGTTCTGCTTGGAAGTGGTACAGACTGCCTTGTCACCTTCTCGTCTCTTACAGAGTGGTGACAATTGCTGCTAAGGCCTTATGAGAGATGGTAAAACAAGTGCTCTGTAGATGCTTTAACAATCACATCTCATATCGGACTTATGGGGGTAATTTTGATGATCTGAAGTATGAGAGATGGTAAAACAAGTGCTCTGTGGCACCTCTGGGAAATCCAGGTCGCTTTGTAGTCTCAAAACTACTTTGAGGCAGTTGTGTTTGCAGGAATAGTCAGTGCCCCCTCTACCCATCAAGACCCTAGATCCAGCTTTCCTACTTGCTTTTAGGAAAGAGATGGATCACAGCTACTGAGTACTTATTTACTGATGTGGCTGGTCTTGGGGTCACTTCATGAGTTTTCAGTAACTCGTCTCTTTCCTGGAGAAAACAGCAGCACCTAATAACATCATAACTATGCTGCTGCTGTGTTGGGAGGGGTTGCGAGGTATCTGCTCTGTGTTAAACATCAACTAGTCTGCAAAGCCGTGTTAGGGATGAGAGACTGCTCTGAGAAGGGGCTATACTGTAATATGTGAGGGTGGGATTTTTGCCTGACGGAGATCTTCCATCTGGTGAGTTATGAATTGTCATGAAGTGAAATGATGCTTTCCTACCACTGAGATGCACTTGGGGTTGCCAGAGTTGAACAGCCCTCAGAACCCTGTGTGGCAAGATTCACCCATCAAGGATGAGCACTTGCATGTAACTCAGAAACCTGAGGTGAACAATGGTCCCTGGAGGACGCCCCTGGTGATAGGTGCAGAGTTGGTTTCCTCTTAGTACGGCTTTTGGTCTGATGGAATTACATCAGTAAACAGAGTTTTTACTAAATTGTCATTATAATCCTGCAGTTTTCTCTTACAGGATACTAGACCCTTAAAGACATGAAGCGCCCACGTCACCCATGATGAGTTAACTCTTGACAAGACCTCACAAAGTCTGTGGCTGGCACAAAAAGCAATATAACAGATAGACAAGGAGAAGTCAAAAAAAACCAGTGGGCATTACTGGGTCTGGACCTTTTAACACCCCCATTGATGTTAATATGAGACATCTGTGTCATTCATGAGGACACAAATGCTTCTTTCCTATGGAGAGTAAAAAGTCAGAAACAAAAACTGCAAAGTGAGATGAAAGAGTGTCTTGTGAAATACACCTGTCCTCTGTTAAAGTGCAGCGTGGAGATGAGGATTTATGGTGAGATGTTCTATAGTTGAGCTTATGGGAGCAGGCTATGTTTTAAAGAACCTGGAAAGAAAATTATTTTCACCAATTTGGCGAATGTTGAGTGAAACCCTGCAGAAGTGGAGATGTTTCTGCTCAATGAGACTAACGTGACAGATTCTGTGAAATGGGGCTGGGACACGTTAGGTAATATATAATGTCATTACAGCTTTCTTAGCAGAATCGTATATAAAGTATGTATCCTTAATTATCATTATGTAATATTATTAATATACTCAAATGTGGACCAAAAATGGGAGAGGATTATGTAACTTTGATGGGAAGAAAAAAACTTGTGAACCACTGTTAAACTTACTGAAAAATCATAAAGTTCAATTCCTTCTTTTATGAAAAATTCAGAAAACTTCCCAGTTTAAGCAAATTAGTTTCCTGTCTGCTAGAGACATATTCTCTGCTCTGCCTCACGCGCAAAAGTAATGGCCCATAACCCTATTTAGAACTGAGGTTTGCCTCTGCACAGACATGAGTGTAACTATTCTGGATCAACTATTTTTCTTGCTCCGCTCCAGACCAGTGCAGGGTGGACAAGTGGAAACGGGCATATGCGGTGCAGAGGGATTAGAATTTGGATCCACTCAGTATATTTTTCTCTATGTAGATGAGAGATCTGCACAAATAAAGGTTTATCTTTGTAACCGCCTCAGCTGAGTTATGATTAACCCTAAGGATATGGGATGACTTATGAATATGAAGCTCCTTTTGTGCAATGAGTACTGTCTCATGCTTGTTTTGACGTATGTACTCACACATAAAATGGCGTTTGCTCTTGGAATCAAGTCTTCTTATGCAGAGAGTCACGTAATGGCCTTAGTAGCCCTTTTTGCGTCACCTGGATGCTGTTCTTCTGTCCCTGGGCCCCTGAAGGAAGGTGCAGGTGTCCAGCAGCTCCCCGGCCTGTGACGACAGGCAGCATTTGGCATGTGGCATGGCTGCAATGGCCGGGGGCTGTGGCCGGGAGCGAGAGCAGTGCTGATCAGCCAGTGAATGCCACCTTTCAGGGAGGCCCCTGGGCTGAAAGGGTACCTTTGTTATCTGCATCCCTCCCCAAACGCATCCCATGACTTGCTGCGTGGAGCCTTTCACAGCAGATGCCAGCACAGACAGCAGGGCTGGGAGGTGCGCCTGTGTCCTTGCCGGCAGGGAGCTGTGAGCAAGGATTGAAAGTTTGCGGGTGCTCTGCCCTTCCACACAGACCCCCCAGCTGATGGTGAGGCATGCTCGGTGCTGGGCTGTCCAGTGTGACAAGAACTGTAGCTTGATATGAAACACTCAGAGATCTCCAGTAGTGGAGTCCCTGTAGAGTGCGGGGTAGGTTTGTTTAATATCATTGGGGACTGAATGACAGGACCACAGGTACTGTCTTAGCCTCATCCTGAAAGAAAAAGATCATGAGGTTGGCTGCTAGAGATGGATTTCCTCTGGTTTTCCTTGCTGGAGCCCTACCTGCAGCAAATGCTTGTTCCCATGTACTCCAGAAAGTGAATCTTTCATTTAAGTTCACTGGTTAACTGAGTTGATTTTCGTCAGCACAGGCTTTCGGCTGGTCTGTTCAAGATGGCAAATCAACATCCAACTATTAACTACACTGTTCCCATTCAGTAACTGCAGAAGAAGACAACCAGCAACCAGTTGTCACACTCACTATGGCTGGATGGTTTGCAAATAGACTGGATTTCCCCTCTCTCTCCCATGTCTTTTACCTTTCTGCTTTCCTTTCTGAAAAAAGTTATACTATTTCAGGTTGGTGTTGAGCAAATGGACTTTTCCGTCCCTGTATTTTCACCAGTTCTACTCACTTCCACTTCTCTCACCATCCTTCTCCTCTGCAGATCTCATCTCTGTTGCACACAGGCCCTCAGAAGGGTAGGAAACAAGAGGAAGAGCCAAGAGCATACAAGTAGAAAAATGACAGCTAGAGGAGAAAGGAACAGATGGGGCAGATGAGGAAAGAGCTCGGGCACAGCTGGACTGTGGATGCAGCTACGGGGTGGTGAATGTGGCCTTAGGGGAACCAAATCATTCCCAGTTAGAAATACCTCTTGCAAAGGCATCTCCCTCTTCATATTCATTGTGCAGGAGATGTAGACATCTCCCTCTGGGGAACCTTAAAATCTTAATTCCTCCTAAAACTAGGTGTCTAACATGAAGCTGTCCACATGTGAACTCGCAAAACTGTAAAATCATTTAGGGTAGATGTGCCTATTCTCCCTATTTTGGGATGCGGAGGCTTAATCAACACACTTGATACATTCCAAAGAGTTTTTAATCTCATCCTGAAGTGGACACTTGGCTGTGGTTGGGGTGTCCCTTTCTCACCCTGGTGACTGCATTGACCCTGCCTCTCCAGGGACTACAAGTGGGAATTTAGACCTGTGGCTTTTATGTAGACACTTCACGTTTCCCAGCATGAATCCCTTCCTACTACAGGCTAGGATGATTTGCCCATTAGTGGTGCCTGTAGCTTCATTTGAAGCGTAGGAGAGCGGTCAGGCTAGACCCCCACCTTTCACACAGTGACGGCAGTGCAGTGGGAGGGGATGAGATGGTGAGTGGAGGAGTCAATCGTTCCATGGGTGGAGGGCATCCCTGCGGTCTTCCCCACTGCCCCACTCCACCCTCAGGGCTGGGAGGGCTGCGATCTCCTGCCTGGAAATTCCTTCAGGAATGCAAAAGCCCCTCTCTGTTGGTCTGAGCTATGTGAGCTTTACACAACAGCCAGCCTGTTTGCAGGCACATTATTTATTCCTCACTGACAAACGAGTCTTTCCTCCACCTCTACAGTGGGAACTTGTTCAGAATACATGGGCTATGTTCTTATTTATTTATATATTTATTTATATATCTTAACTCCAAAATAATTTTCTCCATAAAAACCTTTATGGGGACTGTTGAAAACTTTGATTTTGCTATGAAAAAACAGATAATAAATCCAGCACCAAGCCTGGTTTGCTGCCCAGCTCTGGTCAGTTTTAATCCATGGAAACTGAGAAGTTTCAAAAGTCAGTGTTGGAAAAATGAGCAGTTTGAGTCCAGACCCCAGTCAGCTCCTGTTTCACTGTACAGATTTATGGATGTGAGAACATAAATCAAACTGAGCCACATCACAGCTTTCTTTCTGCAGTGATGTGCAAGATTTCTACACGTGATTTCATAATTTACTAGTATTTTTTGCATAGCTTTTTGTTCCAATTGCAGATTCTTCTGCAAGAACAAGGTATAATGTTCCACATAGCACATCAGCAGCGTGCTGAATGCATTATTTTCAGAGATTTGAAGCATATGCTGAGCACCACTTTCCCTAGTGCAATTATATGATGTTACTTTGCTATTTTTTCTTAGATTTAATGAAAGAATTAGAGAAGCCAAATCATTTGTACTAGCAATATAAACAAATCCAGTAACATTGCACCCTCAGCTTTCGTGTTTCCTATGCCCAGTGTATTCCTGGAGTGAATAAGAACAGCACAAATGCAGAGATGAGTATGACAAAGACCAAGGCATCTCAAGCACCAATAATCTGCCATTAATGTGGAGTGTTTCTGCCAACTCCATTGTCCACATGTGTGCTGGACTGCAGCTTTCAATGTCCTATTCACTCCTGAGAGCCTGAGCCTCCTCCAGCCTTCCAGTATTCATCTGGATCTTCTTAATGACATCTTGCTTTCCAACATTAATTTGTAAGCCTGTCTGCCCCAGCTGTCTTCTGGTCATATTCTCCCCTCTGCCTCTTCCTCTCAACCATCCTTTGATTTTCTTGCTAGGAATAGACTTTTTAAACAGCTGACTGGACTCACTGTATTGATTCAGCCTTTATACTCCAGCTTCTGCATTGATACATGCACGTTTATAACCCATAAAGCCATTCCTGCAGTTTGTGTTTTGTTGTGCCACAGCTGTGGTCAGGACCTGGTTTCTGGCCCCACATCTCTGGGAGGTGAGCCCCACCTGCTTTTGTACGCTTTTGCTGAAGTTCCTATTGTCCTTCCTTCCCGGATCTAGGAAGACCCCAGATGTGTTTTCCTCCCATTTCTCGTTCTCGCTCAGATATCAGCCCCATTTTCTCAGGACATAATTAAGGCTACTGAAGTGCATCTGGTGCATCTGGTGTCTTCTTCTGAACAATGGAGTCTTTCAGATCTGCTCAGCTGCTGTTTGCACAGCATCTGCAGCTAACCTACTTCTGAAAACCCCTTCCTACCATAAAGTGATCATCTGCTTCCCATTTTTGTTTTGTCCTATGCATCCTGAATGTCTTCAGTTTGCCTTTATCTGTTTTCCCTAAGGGTACCTTAACTCCTATTTTTGATGCTGGACAACCTTCTTCTGAGAAAGAGGAAATGACCTCAAGTTGCACCAGGGGAGGTTTAGGAGGATAGGTTGGATATTAGGAAAAATTTCTTCATGGAAAGGGCTGTCAGGCATTGGAACACGATGCCCAGGGAAGTGGTGGAGTCACCATCCCTGAGTGTCTTTAAAAGACGCATAGATGAGATTCTTAAGGACACGGTTTAGCGGTGGACTTGATATTGTTAGGTTAACAGGTGGACTTGATGATCAGGCTAGATGTGAGCAAGAAGTTGTTTAAAATGGGGGTGGTAAAACACTGTCCCAGGTTTCCCAGAGAGGTGGTGCCTCATCCCTGGAGACATTCCAGGCCAGGCTGGACAGGGCTCTGAGCAACCTGATCTAGTTGAAGATGTCCCTGCTCAGTGCAGGGGGTTGGACTAGATGGCCTTTGAAAATGCTTTCCAACCTGAACTATTCTATGATTCTATGATCTTAAAGGTCTTTTCCAGCCAAAATGATTCCATGATTCTATGCTTCTGCAGATTGGTGAGAATGACTTCAGTTAATCTCCTCAGTGCACTCATTTGGGTAGACTTGACTCTTCCAGGCTTTTAATCACCTGGGAGGGAAATGCTGCAGCTCCTACCAACCCAGTGGCCCACACAGCTTCAGAAAGCCTGGAAGAGCACAGTGAGTCCATGGCACCAGCAGGAACTTGTAGTTTCTCTGTGCACGGCAGCCTCCAAATTATCACATATTTATATGCAGATTTTAGGTTATTTCTATATTTACCAGGAAATACCCTCACTTCTACTGCTGGGTGTCCAACTAAAGGTTTAAAGGTTTAAAGGAAACAGATGCAAAAGGATGACTTTTATTTCCCATTTCACTAGAGTGCATGAAATTGCCTATTTAACACATAAACTTCACAGGAAGCTGGTGAATGGGGCTGCATCTAGCTGGTGGCCAGTCACTAGTGGTGTTCCCCAGGGGTCAGTGTTGGGTCCAGTCCTGTTTAACATCTTTATTGACGATTTAGATGAGGGGATTGAGACCATCATCAGCAAATTTGCTGATGACACCAAGTTGGGAGGGAGTGTCGACCTGCTGGAAGGCAGGAGGGCTCTGCAGAGGGATCTGGATAGACTGGAAAAATGGGCTGATTCCAGTGGGATGAAGTTCAATAAGGCCAAGTGCCGGATGCTGCACTTTGGTCACAACAACCCCCTGCAGCGCTACAGGCTGGGCACAGAGTGTCTGGAGAGCAGTCAGACAGAAAGGGACCTGGGGGTACTAATTGACAGGAAGCTCAACATGAGCCAACAGTGTGCCCAGGTGGCCAAGAAGGCCAACGGTATCCTGTCCTGTATCAAAAACAGCGTGGTCAGCAGGACAAGGGAAGTGATCCTTCCCCTGTACTCTGCATTGGTGAGGCCACACCTGGAGTATTGTGTTCAGTTCTGGGCCCCTCAGTTCAGGAAAGACATTGAAGTGCTGGAGCGGGTCCAGAGAAGAGCAACACGACTGGTGAAGGAACTTGAACATAAGACCTATGAGGAGAGGTTGAGGGAGCTGGGGTTGTTTAGTCTAGAGAAGAGGAGGCTTAGAGGTGACCTCATCACGCTCCATAACTACCTGAAGGGAAGTTATAGCCAGGTGGGGATTGGTCTCTTCTCCCAGGCAGTTAGCAATAGGACAAGGGGGCATGGGCTTAAACTCTACCAGGGGAAATTTAGGCTGGATATTAGAAAGAAATTCTTTACAGAGAGAGTGGTCAGGCATTGGAATGGCCTGCCCAGGGAGGTGGTGGACTCGCCGTCCCTGGAGGTTTTTAAACTGAGATCGGACATGGCACTTAGTGCCATGATCTAGTAAACGGACTAGAGTTGGACCAAGGGTTGGACTCGATGATCTCTGAGGTCTTTTCCAACCCAGTCGATTCTATGATTCTGTGATTCTGTGATTCTTTCAGCTTGGGATTTCTGCCTGGCCTTCCGCTGTTAGTGTGGCAACCCCAGTGATGTAGCACCGGTTAAATTAGGTCATGAATATTTGATGAACTATTGTGGCAAACAGGATAGCCTGCATCCCATTCATGTGTGCTCTCTTGAAATACTACCATTAATATGCAGATCAGCAATGTCTTACTCTGTCCTTATCCTGTTTGTTGTCTTCTGTGCTGTACATCATCTGTATAGAGGGAAATTTAATCTCTTTCTGTGCTTTTACAGCATCTCCTGCTTTGGGGTTCTCAGCCATGGCCGAATTGTCCAAGCAAGAGAAACACAAATAGACCACTATAAAGTTGGAGGCAAATAATTTATCTTAGTAAAGGGATTAATTTCTTTCATATCAGAATAATCTTTGAAAGGAGAACTGGATTCACTTGTCTTCATAAAATTGTATGGGAGTGAACATGTATGTTTATACTCTATCTGTAACTTAATATTTTCATGGAAATTATGTTTTCTGTGTCAGTCTTATTTCTGTGCCTGGCAAAATTAAGGAGAAGATTATTCTGTGAGTTATTGAAAAATACCTGAACTACAACGCAGTGATTGCTCCCATCCAGCATGGGTTAATGAGAGGAAAGTCCTGCTTGACCAACTTAATTTCATTCTATGACAATGTTACCCACCTGGTTTACCAAGGGAAGCCTGTTGATGTGATCTTTTTGGACTTCAGTAAAGCCTTTGATACTGTTTCTCACAGTATCCTCCTGGACGAGATGTCCAGTATACAGCTGCATAAACACACAATGCAGGGGGTGAGCAATTGGCTCAAAGGGTTCTAGTAAATGCAGTTATGTGGGGCTGGTGACCAGTCACTAGCGGGGTTCCGGAGGGATCCATCTAAGGGTCAGTGCTCTTCAACGTCTTCATAAATGACTTGGACACAGGACTTGAGGGAATACTAAGTTCACCAATAACACAAAATTGGGAGGAGCTGTTGACACTCTTGAGGCCAGAGGGGCCCTGCAGATGGATCTGGACAAACTGGAGAACTGGAAAATCACCAATCACATGAAGTTCAAGAAGAGCAAGTGCCGGATTTTGTACCTGGGACAGGGCAACCCTGGTTGTACATACAGACTGGGGACGAGATGCTGGAAAGCAGCTCTGCAGAGTGGGATCTGGGGATTCTGGTCAAAGGCAAGTTGAACATGAGCCAACTCTGTGCCCTGGCAGCCAAGAGGGCCACCCATGTCCTAGGTGCATCCAGCACAGCATTGCCAGCCGGGCAGGGAGGTGATTGTCCCGCTCTGCTCTGCACTGGTGCGGCCTCACCTGGAGCACTGTGTGCAGTTCTGGGCCACACAGGATAAAAAAGATATTAAGTTACTGGACAGTGTCCAGAAGAGGGACATGAAGTTGATGAAGGGTTTAGAGGGGAAACCGTATGAGAAGCAGCTAAAGTCACTTGGTTTGTTTGAAAATAACTTCCTAGAGCCTAAAGTATTGTCACCTTGGTGTTTGCAGACAATTAGATTAAACTGGAACTTATTTTACAATAAAAGAGAATTCATTATATGTGCTCTACAGTCTTAAATAAAACTACAAATTAACATTGAAAACCACACTTTTGGGTGACCAAGTACCTCCAGCAACAGCACAAATGGAACATTTTAATATAAATTGCATAGTGGTTCACCTTATCGCATTTCCTCACCAGACTTGTCTAGTAAGCACTTGTCTCCAGCAGAAAGAGAGAAGAGACGAGCCGTGGATGTACATCCATGATGCACATAAAATGAGAACATTGCAGATAACTATTGATGGACTCATGAATACTCCCGAAGGAGCTGGAAGTGTTCAGCTCTGCCTTGAGTCTTAGGTCAAAAATGGTTACTTGTCTTTCAAGAGCAATTGGTTCTTCAGGAAGGCTTAGCAAGCAGAAACCATCATTACTACCTAATGCAGTTCTTCAAAGCAAAATGTCAATAGCATCATTCTCTTTGTGAAGAATGAATTTTGCATTGTTTTCTTTTGTGATAGTCTGCTTGTAACTGTCATATTAATGCAGCATCCGTTTCTCCAGTTGGCAGTTCACACTCTATAGAGAGTGTAGATTGTATTATCTTTTATCAGCTGTTTTCTGATACAGGCAAAAAGAGTTTGGCTGTTGTAGTGCTTAATTAACATTGCATTGAGTACTGCAGTGTAATTCGTAAATCTTTGGAATTCCAGTATAAAGAATGAGAATGTTTGTCAGGATAATCTTTTCAGTACTTTCTGATGGCAGAAAAAGAGAATTTACTTTTTCTCCCAGCTTTCCTATACGACCAGTTTTTCACAGCGAGAACTGTTAAAGCTGCTCTTGCATAACTTCTGTGGCAGCTTAACAATGGTACTTTTGCCCTGTTCTTCTCCTGCCTCCTGCCCAAGCTCAGGGCAGCATGTGAAGTGCCTGCTCAGTGAAGCTAAGTGTGGTCTGTATACTCCTTCTCTCTTTGCCACTTGTTACAGCCACCTCGGGCTTGGGAAGAGCTGCGTTTGGGCAGAGAGTAACGGGTGCTGGGAGTAAGTCGAGTGCTCGTTCCACACTGAAATCACATGATGGCAAATCTGGGAATTCCTGCTTCATTTATGAGTGTGCACAGGATGCAATGTCACTCTCTCCCCATCCAGAGATGCTTACTACAAAGGACTGAGCTGAATTCCACAGCAACAAAGTCATTTACCCAAATAAACTCTCCATTTGGAAAACACCAGACATCTTGCAGCTTCCTCAGATGAAACATTTCTTCTATTTTTAACATCTGTACACCTTCATTTTTTTTTTTTTTTTCATTTTAGAGGTTTTTATTTTCAAACAAAAGAACCGCTTCAAGAATTCTTCAGAAAAGCAGGTAAAATGAATTTTTTTCTACAATAAATGCTTTCTGGAATAGTTTAATGCAGTTCTGTTATTTTGAGAGGAAGAGTTTTAATATGTGCAATAAAATATTACATATTAAAAGTTATTCAAACTTTGTGATGCAGGGTCTCTGAACAGCATTTATGTGTACCTGAACATTCAGCATTTTAAAACGTCAGTGAGCCACATAAGGTATATACTATAGTATTCAATAGTTCTTTTACTTACATTTTCTTTTACCTTTACATTGTGTCAAACATTAACTTTCCCCTGAATATTAAATATATAAAAGACTGAACTTTCCTTAGATTGTAGATTCTTTAGATACTCAAAATTGCAGTGATTTTTAATGCATTTATTTTTTTTTTTTGTGCCTCTTATTTATGTGTAAGGGAAATAGTTCAGTCTTACTTTTTGGCCTGATGGTCTGCAAAACATGAACCTTCATATTTAAAATCTATGTTTAGTTTTGTGTGTTGAGATAACACATTGATGTTGTGGAGTGAATACATGTCTCAAGTGAACTGATTTCATGAATAATGAATGAAGCAGGTATATGCTGCCATTACTTCCCTGAAGCATTGCTTTTCATGGATTTTACTCATCTTGGCTGTATTTGTAACAAGCTGTCGTGATTTTTCCAGTCATCTTGCTAGAGTAGTCTGCCAGGCAGAGAACAGTCTGCTGCGATCAATGGGCTGGTCTGTTCTGCACAGCCCTGCATTTGCTGCAGGAGGAAGAGGGTGAAACTATCCCACTTCCCGAGAGCTTGAGATGTTCCAAATTAGCTGTGAATGTTTGGTTTTCAATGAAACTTAAGGCAAGAGGTCAAGGAGACCTGTTACTTCAATGTAGCTGTATTTGCAGGGGGCATGGGGGGGCAATACTCATATATATATTTTTGAGGATAAAATCTATTACTCATTTAAGACAGATGTTGAAGAGCTGCTGCTTTCAAGAGATGTGGTTCAACTGATGTGTAGGATTTTTTTTTTTATTATTTCTTAATATAGTCATAGATGGAAAACAGATGCTTATTTGCTGCCTGAACTCTCACGAAAAAAGCTGGTGTTCTCACATGCTACCATCAGCATTCCTGGGACCTTCATGAGGGCAGCTCTTGAATTGTTGCTGAAAGCTTAGTTTTCAATGCAGACTTTGATCCACTGGTGGGAGGCTAAACTAGACCTCATCAGTTGTCTGTTGAAGCATCCATGAGCTTTCTTCTGAGTTAAACAGGTCACCCTGAGTTAGTCTTAAACACCACCGGAACAAAGAAGGGAAACCGCAGATGTCAGAATTGCTGACATTTAGAGCTGAACAGATCCTGATGAGTTAATGAGAAGATTTATCTGGGTTATTGGCTTTTCCTACAGCTAAATCTAGGAGGAGAAATGGTTCCTCACCACAAGGCTTTGGGGATGCTGTTTGAGTAGAAACAGGAGAAATATTTAGTCTTGTGGTCATGTGAAACTGATGTCGAGGGACAAAAAGGCAAGAGCTGACCGTTAGTCTATGGGATTTGCATATGATTTTCCCTTCAGAAGGTGTGTTAAATAAAGCTAGAACCTACCAGGAAAACTGAAATGTTTAAACTTTTGCCCTCTTTTTCACTGGTAGAGAAAAAAAGTACAAAAAGGATAAAATGTATCACATAAGAAGAGCCTTGTTAGTCTGAGACAATGCAACAATTATTTCTATAATGCTTCCCAATAACAATAGCTGCAGAAATACTGAGAAAACCCCCACAGTCTGATGATTTTTTTTTTTTTTTTCTTTCTGTGACTGGGTGCTTTTGCCAGATCACATTTTCCCCTGAGGATTAACTTTGAACTGCCAATTAAAAGTTATTGCTAAATCCTGTTACAGCAGAAAGCCTTCAGGTTCTTACTGTTAAGATTTGGCCGTTGTTACTCTAGCAGAATAGATTAAACTGCTGGAGTGTTGGTAAATTACTTTTGCAGACTAGCCACATAACCAATATATTTTTTAGGGGAAGGGTGGCAACTGTATTCAGTTCACGATATTTCATTCAATTAAAAACAAAGGGGAAAAAAAAATCTGAAATCGAGAAAAGAGCAAATATAACCCCATTGTGTTAACAGTGCAATAAATTTTGCCTATTGATACAGTGATAACTCCGTTTCTTCTTCAAGAGCTTTACAAAACCCCGTCAGCCTGCCCTGCTTAGAAAAGAAAATGGCTGAAATCTGTGTACCAAAGGTTAGGTGACCTTTCCTACAATTTTTCGGCAATGGAGCTAGAACACGGCAATAATCCTACTATTTTCTGAAAGGCACACGCTGTGTGTGTCACTGCTCTGAGTGGGAACAAATGGAGCATTATCTCAGAAACCACAGTGTGGTAATGGTTGGCAGATGTTTGCTTTTTTAATGTGGTCACTGTAGGATCATTACCCACTCTAAAACATGTGTGCCCAGACAGGAACAGATAAAACAAGAAAGAGGAATGAACCCACTGATATTTTAATTTGCCTGAGAGAAGAAAGAAAACATTCTGTGTTCATTAAAAGAGCTACGTAGTGCTGCCAAAATCATCCATTCACTCCAAGATGCGTGGAAGACACTGTATTCAGCCATAAATGGACATTTGGGCTTTCATGTTCTTTGCATTTCCACGTTTTAGCTCTGATCCTAGACCTGTGATCTTGTTGAAAATATTGAAATTCTTAGTCTCTGCAGGAATATAACTGCATCCAGCATTTTCCTGTCAAAAAGAACAGAAGAAGTCTTTTTAAAGGAAAAATGATCGCCTGGAATGAAATTTGCATTCCTGTTCAGGAAATGAGTGGATAAACCTGCTTCTTGTAGAGTACAGGATCTTCTTGTTGATCCATGAAATTTTCTAGCACACATTACCTTGTTTTGAAGCCATCTTCATGACACCTATGGAGAGACCTAGGCTGGCAGAAATCCTTTTGCAGCATTTAGTAGGTTTAGGTACCATGTCTGTGGTATTTCAGGAACCTATAAAAAAGAATAAAAGAAGTACCGAAGAAAGGACTTTGATAATTGGTAGCATCGGGCACAGTGGGGATTTCTGGGGCTCTGGTGCAAAAGGTACCTGATCCAGGGGTTATTGAATTCTCATAAAAGAGACTCATTAGCTATGGGACACGGGACAATGGTATGGAGGCATCTGTCCACAGGTTTTTTTTGTCTGCTTGCCATTTTCCAACCTCCCCCCTCATGGACAGCAGGTATCCTTATCTTCTTCCATGGTCACATGTCACTTCAGAGGAAGCATCAGCAGACTCAACACTGTAGAGTTCTCATTTGGTGCTCATTGACTTTTACTGGTTTGCATAAACACATGACTTCTTTTACTTTCTTGGGAGGGCTAATTATTGTTGCGTTTATCTGATCTATGAAACTACTAGCATGCTATGCTTGGGGTCTTCTCTAACCATTTATCTTCTCTGACATGAACTGCTTGCAGCAGAGAACTTCACCTCTTCCACACATATCATTACAGTTATTAGTTTGATTTGACATAAAAAAATCGATCTGCTACATTTCTGTTTTAGTTAAATAAAGCATCTTGGCATGATGAGCCTTATAACTTGTAATTTCAAAATTGACAACAGCATTGATTATTCTTTTTCAATAGATTGGGCTATGATCTCTCTGGTTGCTTCACACAAAGGGACAGCAGGCTATTTTTGTTTGTTGGTTGTTGTGTTGTTTTGTTTGTTTGTTTGTTTTGTTGTCATTGTTTGTTCCCCCCCCCCGCTAGCTCCCAGCTATTGAATTCTGCTTAGCCCCAACAAAACTTTCTGCTAATATTGCTGTGGTATTGCAGCTTGCAGCTCAGCCACAGGAGGTCTGAATTTGAGGAATGAGGTGGTGCCTTATTCAACTACTGCTGCCACTGGGCTGCAGTTCTCGGCAGCCTCACAGAGGTTGCTCACACAGAGTTCTTCTCATCAGCATTAGAGTTGGTGCCATCAGTGTTCCCTGACTGCAATAATGACCCCTGAGAAATGTTTAGTCATATATCATGGAGAGCGACTCGCTCGTGCTGGGGTGCTCTGGGGCTGTCCCAAAGCCAGAGGCCTTGCACTGGACTGTGAAGTGTTTTCCATTATTCATGAGGTCGTTTGTTAAAAATCTCATTTTTATTTATCTGTTGTCAGACTGGAAAGAATTGAAGCATACACTTCCCTCCCAGTCTGGCGTCAGAAAGCCAATACAGTTACATGACTTCTTTTGGATTTGTGATTAGCGTGGATTTATTAATCACTGCACAGGGAAGCAGTTGCCCCAGGAGGCACAAGGCACAGCCGGGGTGTATTTAGGTCTGTGTGAGGAGCAGCAGCAGGGCAAGCGCAGCAAAGGGTCTCTTCCAGCTGCACGATGAGGGGGCGGCTTCAATGGGGATGCAGGAAGTTCGCTGGGAGTATGTTTGAAACTAAATCAAAGCAGAAATCTAAGTGTGACACCTGGAGCCATTCCCTGTTGCTTGAACAGTCCCAAGGGGTGTTTATGGGTGATTTTCCCTCTGAAAGAGCTTCAGCAGAGTAATGAAATGCAGAATTTTGTAATTGTTTGTCCTAGAATTACATTTTTTGCTGTGTGTTTGTAGGTTTATAAGTTTGTAATTTAATTTTTGAGCAGAACACCTGGATTGGTTAAAATGCTTAATGGAAACTGTATTTAAATCATAAGCACCACAAATATTTAAGTTTTTTTTTACATGTTCTTGGGTACAGGGCAGTGTTGAAGGTAAAAAAATGCCAGAAGATACAAATTGGAGAGATGTTGCAGCTGTTCAGGATCTAGCACTAGTCTCAAACTACTACTGCTACTCTTAAACTGCAGCCTCTCCTATGCCTGACATTAATTACAACCTATAGTCATGTGCATAGTTGAGGCAATATCTCTTCATCTGTAGAGACATCATCCAATAATTGTATGACTATGAAGGAGCTATTTCAGTGTTTGCACATCTGTCTCTAGTGAGTGATCTTTGCAAACAGTGCCTGTTAATTTTGGTCATGGTTGCTTTTTGCAAGGAGACTTAATTTCAGTTCCTAGTAGAATTCATGTTATAGAAGCTGCTGCAAATTTCACAATACTGTGGAGATCTCATGATAGATGAATAATTTAGAAAAAAAATTTACATCAAGCTAACCAGAGTTCTTTAGACAGACATATGTGTCATTTATCATCAGTAATGTTGATACCATAAACCACTTTTGAATATTTGCCATTTGTATTTAGGAATGTATGCAGGAAGATGTCTAGTTATGGGGGCTGTTTAAAGCAAGAACAGTTTCAACCTGTTTAGTAGCTCTGGCAATATGTTTTATTTTACCTTTTCAAAGACACAATGTGCCTTCATAAACCCCTATTAGTTATCTTCTAATTTCCTGGTTAGGTAATTAAAATTTCTTGTTCCGTCTCATCAGTAGCAGGAAGAATTTTACCTGGCAGTCATGAAGGGCACTGGGCTAATTACAGGGCCTTGAATACAAATATCACTGGAAAAATTGTAAAAAAAAAGCCAAAGTGAGCCTAGGGGTAAATGTGAATGAGACAGCTGTGTGCCTTAGACCTAAAGCTCCTGAAAATCAATGAGGGAGGGAGAGGCAGAGACACTTCAGCAGTGCTTCTGTAGGAAATTAAGCAGCTGGATACACTCACTAATAAGCACAAGGAAACTTACTAGGAGAGCCTTAAATACCCTCAAACATGGCTCAAGCTTCAGATAAGGACCTGACTTTTTCAACAATGAACTCAATCTGGTACAGTCTGTTGAAAGCAAGAGGCCCTTAATTCTTTGTGCTGGCATTTTATACTTGCTTTTATAACTGCTAACACTTTTTTTTTTTTTCTTTTTTTTCCAAAATTGACACTTTTGTGCCTGTAAGCCCCTGCTTGGTTTACTTTAAAATTTTATAGCACACCAAATGGGACTCATTTAATTTACAAACTCTTGTTTCACCCTGAAGATACAATTTCCCATTGAAATTATTTTTTGTGGTCCATTGCACTAAGAAGCTCAGAGGCACAGGAGAAGAAGTGCTTGACTATTGTCAGTAGTGGAAAATTATCTTTCATCTGAGCTGGAGATTGGCGAACTTGCTGTCCATGGATGACCCTTCCTGCAACAGCTGTAGGGAGGCTCTGGTAGAGCAGGCAGTCGGGGCAGACTAGTGTAGGAAATGGGGTTTTATTCATAAATCCTCACCTCCTCCAACAGTGCGTTTTACATCCAGCTGCTCCTCAGACCGTCTGTGTCTAACCGGGAATTCCCCGTTGCTGTCTGAGGAATTTTACATAACGGTCAGGCCAGTCAGCTGAGATGCAAGCGTCAGCCAAACGCTCTCGCTGCTGTCATGTGCGCTGGGGCCTGACCCTCACTTGGTACTGTTTGCTACAGGCATCTCCAGCTTGTTTCAAGCACAGATAGAATCATACAATAGTTTGGGATGGGAAGGACCTTCAAAGGTCATCTAGTCCAACCTCCCTGCAACAAGCAGGAATATCTTCAACTAGATCAGGTTGCTCAGAGCCCTGTCCAGCCTGGCCTGGAATGTCTCCAGGGATGGGGCATCAACCACCTCTCTGGGAAACCTGGGACAGTGTTTCACCACCCTCACTGTAAAAAATTTTTTCCTTCATGTCTAGCCTGAATCTCTCCTCTTTTAGTTTAAAACTCTTCAAGTGGAAGAGGAGAGTTTATAGATCATAGAAGAAGGGGCTGGCCACTTGGGAAGAATATAAGGCTGTTGTCAGAGGGTATAGGGAGGCAACTAGGAAAGCTAAGGCCTCCTGAGAATTAAACCTGGCGAGAGGGGTCAAGAACAACAGAAAGAGCTTCTTTAAATACATGGCAGATAAAACTAACACCAGAGGCAATGTAGGCCCACTGATGAACGAGGTGGGTGACCTGGTGACAGAAGATACAGAGAGGGCAGAGTTACTGAATGCCTTCTTTCTCTCTGTCTACTCTGCCAGAAGCTGTCCTGAGGAGCCCCGTACCGCTGAGGCCCCAGAGGAAGGCAGGACAATGGAGGAGTTTGCCTCGGTTGATGAGGACTGGGTTAGGGAGCAATTAGGCAATCTGGACACCCACAAATCCATGGGTCCAGAAGGGATGCGCCCATGGGTGCTGAGGGAGCTGGCTGAGGTCATTGCTGGACCACTCTCCATCATCTTTGACAAGTCTTGGGACATGGGAGAGGTGCCTGAGGACTGGAGGAAAGCAAATGTCACTCCAGTGTTCAAAAAGGGCAAGAAGGAGGACCCAGGTAACTATAGACCAGTCAGCCTCACCTCCACCCCTGGGAAAGTGATGGAACAACTTATTCTTGGTGCCATCTCAAAGCATATCAAGGATAAGAGGGTCATTAGGGGCAGTCAACATGGCTGCACCAAGGGGAAGTCATGCTTCACCAACCTCATAGCCTTTTATGAGGACATAACGGGATGGATGGACTATAGCAGAGTGGTGGATGTGGTCTACCTTGACTTCAGTAAAGCATTTGACACAGTCTCCCACAGCATTCTCGCAGCTAAACTGAGGAAGTGTGCACTGGATGATCGGTTAGTGAGGTGGACTGGGAACTGGCTGAAGGAAAGAATCCAGAGTTGTGGTCAATGGGACAGAGTCTAGTTAGAGGCCTGTATCTAGTGGAGTGCCTCAAGGGTCGGTACTGGGGCCAGTACTATTCAATATATTCATCAATGACTTGGATGAGGCAATAGAGTGCACTGTCAGCAAGTTTGCTGATGACACCAAGCTGGGAGGAGTGGCTGACATGCCAGAAGGCTGTGCTGCCATCCAGTGAGACCTGGACAGGCTGAAGAGTTGGGCGGGGAAAAAGTTAATGAGATATAACAAGGGCAAGTGTAGAATCTTGCATCTGGGCAGGAACAACCCCAGGTTCCAGTATAAGTCGGGCAATGACCTATTAGAGAGCAGTATAAGGGAAAGGGACCTGGGGTTCCTTGTGGACAGCAGGATGAATACAAGCCAGCACTGTGCCCTTGTGGCCAGGAAGGCCAATGGCATCCTGGGGTGTATTAGAAGGAGGGTGGTTAGTAGGTCGAGAGAGGTTCTCCTCCCCCTCTACTCTGCCCTGGTGAGACCACACCTGGAATATTGTGTCCAGTTCTGGGCCCCTCAGTTCAAGAAGGACAGGGAACTGCTGGAGAGAGTCCAGCGCAGAGCCACGAAGATGATGAAGGGAGTGGAGCATCTCCCTTATGAGGAAAGGCTGAGGGAGCTGGGGCTCTTTAGTTTGAAGAAGACTGAGGTGTGATCTTATTAATGTTTATAAATATATAAAGGGTGAGTGTCAGGAGGATGGAGCCAGGGTCTTCTTGGTGACAACCAATGATAGGACAAGGGGTTATGGGTTCAAACTGGAACACAAGAGCTTCCACTTAAATTTGAGAAGAAACCTCTTCTCAGTGAGGGTGACAGAGCACTGGAACAGGCTGCCCAGGGGGGTTGTGTAATCTCCTTCTCTGGAGACATTCAAAACCCGCCTGGACATGTTCCTGTGTAACCTCATCTAGGTGTTCCTGCTCTGGCAGGGGGATTGGACTAGATGATCTTTCGAGGTCCCTTCCAATCCCTAACATTCTGTGATCCTGTGAAAACCATTACCCCTTGTGCTGTTGCAGCAAGCCCTGGTAAAAAGTCTATCTCCTTCTTTCTCATAAACCCCTTTTAACATCCTGGTGGACAGGCTGGGGCCCAGCCTCTCGTGTAGTTTCAGGTGTTGGCTTGTGAGAATGGGGTGGAGGATAAACTTTTCAGAAGTGCGTTGATGAAAGAAAGACCTAAATTAGTTTTGACACCTCCCCTTACAGATTAATAGGGATATACCCAATTCTACCTATGCCCTTCCAGATAGAGAATTAAGTGTCTGGTCCACAGAAACTTTGACACTTCAAAACATTTACCATTGCTGTTGAGATGAAATAAAGAATCCAGAAATAAGAGGCAGATGAAGACTCCCTTAAGGACAGCCTGGTGGTTACACTGATGAGCTTGGCCACAGGAGACACAAACTCCGCATCTGTGTCTCCCATGGGACATAACACACGGTCTACTGGGAGTCCACTTTCCTCTCACATTATATTCATGTACTCAGGGAGTGCCTGGCCCAAATACTGGGTTACTTTGGGTACACCAGCTGGTAGCACCCTCATCTATTATCTACCTCACCCAGCTTTGAAGCCAGGCCTCATTTGAGCAGGGACTGGACTAGGCAATCTCCAGAAGTCACTCCCAAGTGGGATTGTTCTTGATTCTGTGTCCTCCTTCACAGTGGAGCTTTAGGTGGTTTCAGATCTTCTGGCAAGGAAAGAAGCTTCAAGCTGCATCTTACCCACAGAAAGTGAATGCCCTGAGCACAGGCTGCCCAGTCTCCTTTTCTCTGACCCAAGAGATAAACAGGAACTGGTGTAATCAACCAGTTTGTAGAAACTAGTGCAGCTCCAACAGCTTGTCCTGGTAGATATGAGCAGCAAAATACCCAAAGTCAGGTCAAATGCTGGGCTGGTGGGTTGTTCAGATGCAAAATTTACTTTAGACCAGATATTTTAATCCAGCTTCTTTCTATTCTCAATGACCCCTTAGCCTTTTTGATGGTTTAGGGTCCCTCTTTCAGTCTGGATTTAACCAGAATGTCTGCAGTTGTCCAGTAAAAACCTTCATCTAATAAAATATCATTTGCAATGAAGTGTCATGGGCCAGGAGCTCTTTGCAACATGAATTTTTGAATACTTGGCATTTTCATGGGTTCAAAAAGTGGCTGGACCTGTTCATGCTGTGGAAGCCCAACAAGTGCCATGGAGAGCAAAGCCACCATCACCTGCTCAGGAGGTGCAATTCCTTGGAGACCAGGGAAGGCAGGACATGGGACTTGGGGTGAGGGAGAGTAGCTCTGAGCTACCCTGGGATGGCCCATCTGGAAGCATGGCCTTGGCTGTCGGTGAACAGATTTGCTGAGCTGTGCCATAACCTTAATCTTGCTGTGTTTCAACAGCAGCACTGTGGCTCTTCCTCCACAGACCACATCCTAACATGATCATGTATCTTATTGACAGTCTTACAACCTAATCTACGTGTTTTATGGAATAAATGTCTCTGCAAACACCAACTGAAGAAGAGAATGAAAGGAGAGTTTCTTGTGTTATGTTGTATTTACTGTTTTGTTAAGCTGTGGACTTTTCATTGCACGTGTAAGTTTGGGCAGCAGCTAGCACATCATGCTTGTGCTTGCCTCCGAGCAATTTTCCTAGCTGAATAAAAATGAAAAACAAGAAATGAAAGGAGATTAGAACAAGTAAATGTGAATTTAGAATGAAAACAGCATCTTCTTTGAAAAAGTACGTATAATAAGCACACATAACCACTTACAATTAGAACTTTAATTTTCTTTAAGAATTTAATGGCTGTTACTCTGTGTCTGTATCCTTAATGACCCCTGATGGGTTAGCATTTCATAGAGAGGGACTGTTGGGCTCTTAGGAGACACTCCTTCCCTCCCAAACATTGTACAATGCTGGAGCATTTTTCTCCTGAAGAGGGAAGCTGAGTAATTTCAGTGAATAATATGGTCTTTGATATCAATGAATACTCTAATGGCTTTTTTAAAGCACTGTGTAGTAATGAATTTTGTTCTTTTTCTTCTTGACATTTTCTGTGCAGCATCCTTGTTAGCTCCCAAGACCCATTAAGCAGTGAACTTTTTCATGCTATCCATGACAATTTTATCTGGATTTGCCCTGGTGAAGAGAATGCTTTGCGTCAGTCCCTCCTTGGAGGGACTTGTTCAGGGTGTTCTTAACAAATGGTTACAGCTATAAGTTTGTAGCTTTTCTCTTTGGGACATGGGTGCTCATTATTTTTGAAATTTTGGAATATTTTGAAATATTCCACCACACTACTTACTAACACAGATGTAGCCACAGACAGCCTAGGAAGTACATTTGTCTTCTTTTATTACTTTTCAGGATACCAGTCAGGGCAGGGTGATACATGAGATATCGTAACATGCTTCTGTTCCTGCCTTCTCTTGGCATTTTTCCAGCCCAGGACAAATGCTGTGTTTCTCTCTTTATTAGGTCAGCTCTCTAATATGTCTCTTTGGCTATGCTGACAGGTGCTTTTGCTTTCCTTTTAAACTGTCTGTGTGTAATGCACTCAAATGCAGTTGATGTTTCAGCTTCTAATAGAAAAGCAAAATCTCTGAAATACTTTCACCAGGCAAACTATGCTTTGCAGGAGCACTGGATGTTTTAGCTAGAGGCCAGAAAATCTCTTTCTCAATAATTTAAATGGTATCTGGCCATCAAAGAAGTAGAGTAACTTCATATACAATCACACCTAACTTGGTTTGGGGTTGAACTCGATGTATCAGGAGACAATCTGTGCGCACTCTGTTTTCTGCTTTCAAGGAATTTTTTAGCAGGTATGTACTAATTTTTGCAGTATGTCACTCAATCACCTCTATTTGGCTGGCATGGGATGTCGTGCCCAGCATATGAAGGTTATAACTTCAGAGTGTATATCTTTATAGAGGCTGCATGGTCATAATTCCCTGTGAATACCACTTGCTGCTAACATTTTCTGTGCATCAGATTTCATTACATGGCCCTTTTCTTGTCTTGGACATACAGGCTGTTTGAGTGCTAGAACTCAGTGTGTGTGGGTAAGCCTCTGTAAGAAAGTCATCCTAGGTGACATGTTCAAGGTCCTGATGAAACTCCTGCATGTACTGAAGATTTTATGACTGAGGATGTCAGCAGTGACTCTCTTTTTTTCCGTTCCCTCCCACTGTTCCTCATAGCATTTTTTTTTGCATCTCTTTCTTATATCTTAGTGTTTATAGCTTAAGTGGGCTTAAGTCTCAAATCTGTCACAACATAACATGCTTCAGCTTCACTAACTTAAATGCTCCAAATTAAATTATAGTAAACCAGGTCATTTGCATGCATGTAGGAACCACAATGAAGCTAAGTCATTGCAGTCTGGCTGAAACTATGAAGCCACAGACAGCTTCACTTTGATTTCAGAAGTATAGATTTTTCTGTTTTGCCAGGGGTACGAAGAAGGAAATATTTGCCACTGACTTCAACAGGGACAAATTTATTCTCATTTCAAGGAAAGGAAGGTTTCATCTGAAGTATTTTCCTAAAGCAGCTCTGTGATATGAACACCCAAAGAAGTTATTGGAGGAAGAGTTACCGTGTGAGACGGAATGTGTCTGATGTTTTGCAGCAGGTGCCCCTGTGGTTACCCATCTCCAGGTCTGACACAGAGGTCGCGGTGAGGATGGTCAGAGAGGCAGCACTGGGGGCAGAGCCAGCACACTGTGACCACATTCCCAGGTTCGTGGTGATAAAGTGCTTGTATGTTCCCATCCACAGACTGTCATCACACAGCTCATGATTTCTGCTTTGTTAGCTTCAGGTGCTAGCCGGTCAGGGGGCAGCCACTACCTGGTAGTTGTTGTGATGGATATGATTTTTTGCTCCAATTGTTATGCAAATGTTTCTGGATATGCATTTCTTACGGATAAAGGCACAGCAAGTCTGATATTGTCCTCTGTAAAATATTTTCCTGTAGCTTCTTTCTCTGATCAGCTGGAAAAAAAAAGGTCTGAGACCTACAAAACCCTCTGACAGCATGAAGCCATTTACCTTGTACAAAATCCCTTGGGCTTAGAGCGGGAAGGAAGGGAGCTACTGCTGGACTGGTGGTCCTGACTCTCTCGTTGCCTTATGTGCTTGGTGCAAATGGAAGTAAGTGTACTAAGGATACATTTTCAATTTACAATAGAATATTTTACTCTTTGCCTGGCTGATCACAGACAACATTGCTGGTGGTGGACTTGCAATACTGCTGTGGCTTAAGACTGTTTTAATCTCAAATGACAACAAATTTCAAATGTCTGGTGAGATGAAGTTTATTGATGCAGTGTTTAGATGCAGGAGATCTGAGACAGAGGTTTTAAAAGGTTTTCTTGGGGCTACCCAAGTTTTTAGCAGCACTGACCAGAGGTGATGTGTTTGGGCAGGTAGGGCTCCAATTTAAGCCCCTGCCCTCGCTTCCTCAGACTGCACATGCTGGTTGATGTTCATTTCTCACACAGGTATCGGTGATGTGAAAAGTATGATGTAGAGGCTTTTGAGTTTACGATCTCAGTCTCTCTTGGGAGGGCCTGGCAAAGAGAAGGCTTTGGGGGGATCTTAGTGTTGTCTTCAACAGTCAAAGGTGATTATAGAAGAGATGGATCAGGGCTCTTCTCAGAGGTGCATAGTAAAAGGCAAGAGGTGACAGACACAAGCTACATTAAGAAAATTCTACTTGCATGTGAGGAATTTTTTTTTCTCAAGCTGAGAGTTAGCACTGCAACAGGCAGAGTGGGGCTGAGAAATCTCCATCCTGGGAAACATTCAAAACCTAGTTGGACAAGGCCCTGAGGAACCTGGATTTGTTTTGGTATTAGCCTTGGTTTGGGCAGGGTTTGGACTAGAAGACCTCTACAGGTCCTTTCCAATCTGAATTGTTGTATGGTGCATATCACATAATTATGTGAGACAGCAGCCTGCTCTGAGCTTTTTACCCCTATTCTGAGTGTTAAAAGGAAGCAAAGCCACTCAGCGTTCATTTCTTGGGCACTGAGGAGCAGGAGCTTGCCTGGAGAAGCGAGGCTTCTTCTTGGCATTGCAGCTGCCCGAGGCAAGTGACTGTGGGTCCCACTGGCCTTGCTGAGCTCCCCTTGGGAGCAAGGGTCCTGGGTTCTTCCCAAGGAGAAGAAACTGGGGTTGAGGTATTTCAGGTTTCGAACAAGAGCTGTACTGATGAGAGGAGCCCATAACAAAAGCCCCTCTCTGGCATGGCCTGTTGGAAGGCATTTTGGCAGGTTCAGCAGCTGGGGGTTGGGAAGGCACCATCACTCATTGTCAGCAGCTTCCTTCTCCTCAGGGTGGGTGAGGGATCTGCTCCACTGGGGCTGCAGTCACGAGCAGCAAAGATCTGGAGATGACTCTTTGGCTACAGGGGCTCAAAGATCAGAGTCACTTCTTCTCCTCCCTTGAGGGGTTTGTTTTGAGAGTTTTCTGCTCTTACTACTGGAAAATCCAATTAAAATACAACATCTGGCTAAACTTGGAATTTTCTTCGCAAAAGCACAACAACCTCTTTGCATTTTGTATGTCTCTCAGCTAATGAGTTCTCCCCTTTTATATGGAAGCTCTGAAGGCAGATTTTTATCTTCTTTTTTTATTGTTATTAAGAAAGGAAAAAGTCTGAGTACAGAACATCTCAGACATTCTGCCCATATCAAGGGCTGCCAAAGCATGTGGAGTGTGATTACAGCTTCCTATTTCACTGCTGAAGTGGCTCTATAAATAACAGTGTTCAATGAAAATTGCTGTCAGAAGCATTGCTTTTCAAGCATGAAAATGTACAAAAAAATCTCAGTAACTAGATTCCCACCCCCCCCACCCCAAGCCTCCTAAAGGTTTATAGGTCTAAAAGGAACAGATTGCTGTAAGCATTCTTGAAACATCTTTTTCTACTGTGGTAATAATTTCCATTTTACCTGGTTGTTATCAAAGATCTGTAAAGACAAGATCTAAAAAATTTCTGTTGATATTGACACTGATTCATTTCCTGAGCTGAAAAATTAAGCCCAAATGATTTTGAGAACACGGACTGAAATGAAGTTTGTACAGCCAGGCTTTCATATCCCTTGGGGCTCAATGGGAACCCTTGACTCCAACTCACATGCTTTTATTGCACGTTTGCACATCTCAGCCAGTTTTCCAAGCACTGGACTGAACGGCATGCCTCATCTGAGCAGATATCTCAGTGATAACTCTAGTCGAGAACACACTGCCAGGTTTTGGTCCAGGTTGCTGTCCTCACGGTCCTCAGTAATTGTGCTGTGTTTCCTGTTTGAATTTATCTGGCTTCACCTTCCAGCCATCAGTTCATGTCATGCCATGTCCACTCACTTCAAGAGCGTTCTAATACCAGATGTTTTCCCTCTGTGAAGGTGGGCCAGTAACTGAGTCATTGCTCCATTATTTTTCTTTTTGTTTTGACAAATGGGACAGATCAAATACCTTTGGCCTCTCTTTCAGTAGAGCATTTCTCCAGCCCTTGAATTATTTTCGTTATGTTTTTTTTCTGCACTGCCTCCCTTCTTCCAAATTCCTTTCCAAAAGGAGAGCCCCTGCACTGTACCCAGCATTTGGTGGGTAACAAATTCTTACACGGAGGGAAAACAACAATCTCCGTTCCTACCCACTATTTGGACTTACATCTTCAATGATTACATTTTTCCTTTTCACTACATGGTGCAGGAGATTGCAGTCTGTCTTTGTCTGTTTAATGCCAGAACATTTTGCAGGGCCATGGCTTCCTCCTATGCTTCATTTTCTGTAAATAGGCTGCATTTCTTTTTCCTAGACCTATTATTTGCATAGATCTGTTTGCAGAGATGCCTGTTCTGAATGGACCCAGATGACTGCCTTAACACCAGTTTATAATTATAAAAAATACAAATGGCAATGTTGTCCGTGAAACAAAAGGTATCTCAATAATTCTAAGGCATATAACCTGAAGCTAAAAGTGTCTGCATTTTCAAAGGGAAACTTCTCACAACAGGTCAAGGCAATGCAATACTTGGGCTAAGTTACTGTTTTTCCTTACATTTTGAAAGGGAGAAAGTTATCCATTCTTTTACAAGTCCTTTACATATATTTATCAGTCATTCACAGATTATAGACACCTTTTCTTCTTTCCATGTGAATTGGTTTTGTTTTAGACACTTATTCTCTGCTCTAGAAATCAACCCAGAGGTCCAGCTTCTTGGCTTTATTGAAACAGAGGAGAAACTAATTATTCTTTTTTTGGTAAACAGATTATTCTGCTTCCACCGACAGACTGCTTTAAAGTCCCATATGTCAGAAAAAACTGTTTAAAATACAGAATGCAACACATTTCATGAATACTTTGAAAAATCTTGAATGGAATAAATGTAACTCTTTTTGGACTTTTTGCTAAGCTACAACTCTGAGTATCAGAGAGACTCAATTTTCTTTCCAATAACTGATATTTAGCTTTAAAATACAGACTACTTGAATGTCAGGAAAAGTTAATAATTTAGAATTTTTTGTTAGTCTGTTAACTCAGAACTATTTCTGCTGTAACATTTGTGAACTTTGGTAAATGAAGACTATTTTATTTAACAATTATCCAAAATCTAGTGGTTACCTTACATGAAGCAAAAGAAACAAATCTCTGTACTTTGATGTGAAGTTCATACACATCTGACTAATACGTTTCCTAAAGTATAATCCATGATTAAAGGCTTTGGGATGTGTGAAATTATCTAGGCATTGTCTTCCGCTTTCTTATGACTGCTAAGGTGAGATTTCCAAACTGTACTGGGGTAGAGAGAATTTTGTATTTCAGTGAAATATCTGCGAAATTTAGACTGGTCAAGTTATCTCTTTGAAGATAATAGTTCTTATTCCTACCAACCCCAGCATTCATTTACACTGCTTTGACTGTGAAAAGAGGTTTTAAAGTAAGTGCAAATATATCTTGCTGTAGCTTCATGGTAGGGAGAAGAGTCATTAGTGTGAGTGTCAGGCCCAACAGTTCTGTCTCCTTTCCCCTTCTTATTTGTACCTGTGTCCCACAGTGGGAATAGGGTGTCATCTCCAGAACATAAGGATAGGGGTCAAGAGCAGATTGGAGCCAATTGTCACACAACAAGATGATAGTTTCTTCCAGCCTTCTGCTGAGCTCTGAGACCTGCAAATTATATTTTTCAGTAGTTTCACATTCTTCAGTAGGGATTTCTGAAGGGATAGCGTGATGATGGAGGGCTAGAGCTAGAGATGAAACAGACACATCCAAACTTTTTAAAAACTTGGAGCTGGCTGTGCCCATGGGTCTGCCATGGCACAAAGTGAGCACGATGCTCACACACACTCGGGGCAGCTCTCTCGCAGCCGCCGTGCTGCCCAGCATGACAGCCAAAGTCACCGTGTGAAGTCTTTTCTTTCATCTGAGTTGTTAAAGGGTAAAAAACGTTGAATGAGAATAAAGAAGGAAAGGGAAACATGGGTGCACATCTTTCTCCTCTGCTTTGTTTGACCATCATGATGTCGCGTTGCTCTGTTGGTCAATGGTGAGGTTTTGATTGTATAAGGCTGTCATGTCACGTTGGACTTAGTGCTTGAGAGCCAAAAATACTCAAGGGGCTGAAGGATCATGTGGTTATTCTTCCAGCCAAGTTTCCCTCAGATCTTTAAGCAGCTGTTTCAGAAATGCATTCTTGCTGCAGACCTTCTGGAGACTTGGAGGGATTCACAGAAGGGCTCGCTAATGACTCTTCTGTGCAGTGAACTTTCTGCTCAGGAAGGCGCTGTCTTCTGCCAGTCCCAATGAACGTAATCATTCATCAGGGTCTGTTTAAGACAATTGGAGCAGAGAGGCCATCATTGCTCCCCCTTTCAGGGAAACATACTCAGGTGTACTCTTAGGCAGAGTCAAAGCATTTTGATGATCAAAAGCGTTTGCAGTTACTACTATAAAGTGGTTCCTCAAAACCTCAAAATAATTTGCAGCTTTACTGAATGAAACCCACTCGACAAATGTTATTGAGCACACCTTAGCCCTGAGAAAAGCTTAAGCAGACAATAAATCAGGGAACAGAAATCCTGTCTCTGGTTTCTTTGTGACAGCTGCTAGGCTGTGGCTTCACTCCCTCCTCTTAAACGCTTAAAGCAATCCCCGGTCGCTGGAACATTTATGTTGCTTAATCACTTTGGAGACTTTCTTGTTCTTCCTTTTTATTGTGGTAGGGAAGCTCTATTTCTGTGCTGTATTTGAAATATCTTCTTCCTGGGGACATCTAAATAAAACTATTCATAATCGCATTCCCACCAACATGAAAAGAGTGCCTGCCATAGCTGCAGGAGAAGGAAACCCTGTAGACTCCAGGGAGCAGTGCAAGAAAGTGGAAATGCATCAGCTGCAGCATTGCTATGCATAAATCTCCTCTTCTGCTGGGGACTGGGACTGGTCTGGTGCCCTTCCCTTCCTGCCTTTCCTCTGCCCGTGCCCATGGGGCCGACTTGCCACCATGGTGGCTGCAGTCTCTCTATGTGATTTTGACCTTTTGGCCCCAAGGCTGCAAAGTTCAGTGTTCCCCTCAGAGTCATGGATTTGGGCAATTTCTATTTGTAACCAAATCTCTCTCACAAGCTAAGCATTTCAAGCCTGTTTTACATCTTTGAAGGGCTTGGTCCAAAGCTGAGTGAAGTCAGTGGAAGGACTCTGAGTAGCCTTGGTGAATTTTGGATAAAGGCCCGAGGTGAGGCTCACATTCCATACATTTTAGCTTGGATTTGGATTTTTGTAAGCTTTAACACTGCAGAAAGCTGCCAGCTTCACAAATCTACATCCCATAACATGTGCTTTTGGCCTCTTGGTTTTGTAAGCATGCTTTAAAGCTGAGAGAGAAGTTAATGAATTTGTCAGGCCTATAACACAAACCAGTGGCATCGACAGCATGGAAATACCAGGTTTCATTGAAGATGCTGTGTTTCTTTCTAGTGCATGATCATTTCCATCTAAGAAGTATGACTGTACTTGAAAGCAGGCTTATTCGCAATGTGAGGCAGGTAAAAAGTTTTGCACAGCAGTAGGGTACTAATGGAGTACCCAAATCCAGAAAAGAAAGTTCTAAATATGTCTGTTTTTATTTTCACCCTTGCTTTCTTGGTGTAGGCTCAGTCAGTTTTTAATTCATACCAGAGCAGGTTATTAGAATAGCACTGAAATTTCTAATCCAAACTGAGGCTTATTAGCGCAATCAGGTCTGACCCTGCCCCTGCTAAAATCAAAGCAAAACTTTTACTTTGGTTGTCTGGAAAGTAGAAAAAGTTCTAACAATGCCTGAAATCAGTGCAACTATGCCCATTTACAGGGCCACTGTCTGGCTCCTGGAATACTTCGCTGTTTGCCATATCTGTCTCAGAAGAGTATTATTTTTGCATTCATTGCTCTATAAAACAGGAAATAGTTTTGTCCTGTGGTGATGATTAATTTCTGAATGTATCCATGACACCATTTAGTAGAGGAAGGAAACACTTTTAAAAAACAAATAAAAATAATTTTTAAAAATCAAACAGAAACTCCAGCTTTTTTGAGCATGAATATGGAAATGGATCTATACAAAATACTTGACTAGCTCCCTTAATGTCCCCTCTTTCGTTTAATTATCTTGGATGTATTATGGCCAGTGTCAACAAATCAAGTAGTGGTTATTTTTACCTGCAGTGAAGTAAAAACTCCATAGCAGGCTATGAAAAATTTAAAATCATTTCAAAAAGTATAATCATGTATAGTATGCTGCTTTGCTTGCCAGTTGAAATAATTGCTGCACCAAAGGGTGTTCCTCAAACAAAACTCCAGTCTAATGATACTAGGACAAAGAGACCAGCTGAAAGCTGTTAAGTCTATCTCACTGCTACCTCAATTCACATTTGGGTTCTGTAGGAAAAAGATCTATTTTTTCCTGCTTTGCTGCATGTTTGGAAGAAAGGTGAAACCAGCAATATAATGAACTCTGCTCTTCTGCATCTGTTGGTATTATCTTTTTCCACGGTACAGCTGCCAAGGCATATGGAGGCTCTAATTCCTTTGTGCAAAGAGACTCCTTATCATCATCTTTTCTATAAAGTAAATTTAGGCTAACAGCGGACAAGAGAAATGTGACATGAACACTTATTGCTTATCAGTGTTCTAGCCACTGCGGCAGTTTCAAGCACCTGCAGTTTATCAAGTTAGACATAAGACCGATTGACACTGTAGGAATAACAATCATAATCTAGGCACGTCATTCAGGTGGCAGTAACACGTTTTTTCTGCATTTTGTTTTGGGGGAGTTTGGTGTTCAGCTTGAAAGTGTGTAGAATAATCTGTTCAGAACTTGTAACATTTATTAGTAGGGTATGGGCATAAACCAAAACAACCCCAACCTCTGATATTGGTGTTCCTTTTCCACTTGGCAACCTGATTTTTTTTTTTTTCCCCAAAAACCCTGAAACTAGCCAGGCTTATTTTAATGATTTCAAAATATATTATAAATTAATCAACTCCTTCCTACTGTCTTGCTCATTACTAAAAAAGGAAGAGATAAAGACCTTTTTAAGCACCAAATAACTGAATAGGGAACTGTTATGTACTTAGCCTGACATGTCTGAAGGGTAAAGAACCTAAACTAAAAATAAAAATACCAGCAATCCATAATAATCGATAAAAACACATTGGAAGACATGTAAGATTTCAGAATACTCTTTCCTAACAGCCTTTTCTGCCTGGGTTGCTGTCATCCTGTGCTGCCTTCACTTGCAGAAGCTTGGGAAACCCAAGACTAGTCACAGAGGGTGCAGGTTTGGGCTTTTCTGTCTCTACCTTGAGACCCCAGCAGTTACACACAGAAGCTCTTCACCATGATCTGAGAGCATGAAATTTCACTGCTGTACCATGACTATGTAATGATGGGTTCTGAAAGTACAATAGAGAAGTACCAAGCTCTTAAAAGTCGTCTAGCAAGGCTGTACTGCTGGAGTTTTACTCATCAGTGTGAATAATTTCACGTTCTTGCACAGAGGTGCCATCAAAGGCCTTGGGCATCTCAGCAGGCCATTTAGCTTTCTTGACACATGGCATTTGATGTTGATGTCATTTTTAAGAGAATGCAGAAACATTATGGCATAAAAAGCAACTGACATAGCTTAAGGAGAGAAGAAAAATCTATCTGTGTTAACACTTTGGTCATGACAGGAAGGAGGCTGTTTTTCCTTTCAAACCTGCTTGGTTTCTCAGCATCTCTTAATCAGAGCAAGCTGCATATGCTGGATGGTCTCCAGCTGTATTTTGCAGTCTCTTTTAGGTTCTCTTAGCCCAGTTAAGACCTAAATCCAAAAACGTCTATTTCAAAGTTACACCATTTTCCTCCTGATACAGCCTGATTCTAACACAGCACCCTGAATCTCTGGGCTTATAAGCTTAGTATTTAGCTACTTAGTACCTATCTGCTTTTATATTCTGTTTTTCTAAGTTGTGGGCCCCATTTTGGTTCTGTTGAGGATGGCTCAATGGCCCTGTGCACAGATGGTGCAACTGTCATGCTCGTGTAGCGTTGGCTGAGTAAGTTGTTCAGTGGCTTGTTATATTAATATTGACGTTCACTCTCCTATTCCCTTTGCTTGTGCAGCTGGTAAAGCAAGAAACCTGCCTCGGAGTATGGACTGTTTCAGTGATGCAACAGTGTTAATTAAGTCTTCAAATGGCCAAGCCCTGGTGTTGGTCCCAGTAACTGTGCAGCATTACTTGCTGCTACAGGTTTCCTGTTCCCGTTGACTCCAGTCCCGAATGCAAAGCTACTGACGTTTGCTGGAATTATCTCACTGAATCTAAGACCTTTTTGCAGTAGACCTCTCCCTCAGCCCAGGTCCCTTGGTAGTCAGGGGAAAGTGCAGGCACATCCAGAGCATGGTACATTGACACTGTCTCAGGGGTCCACTGTAGCATGAGCTGGATGGGGGCCGGTGGTCAGTGACTGCCTCTCTCTATGGGCTCTACAGGGACCTAGGACATAAAGGTGGTGGTAGAGGGGGCTAAACTTCAGGTGTATTGCAACTTAATTATCTGTGTCCTCTTAAACGCTTTAAAAGTCTGTCTATTCATGTGAATGGGCTTTGGAGTGACCTCTTTGAAGATGCAATAAGAAAGTAAAAAGAAAATTACTGTTCTATTTGGATTTTTTTTTTTTTCCCTGGTAGCTGGCCTGTTTGATTATCACTGTGCCTCCAGTGCTTCCTGTTCCTAATGACCAAGCTGATACCTCTTCACTCACATTCTTCCTTCAGCAAAGACTCCTTTTAAAAGGCTCCCCAAACCAACTTTTTGGACTAAACACTGAGCAAGAGTGGGACGTTGGCACACAGACACTCAGGGTCAATGTATTTTCTATAAAAAACCTCTAATTTATGGGGACCTTTTGCATAGGGTAATGCTTTCAGGGGAATTTAATTTCTCAGACAGGATGATCACTTACTGGCCTGGATGATGACGGGAATCTCTTGTCAATGCCACTCTGTGATTTAGTTGAATCAGATGAGACTCCCTAAACTGTGTTTGTTCTGACAAACTGATAAAATACATCTGGTGTGACCACTGTAGCATGTGCAAGATCCATTGCTGTTGATTAAGATACATATAAACCACTTCCCACCGCAAAGGTGCATGAAGAACTGCCCTAACAGATCAATTCCCTGTATGCAGAAACAGTGTCTGGAGTCCAGCGCAGCCCAATGAAGATGATTAAGGGAGTGAAGCTTCTCTCTTATGAGGAAAGGCTGAGGGAGCTGGGTCTCTTTAGCTTGGAGAAGAGGAGACTGAGGGGTGACCTTATTAATGTTTATAAATATATAAAGGGTGAGTGTCACAAGGATGGAGCCAGGATCTTCTTGGTGACAAACAACGGTAAGACAAGGAGTAATGGGTTCAAACTGGAACACAAGAGGTTCCACTTAAATTTGAGAAGAAACTTCTTCTCAGTGAGGGTGACAGAGCACTGGAACAGGCTGCCCGGGGGGGTTGTGGAGTCTCCTTCTCTGGAGACATTCAAAACCCGCCTGGACACATTCCTGTGTAACCTCATCTGGGTGTTCCTGCTCCAGCAGGGGGATTGGACTAGATGATCTTTTGAGGTCCCTTCCAATCCCTTGATTCTGTGATTCTGTGATTCTGTGACCGATGACAGATGTTTTATCTATGTACAAGCGGGCGAACCCTGCAGGAGCTGCCTGCGGACACCCGGCAGTGGCCAGGCCCCACTCCCTGCAGCTGATCGGCAAAGCCTGCGTATCCAGCTTTAAAAATGGACTCTCCTGTGAGTGGGTTTTTTTTGGTGGTGTTTTTCTCCTGTAAGTAGGTTTTTTTTTTTTTTTTTTTTTTTTTTTTCTGCGGGGGAAAACCCGTTTCTGAGCGGCGGCCAGGCTGCCAGCAGGGGTCAGCCTGTTCCCGCCTAAGCGACAGGCTGCGGCCGTTCCCAGGGAATAGCCGGGGCTCTCGGCGGCACCGAAACTCTTCTGCCGATGTTTACGGGGACAGGCGGAGACAGTTGGGGTTGTTCAGCCTGGAGAAGAGAAGGCTCACAGCAAGGGGACAGCTTGCAGCAGCCTTCCGGTACCTGAAGAGGACCTACAAGAAAGCTGGAGAGGGAATTTTTACAAGGGCACGTAGTGATAGCACAAGGGGTAATGGCTTTATTCGGAAAGAGGGTAGATTTAGATTAGATATAAGGAAGAAATTCTTCACCATGAGGGTGGTGAGGCTGTCCAGAGAAGCTGTGGACGTCCCATCCCTGGGAGTGTTACAAGGCCAGGCTGGATAAGGCTCTGAACAACCTGGTTTAGAGGAAGGTGTCCCTGCCTGTGGTAGGGCATGGTGGAACTAGATCATCTTTAATGTCCCTTGCAACACAAACCATTCTATGATTCCACGATTTTATGGTTCTATGTTTAGTGTTGCCCCACAGAACTACATCAAAAGCATCCCAGGAAAGGCAGAGTCCTGCTGTCACAGCTCTGTGTGTCTGAGAATCATGCATGAAACCTCTCCTACTGACACAAGTGCTGAGATGTGAACCAGGAAAGACACACTCTTCCTTTGATATTTTGGTGGCAGGATGGTTTTTAAAGGGGTTGCCACATCTGTCAGCACTATTTTATCTCTCTAAAACATCTGCTCTGGCATACTCGTCACACTCACTTCTCAGCTTTTCTTACTCAGTGAAGCCTGATGGTTTTGTGCTTTCTTGGTATACAATCAAACAGCACTTTTTCTTTCTGCAAGGAGGTCTCACCTTGGCTGCTTGCTTCGCACCTGTGCTGTGATTTGTTGCCTAGAGAGCTGCACTGATGCAACTGTCTGTGGAGGTGCACTTCAGAAAGGAAAATAACACAAAGTTTGGATTTATTTTATTTATTTTTTTTTTTTTTTTTGGTCCACTCCCTGCAAGTGTTTTCTCCACAACTTTTATCTTGTGGCTCACAAATGGTCTCCACTCTTAAGCTGTTTGAATCACGTCTGTACAATAAGCTTGTTCCCTAAGTATCCCCCTCTATCACGACCATTATAATCATGACCAGCTGCTGTCACCAGCCATGCCCAGAGCTTCCCTCACCACTCCCCTGGTGCAGACCTCCCACTTACTCATTCTGACTCTCCAGCCCGGTTTGCCCATTACCTTCCCCACCAAGGACTTTCTAGCCCTGCCAGCACCTCACTGCAGAGATGGACCTCCATCCTGCAAGGCCTCCAATCCCACATCTCCCCAGAGCTCTGTGGATGTCTAGTTAACTTAAGTCCCCAGGACACAAGGTCATGTCTCCAGGCACAGCAACCTCTTGATTGCAGCAGCATCAGCTGAGCGCAGAGGAGGCTGTGGACTTCACTGTTTGCAGAGACCATGTTTTGATTCTGAGCACAGCAAGGTTTTTCTTATGCCCTATTAAGCTTAGAGGCCTCAGATTAAACTGTGATGCTGGATACCCATCAGCCCTGTTGAGCTCTGTGAGCAGTTGGGGAGATAAGCAGCCCAGGCACTAACAAAGTCAAGGTCTTGTGTGTGCACTAGGGCTCCTGCCTCACCACAGCTGTAAGGTCTGAGCAGCAGGGTCCAAGCAGCAGGGTCTGGACAGCAAGGTGTCAGAGCTCTTGCTTTGCTGGGACATCTGTTAAGAGCTGTGCACCAGCACAGGCTGCCTCCCAGCTGCAGGAAGCCACCAAAGGGGCAGCAGAGACCATCTTGCCCCAAAGTTTAGGGGCTTCTGCTGAATTCCTGCAAGGTACTGGCGCCCTTTCTTACTTTCCTGACACATGGATGCCCATTCCAGATTGACAACACAAAACATGAGGCCATGGTAACTGGGTCCATGCTGCCCCACCTCCAGCAGATCTGGCCATATAGTATAAAGATTAGTAAAGCACATTGTTCTCAGGCAGAAACCCTCCTCTTGACTAAGGGAATGCAGGAACTTGCTGGAAGTTATGAAGTTCTCCAGTTTTTAATTGTGCTATTTTAAGTGCTTTACAACCCAATGAGAGAGGATATAAGGTATCTGGGCTTTAATCGTTTGTTTTGTCTGGGAGTCATCACCTGGGAACAAATCTCATGGGAACAATTTGAAGCAACTTCTTCTTGGGCAGGCCAATGCAGACAAAGCAGCTTATAGCCCATCGCCCTGCTTCCACCTGCCAAATAGTCCTTCCTGCAGCCCTGGGCCAAGAATTCATGGGGAACATAAGTAAGGAATCTTACTCATCTTAGACATGATTCTCAGGCAGTCTTATTTATGTAGGTGGTGCATAATCATAAAGGTTTATCCACATCATTCCTCTTGTCACTTATAGGTGGGGGGAAAGATGATGCCAAAACATAAAAGAGTCAGTAGTGACAATCTACTGTGCCCTGCAACCCATGCTCTTCTGCCTTCACACTTGGTCATGCATTGGAAGGCTGCTCTGTGCAGCAGCATTCTCTGCAGTGCAATCCCTAACATGTCCCTATGGGATAATGTGGATCCTGTATGTAGGATAGGGACTTTTTTGTTTTGTTTTGTTTTTGTTTGTTTGTTTGTTTGTTTTGGTTGGTTGGTTGTGGAAAACAGCTGCACTGGAACATACTGTGAAATCGTGGATGTAGAAATGATTTGTTACTCCCTGTATCTTCAAACCACTCTTACCTCCTTCCTACAGCTAGAAGCACTTTCTATTTATAAGAGAAAACATACCAGTTAAGAAACACTGAGAATTCTTGCTTGCACATCACAGTATGAGACATTGCAGTACCCTTCCTTCACTCAAAATAAGTAAATATAAACAAGTGGGTTTTAGTGGTAGTGTGGGAGCATGCGTGTGTGTGGTGTTTTGTTTTTAGAGTGCAGCTTTAGGGATAGGTTTTTCAGCTGAGTTTTCATTTGCCAGTCCTGGGAACGGTTCTCCACTGTTCCCAGGATGGCAGAATCAGGGATATGTGTGGTAATGGCCATGCAAGGACAAGCCTGCAATGGGAGAATTTCTGAGATATAGTGCTGAATCCCTGCTCTGTTTCTCCAGGCTACAGGCTAAGAATAATTACTTTCTTCCCTGCTGCTGAGACTATTTTAAGGTGTCTTTGCCACAGGAGGCCAATATGACATCACCTGCCTGACTTATGGGGCAGCTGTTGGGAAATGTAGATCTGGAGAGAGACGCATATATGAAAAGGTGCCTCGGTGACACGTCTGCCTTGGCCTGCTCTGTCAGTGAGAGGCTCCTGGCACAGGGACACATTGAGAGAGGAGTCAGAGAAGGAGACAAGTTTATTTAGTTTCAGGTGCTATAGGGAGACTTCTCGGGCAGGTGAGATTTGCCTTGAAATTTCCTCGGGAGACATGCAGGATCTGGGGGCTGATCATGAGTGTTGCTTCAAGAGCCATATTCTCCTTTCCTTGAGCAAAGCAGGTGTGTGGGCATGCTCCCCTCAGCAGCGCCACACCCTCCCTCTTCAGCTGGTAATATTTTAGAATTTGGGTTTCTGCCTGGTGATGGGAAGGTGACAGTGCAGAGGTAATGTTTTTTTCTGTCTTGTTAGGAGACAGGCTTTGATGGACAATAAGATGCTCAAGACAAAAAATATGCTATTTATGAGTGTTACCAGGAACAGATGTGATATTGTTTAGCCTAATGGCCTCTAAGATCAAATCCTACTTAATTTTTTTTATTGCAAAAAGGCAATGCTGTGCTTACCAATACTTAGGAAAATAATGTTTAAAATGACGGTGTGTCATCAGCTACATCATTTGCCTTCAGCATTTTGTTTTGCAAACAAAAAGCAGGCTACACAAAGCCTCTTAAATAAAATCACTTAGCCTGTTGATTTTATTAGCACCTGAAAAGTTGAAGAAAGTGATAAACTTGAAAAAGTTGAAGACTTCTGCACTACTAATTTAAAAGTGAATGTTCAGCTGCTTGGACTGGGATGAAAGGGATGAAAAGGGATAACAAACTTGGCTTAAATACTGCATTAGCCCTTTTATAGTCAAACTCTGGATGGTTGGTTGCTGTGGCTAAAGATCCCTTCCTGGTGCATGGCTTTGGAGAGATGAACCCCAAAGGAACTTTCCTTGGCTAGATTCTCTCCTCAGCTTCACATGATAACATGTCATCTATGTCTCATTGCTGATGGAGGGATTGCAAGGTAAGAAAAAGGAAGATGAAATAAAAGTGAAGAAAAGTAACTACATAGAGATGTGATCATTTGAGAATTGCTTGAATGGTAAATACACTGATGTCTTAGAAGCTTAGATACCATGGTGATAGTTGCCTTAGCAATGTTTTAGCTACATAGGTAATCACCATCAAACCTGTCTCTTGTGGCAAAATGATGCTGTATTATTTTAGTTTTTGCAAAGCTTTTGTGAATGTGCAATAATGTGGTTTATGGTTTTGTATCCAGGCATCAGATTTTCTCTCAGGCTTCTTGTCCTTGGTATTCTCTTATTTTTTCACTGATGTTAATTCTGAAAATTGATGTCTTTCATGCTAAAGCTTTATACATATGAGAGCCTGACTAATTTAGTCCTTACTCACCTCAAGATAATAAATTCCCACTTTTAGGGTGAGACAGGATCAATTTTAGAGGTTGTGTCCGGGTTTTCACCTTTTAAAAACCAGTACAGCCTGAGCTGCTCTAAGTTCATGTTTCCACAGCCTGAAATAAAAATCTGTGTATTTTCACAGCAGGTGCTCAAACAAAGCAAATGTTATGAAAAATAGAATTAGTAGGCAGATATCTCAATTATGATTTACAGAATATCTTAATAAAACCAGCATGTAAACATATAAGGTAAAATTGAAGACAACAGCAATTATCTTTTCTGTTTGGAGTTGGAATTATTTGCTCTTCAGAGTTATCAATTAGGAGGGAAAGCTCAGATTCCATGGTGCAGGAGTGGCAAGCCTGGCTTTCCAGGACTCTCACTCAGGATTTTGTTTTGGATCACCTAAGTTCAGTGCCTTCCAGGCTGTGGAGAAGCCCTGGACCAGGTCAGTGACAGTGTGTTTGGTATTACAACAGCCATGCTGCTGCTTCTTACACCACATGATGACAGGGCTTGTTCCTTTAGGAAAATATCTAGGGGAGAGGTATTATCCATTGAAAACTGAGATGTCTTCAGTGTTTCTTGATGTATGCCAGTGATGTTAAAAAAATGGGAGCCCTGTGAAGCTGATAGCTGCCACCTCTCAGTAACTCACCACACTCTCCCTACCTTCCTTTTTCTTCCTTTCAGGAAAACCAAGAGGGAACAAGTAAGGAAAGGCTTATTGATGTTGATGTTCTCCAGGCTGCTAATCATAGAGTCATGGAGCAGCTCAGGTTGGAAGGGACCTTGGAAGACCATCTGGTCCAACTTTTCACAGGAAAGGGAGCCTAGATGGGATTATCTAGCGTCCTGTTCGGTCACATCTTGAAAACCTCCAGTGAGAGGAACTGTGCCATGTCCCTGGGGAGGTTGTTCCAGAGAATGATTCTTCTCACTGTAAAAAATGTCTTTCTCATGTTGAGATGAAGCCTTTCCTGTTACAACTTGTATCCATTGCCCCTTGTCTTCCCTGTGTGGCTCCTTGTGAACAGAGGACCTCTGTCTTCTTTGTAGGCCCCGTTTAAATACTGGGATACTGTGATGAGATCATCCCTGAACGTTCCGTTCTCCACGGAGGAAAGACCTAACTCCTTCAGTCTTTCCTCACAAGGCAGTTCTCCAGCCCTTTGATCATCTTTGTGGCCCTTCTTTGGACTTTCTCCAGTCTGTCGGTGTCTTTTTTTACAATCGTGGGGACCAGGACCAGACATAGAACTCCAGCTACTGTGTAATGAATGGAAGAGTCATGTCAGTCAATCTACTCGTAAGAACAGGTGAAGAAGATTAAGATATGAGAACTAAGGGCATTTGGAATAGAAAGAAAAATAAATGCAGGATTGGAGAAAGAAATGCCACCTAGGAAAATTCTGGTTTAGATTTGGCTAGCAAGCCGGCTTTTGCTTGGAGCCAAGATCTGCATTCGTAGTGACTTCAATGTTCAGACTTTTCTTTCATGAGCCTCCATTCCCTTCTAACCTCTAAGGCTGGGAGAGCTCAACACATTGTTAGCTTTTTGTTATTTCTGTTTCTAGTGATTTTTCCTGCTGGGACCAAAGCAGAGCCCGTTCCCTATTACAGCGCTATTTTTGTCCCAAAGCCCTGCAGGTTTACCAGCGTGTCCTGTGTGGAGGTCTCTGCAGGGAGGAACACGTATGTGCTCCAACAAAGCTGCTCTCCCCAACTGTGGGGATGTTAGAGGCCGAAAGGCCCATTTTCTGAGCTCGTGCTGTCCTTTGCAGTGGCTTCAGCACTTCAGTCTGAAATATTCCTGCGATTAGACTCCACAGCATGCGTTTAAGACAGGCTGATCTTTAACTCAGTCTTCCTGTCTGGTTTGTGCACTTGGTAGGATTATGAAATGTTTTTTATAACTTTTCATGCTGAAATTTAATGTTGAGAGCATAAAAGCCTTTTGACTGTTATACACTAAGTTTTATTATAATCACCATTAATAATCATATAATAGAACCTAATTTTCATCAAGGTTTGATTCACATTTTATAAATGCCACTGGCAACTGCTGAAATCACATGCTGTCTTCATAAAATTTGAATATCTGCTCTGCTTAATGAGGGGCCATCAGCTACGGTGGAGCTTCATGGTGACAGTGGCTTTCTGAAGGAGCCCATATGGGAGGAGAGTGATGGCTTTGGTGGGGCTGCTGCCACTGCAGCCACTGGAGAAAAGCTGAGTGAGGTGGTGAAGCAGTGGTGTTAGTTTTGTGCCTCTCACTATGAGAAGGACATTGAGGTGCTGGAGCATGTCCAAAGAAGGGTAATAAAGCTGGTGAAGGGTCTGAAGCACAAGTCTGATGAGGAGCAGCTGAAGGAACTGGGGCTGTTTAGCCTGGAGAAAACAAGGCTGAGGGGAGACCTTATCACTGTCTACAACTACATGAAAAGGAGGTTATAGTGAGGTGGGTGTTGGTCTCTTTTCCCAAGTAACAAGAGATAGGACAAGAGGGAATGGCCTCAAGTTGTGCCAGAAGAGTTTCAGATTGGATATTAGGAAAAAATTCTTCACAGAAAGGGTTGTGAAGCATTAGAACAGGCTGCCCAGGGAAGTGGTAGATTCACCATCCCTGGAAGTGTTTAAAAGACTTGTAATTGTGGTGCTTAGGGACATGGTTTACTGGTGGACTTGACAGCGCCAGGTTAACAGCTGGACTAGGTGATCTTAAAGGTCTTTTCCAACCAGAATGATTCTATAAGCTGGGAAGGTGTTCTGCACCTTGCTCTTGCATGTCTGATGCAGAGATGATTTTGGCATATTCTGTGAGACAGGTAGATGCAAGTTCCTGGGAAATTTGTGGAAGAAAAAAATGGTAAACATGGAAAAAGTCAAAGTTCCACCTTTTTATGTATTTCCTTTTTTTAGTGGCTAATTTTGAAGTTGCAAAGAGGTTTAAAATGTTGGAATTATCCTGGTGGAAATAAATCAATAAGAGAAATACCCAAAGGTGCACAAAAAAAATCTTCTACTTGGCATTTTTAACACGCTTGTACTGAAATAAACGTTGAGTCAATTCAATTCAGTCCTAATATATTTGTTTTCACTTTCTTTAGGAGAACACCCCCCAGGGACAGATGTACTTGGATAGCAGAGATGACACTACAATTTCTAGACAACAAGAGATGGAGCTAGATCAGCCATCTTTACATCAAACCAGTTTATCTGCAACAATGTCAGCCAAACCGATGACCAGAAGTTGCAATGAGCTGCAGCTGTTAAAAGAGTATCACGGCATGGTGACGAGCCTTGGAGAGTCACAGACCTTGTGTGAAAAACCAGCAATAGGGGACGATGGCTGCATTGCTCTGGGGAAGGACTTCACCCCTGTCTCCATGCAGGGAAGGTAAGAATAAGGACAAACAGAATATTTTTTCTCCTAATCCAAATTAAGTTTTATTTCCTTGCACAGGAGATACATGTGTTCATTAAGCAATTGTTGTTTCTCCCACATAGAGAAGAGGAAGCTTAATGGGACATCAGAGCAGCCTAAATTGCCATGGGAGATCATGGATCACTGGATTTCTGAACTAATCTCAGCTTTAATAGCAGCCATGGGCCAGTTTTGTTGTGTTTTCAAGATCAGACACGTAGCTTTTCTTCCTTGGTGTCACAAAACACAGAGATAAAACAGTTTTCATGTCCCACCCCTCAACTCTTTCAGAAAAATGCATCATAAGGCTGTAAACTGAATCACTGTGGCTGAGTGAGAACACTAAAATGGCACTAATAATGCAACTGTGACAGCTGACACACCACATATCAAGTATCATATCATATCAATGTGTGCTCCTTGTGCATCCTCTCCTGCATCAGGAAAGGTACAGGTTTGGGGGTGGGGGTGTGAGTCTTTCCTTTTGCAGCAGATACAACATCAACAATTCTATTTATAAGTGCTCAGGAATATTTTATGGACTCCAGAGTACTGCAGCTGGCTTTTTCAGGCTTAACTATTCACTATGTTAAATTCTTTTGGTAACAGGACGGAGCAAACTTTACATGAGCAGCACCGTGTGCAGGGCAGCCAGGGTGGACTGTCAACAGTTCTGTGTAGTTTTGAGTTTGTAGAAGTCACTTGACAGAGCCTAAAGTGAGAACAATGCTGTACCTAATGCAAAGTCCTGCGGAGCACAGGCCTTAAAACGCTGCCTTGGGTGAAGTAGAGTGTCAGCACGGTCTCCAGAACCTGATGTTGGTAACTCGTTTCACTGCTGCAAATTAGGAAAAACAGGGTAGATTTCAAAGTAGTTTAATGTTTAAATAAGATTTGTTAAAACTAATTGAAATTAAATAAACATAAATGCACTCTTTATTTAATTATGTAATTAAAGTGGAACAGAAATTTAACACAGATCAGAATCCTGGGTAAGTCTTAGCTGTAGTCAGCTAGGCTTTTCATCCAAAGAACATAATTTTCTTTTTATTTGTGTCTCTCCTTCCCTGCCTCATTTTCTTATGGTTCTCCACAGCTGTTCATGTCAGGTGGGAGGTGCAGTCCTGGGGGCTCCTCACAGTTCTGAGCATAGTTGTCACATCCCTGCATTGCTGAGCAGGGCTGAGATCTGTCCTGGGCCCCTGCGTATCAGTTAGAAGGAAATCTGCTTTTGCTGGGAGGAAAGGTGGTTTGGGGCATTTTGATAAGTTCCCTGATCTGGGCAAGGGGAAGCCAGGCCAGTTGGATGAGATTTGCTGCCCCCCTTACCTGCAGTGTATATGTGCTTTCTAAGTCTACAGCAAACAAAGTCAAGGTTTTATGTGCATCTGAAAGTATTTCCATCAGAGTGAGAACTGGAAATCATTATAGCTATGCTTTCCAAATATTAAAAGCATAATCAAATTGAGAGCTTGACCACAAAAGCCATATAATCATTTAGAAATGATTTTTTGTGGATTTGAGGATTTGTTGTGTTGACTAAGAGTTATACCAATGGAATAAAATCTTGTAAAAGTTTTTCAGTTCAGCATGTGGCAGGGATGAGTGAATGTTGTGCTGTTTTTAAAGAGCACAGTGAGTACAACATATATGTGAGGATGGGAGGAAGGCAGGGGAAGGGAAGGACTGGTTGAATCTGGAGACTAGGTTTTTCTTTTGTGTATTCACATATATGTCTTGCTACAGGTGTATTTACCAGTGCTATTTACTGCCCAGTTAACTATCCTGGTACAGAACAAAAACCACAATTGTTTTCTTATGAACCAGCTCTTGCCCTTGTGGCTAAAGTTCTTTCTGTTATTTTCCAGTGAGTGATTGGAATGTGTATACTGGTGATATGCACCTTGCTGTGAATCTATGAACCACAGTTTGGAAATCATGGTCACAGGTGTCAGAGTTGAAAAATGCTAAATCATGGGAGAGGCGACCTTCCTGCAAATGCGGGAGGTAGCTCCAGGTCTTTTGATAACACTGTTTTCCTGCTGAATAAAATGTAGTCACTGTGTATGATTTAGGAATAAATGTACAATTAAAAAACAACCCCCATGCTCCCTTACAGACAAATGGGTATCTAATCTTAGCAATATATTAGGGCTCAGGAAAAGATCTGCTGAAATTTCTCCTTGTTGATCTTTACCTTTCTTACTCCTCCAATACTGATTTTTTTCGAATGGAGATGAATCTTATCTGGCTCTTCTTAGCATGTTTTTTAGCCAATGTACATTAGGTGCAGCTGAAATATTGATGTGGCCTGCGCGATCCCTCTAGTATGAGTAATTACCCTTAAATCATTGGGGCTGCTTGACAGAATGCAGACAAAACCATGGATAAACCTTTGCAGAATCAGGAGTTTTTTGATTAGTTTCATTAGAATGAGAATTAGGTTTTAATGTAAACTGTTCTTTTGCTTCCAGAGAAAACTACTAATGATAAAAAAGAGGAGACTAAATTTTTTTTTTTTTTTTTTTCTATAAAGAGGTTCACATGTCTTTACCGTTTGTTTTAATGCATCTACTTAACTTAAATTGCTGAATTATCTTTCAGGGATGAGATTCCCTGGTTCTCTAAATTGTTCAAACGTAAGCTGAAACAAGACTTTCCGAAGAATCTATTTAACAGAACAAGGGATTTATCTAAGTTGCTAAAATTACCTTTAAGAAACTGTTCCTGTGTTAAGTGGGGCCCTTTTCCCAGGGACATAGATGTTCACCCTCTTCTGGACTGAACTTTTCCAATTCACTGCAGCACAATCCTGCAGACAATTTGTGGCTGGGGTGCATGTCTGACAGGTTGTCTGCCTCTCAAAATGCCTTATCATACAATAGTTTGGGTTGGAAGGGACCTTCAAAGATCATCCAGTCCAACCCCCTGCACTGAGCAGGGACATCTTCAACTAGATCAGGTTGCTCAGAGCCCCGTCCAGCCTGGCCTGGAATGTCTCCAGGGATGGGGCATCTACCACCTCTCTGGGCAACCTGGGCCAGTGTCTCACCACCCTCAGTGTAAAAAGTTTCTTTCTCATGTCTGACCTGAATCTCCCCTCTTTTAGTTTAAAACCATTGCCCCTTGTCCTATTGTAACAGGTCCTGCTAAAAAGTCTGTCTCCATCTTTCTTGTAGGTCCCTTTTTAGTACTGAATGGCCACAATAAGGTCTTTGCAGATCTTCCTCTTCTCCAGGCTGAACAACCTCGACTGTCTCAGTCTTTCCTCACGGGAGAGGTGTTCCAGCTCTCTGGTCATTTTTGTGGCCTCCTCTGGACCATCTCCAACAGGTCTCATTTACTTTGCATGTTGAAGAACAGCCCGTTTTGACTCCAGCTTTTACTGCCTTGCCTTATGCTCCCTGGGATCTCTGTGGGGAGGTCTGGACTATCCACAGTGGTCATGCCAATGACTTTATCTTTCCAGAGCATCCTTCTCCCTGAAATGAACTTGTCATCCTTCTAGCGAGAAACATACTGCCTTCAGTATGTTTCATGCAGGCTTGCCTCTTTGAAGTGGGCTATGAATGATCTCCAGTGACGTTCAGTGGGAGTGCACCTGGCCTAGGCGTGTGTTTACACTGCACTGTGGTGTAATTTGGTCTATTGGAAATGCAAGTTTGTTATTGCTGTAAAATGGCAGTAAAGTCTGGATTTTGATTTTGCAGTTCTTTCATTCTCCTCAGCCTTTAAACAGTGGATTGATCAGGCTTTTCTTCACTACAGTTACATGTGGGTGACTTTTGTAGACAAAACACATTGGTCCAATCCACATTGGAAGATTTCGTGCGGCCCCGTGGCGGCATGGGCAATGCTCTTCAGGTCAGCCCTGACATCTCCAAAAGTGCAGGCTGCTTTCTTCCATCATGTCTCTGCCTATACAGGATGTGGCTACAGAAAAAGCATCTTGGTTGCCTTGATCTCATCATAATCAGTGCTACTTCTGTGGAAAAATTCTAATGACCTGTACTTATCCAAATCTGAAATCCTCCTTTGTGATCCACAGGAAAGGGGAGAAATAATCTGTTTTCAGCTTAGGAGTGAGTGAAGCTCAAAGGCCATCCATAGAAATGAGATGAATAGCAATTCTTAATCCCATGTAACCAATTACTTTGTATTGCTATTTAAAACTCTTATTGAGCAAAGAAGGGCATTCATTGAAATAGAAAAGTGGTGGAAGATGGTAGAAGAGTGGGGTAATAGAATGACTGGGCCATTCATTTCTCCTTGCCCTTTCGGTCCCTTTCTTTCTTTGATGTAATTGTTGGCTGTGCCTCCTTTAGGTGGTCAGGTAATAACATTATCTACTTAGGGAAAAAAAAGGTTGGCAGTTGTACATTCATTATGTTGTGAACTTTTCATAAGAACTGTGAAAGGAAGGTAGCGAAACTGAGCCCTGGCATTACTCTGCTGAAGTTATATTTGGATGTATTTGGCCCTGGAATTTGCTGGTCATTTAATATGATAGTCCTTGGAAGTACTTCTCTTTCAACTCTGTGCCTCATTAAGAAGATTCATATCTGGGATAATGAAAAATAATATCTTTTTTTGAATCTGCTTGAATTTGTGTTTCATCAAGCAAAACTATTTCTCTCAGCATTTTTCCTGTCCCTCAGTTTCACTTACGTAATGCTCACTTATGTAAGAAAAAGTAAAAACAATCAACCAAATCCAACTCTTCCTTTGCCCTGAATCTGTGGTCCCAGGGTCAGCAAGGAAATTGGTTTGCAATGAGAAGGTCAGTGAGGTAAAAATGACTATTGAATTTTAAGTTTGCAGCAATACAACAGAAAGATTGCAATTGTATTTCCTGTTAGTTGAAGAAGCTGGGAGAGGATAAGGTATTGTATAGTGAAAAGTCAATGTGAAAGTGAATTTGTGTCTTTAGCAGTGAGGGATTACAAATCTCAATTTTGATTTTTAATTATGTTGATGTATTGCTACTTTTAAAGGACATTTATGAGATTTAGAATTAGATGTCAAGAAGTCATGGTTACTGTCTAAATAAGTAAAATTTATGTGACAATTTAAAAGCATCTTCCAACAAGGGAAAAAGACTGAGGAAAAAAACAGCTTAGAAACATTCAAACCATATTTTTTTGCATGTTCTAAGACTAATTTTGATCTTTGGCTATTAGAATAAAATGGAATGATCTTCTGTTCTATGGTCAAACAAGGAAATTGGTCATTTTCACATCATAATCACATGTTTGTGTAGGAATCATTATGATTTTTCGTATCAATCAATCAAGAAGAGTCCAGGACAGACAGATGACTTCACAGAAAACTGCCACATTCATCAGTCTTGTGTGGCTTCTGGTGATCTTGCTTGCTGCCTGAATGATGACATTTCTGGCTTTCTTTCAACTTCTTATCTATAGTGAATGTTTCTGAATTTTGATTACCTGTGAGGATCTTTAAGTGCTGTGACACTGCAATGAACAAATAATATTAAAGAAGTTTTAAATTCATGGCCTTGCTAATTAATTTTATTTGGTTAATTTGGTTTTGAACATACACTCTCAAGCTCTTGTTGCTAACATGGGGGCACGTGGCCGCAACACATCTTATCATAAGCAAACTGTGTAGGGGCACGAGACTGCTGACACTCTCTTAGCTCAGATTAGAGCTTCCTGCTGTTGTCCCTAATGCATCACAAAATGCCATTCAAAACCTGAAAAACTCAATACAAGCAATAAGCAGCTCTGGCAAACCTTTAGCTTGAAAAGTAGGAATTATAACAGAAAGACGATGTTATGCACAATAGGCAAATAAATACATTATTGGAATGTTCTGCTGCTCACTTCTAACTTGCTGTTCCCTATTGCCTAGAAAAATGCATCTTGGCAGGGTAAACAAAGGAAGACAGAGATGTGGTTGTATGGCATAACTTTAGGAGAGTGTTTGGCTACATTTGAGCAGAAGATGTGTGTTCACTAAAAGATTGATTTTAACAGTTTTTGCTGTTAATGAAACATGATATAGACCTCATTCATGACAAATTTCCCTGGTTTTGGAGTTATTTAATTTCTCTGTTGCTGTGTATTATTCATCAACTCAGTGCTTATTTCTTATAATTATTCACAATTTCTCATATTGGTCATGTGCTACAATTTCTGTTCTGTCATCAGCAGACCAAAACCGTAGCACTCCCTAGTAGCTACTCAAATGCTTTTTGATTCTGACAAGACATTTTGGTAAACAAAAATCCACCACTATTAATTTTTGCTTTTAAGTGCTCTGTTGAAAGAATATTATGGGGCACTAATTAACTGCTTCCCACTTTTAGCACTGTCAGGCTAAAAACTGAACTCAGCACTCAGTGAAAAAGTTGCAGTGTACCAACCTACAAAGATCAATTATTCAATTGAGTCCCTGTGACATTGCACAAAACTGTTGAATTTTGCAAGCAGCTGTTTTCTTCCTAATGGTTAATAATATGGTTGTGTGGGGTTCGTCTTCATTAGACCTCTTAGGCCAATTGTGGAAAGATGCCAGTAACATACAAGCTTCAATCCTCTTTGGGGTTGGACAGCTGTTTCCTCGTGTAAACCTCTGTTTAAATGAAGGAAGGCTTTTAATGTCAGCCATGATTTTTTTGCATTAGAAGGTTGAAGAGTTAAGCCCACTAGACAGCCAGACTTTGAAAATAAATGTGTCACACAGAGGCAGTCACAGTTGAGCAGGAGGGCATGCATGGGGCTTAAAAAACTGACTCGAGGAGTAGCTATCTATGTAAGATGAAGTAAATATCTCAGTGTCCCTCAATGAAGCTTTTTCTTTGAAAAACTGTTCCCTGTGCTTCATTCCTGGCCGATGTGCCTGTGTGCAGGTGGCAGCTCTGACACACTGAATAATTTGTGAGAATCAGAACTTTGCACTAGCAAGTGGTCAAATTATACTAATTAATAAGAATTCAGTTTTGTCCCCAGCTTTTGGCCATGTAGGTGTGCAAAATCTTACTGTGGGGAAGAATAGTTGAGTCTTCACTGACAGTGACTGTGGAGAATTAAAGTATTGGAAATGCAGAGCCCCAACACGTATCGCTGCATCAGCTGGACATGTGAAGAGACAACCACTGTGGCACTGCTGTTGGGCAATAAACAGCCTGCATGATAAAATTTTCCATGGGCCCAGGCCCTGCGCTTGAAGGACTGAGCAAGACAAAACCTGAAAATGCAGCCAAAAATAGTTGAGGAATGGAGACATGGAGAGGAAGCTGATGTTTGACAGTAAGTTTGGGCTATTCTGCATTAAGACTTGGACCTCACTGAACCTGAGGGTGGGTTGGGGGCCCATAAACTTTGCAGAACCTAGGAGGAAAAGAGGAGAGAGCCCAGGACAAGGGCAGCTTGGTTTCACAATCCAGTCAAAAAAGAAGCAAAGCTGGTCCAGCTGTCTTACTGTGAATGCCCTGTTTAATTAGTTTACATCCAATGTAGGAGGTGGATGTACAATTCCCACCCTGATCACATACCTCCTAACTCTTGAGTAAGTGTAGGGGCCATCAGGCTCCAAGGCTCTCTTGTTTTTATTTCTGGTAGGTCAGTGTATCACTTTTCTGTCTCTAAATAGTGAAACACCCATTGAAAGAGGTACCGTAACTTGGGTATTTTATTTTCTAAGTAAATTTCCTGATAATTAGCATGGTTTTGTTTATCTCTTCCTATTGCTTTTCCTTCTATTTTGCTGAAAATGTAAGAAAGGGGAGAGGCAGGGTTTTCAGGATACTGTCTTTCCTAGTAGTAAGGATAGTCAGGTAGAGATTAGTTAACCCTAAAATATAAAATATTGCCTCATCCTCTGCTCAGGCTACTGGAGAGCTTCTGCTGAGCATGGACGGGGGAAAGAGGACTCTCAGACACTGGTGGGAGGAGAAGCACCTGGAAGGAGAAACATCAGTAAAATGCAGAGACAGTAAGAACAGTAAGAAGGTTGAACAGAAACCCTTCCATGTGGCTACAGAGGGATGCCGGGTGAAGCTGAAATACAGTATAAAACACAACGTGAGGCTGGGGTGTAGTGAGCTATGGAGTGAATTGGATAAAAGAAAGTTAATATTGTGGTTGTAAGTCAGACTCTGATACAGTCAGTCCTCAGTCAGGATAAATAATTCCTAGCTCCACCCAAAGCTGCAGTTAACAAAAGCGTGTGAAACTGTCAGTCCCAAACCTGGAAGCAAGCCATAGTTATTGGCTCTCCTTGCTTATGCTTGAATGCCTTGCACTGGTGAGTGCTTACAGCTTGGTCTTCCAAACAAAAATAAGACTTATTGGCAAGATAAAAACATGGAAGGCCACGATCCCTCCAAAAATAAAACAATCCCACCCTGCAAGTGGTACAGAAAGAAACCTTCCCTTCCTTTATTTTTTCATAGTTTACTGCAAGGAGCAGATGTTTTAGAGCATGGTTCTGCTTGGTGATAGAGATGTGTTCCAGTCTGCCTGACACTTTAAATGCCTCTTCCATTAGAATTAATTAGCATCAGAGTGCTTTGTCTTCTTGTGTTAGGAGTACTGGAAATCATCCCTTAGCCACAACAAACATTTCCAGGATAGTGATGGTCATACATTTGAGAACTGAAGTTCATGTTAAATTGAATGTAGTTGATGGAAAAATAGATTAATGCAGATGGAAGAAATTAGCCAGTGAATTAGAAAAAAATAGGGTCACAGTCTGTAGTCTGGCAAATCATATGGCTTTTTTTTAAAAACCTGCTATTCATAAGGAGCTCAAGTGATTTACTCTCTGAAATACAGCAAAAGCTGATAAATGAGTCACTGAAATGCTACAGACAGTGACCAAGCAAGCAATTCTCTGCTTGATAAGTACTAATGGGACTGCGGGGGCAACCTGTGATAATTGTGCTAATGGACCAGCACAAGTCAGAGACCACGCAGAGCTCTGTCCACAGCAGGTCAGAGCTCAGGCAAGGACAGTGCAGTGAGCTGGAGCCAGGTCTGTCAGAACTGGGTAGGTTCAGAATTAATGCACTTGGGTTTCTTTTTTTTTTTTTCTTTCAGTTTTTTTCTTTGCACATGTTTTATTTGATTTCTTCTGGATGGGGTGAGATAGAAAACAGATTGGCAGTTCGAGCAACTCAGTTTTCAGAAGTGCAGCAGAAGTACTGACTCAGTACTGTCTGTGAATTAGAGTCGTCCAGAAGCAGCTGTGAAAGGCTGAAGGTTTTGCTCCCACTTTCTGAAGTACCCCCTTTCCCATGTGAGTCGGTAAGGACAGCAGAGACAGTCCATCTGGCATTCACTCTCTGGCATCCTTGAGCAGAGTTTTTGTAAGGACTCGCTTGCCTGAAGTGAAGCTCTGGCAATGGTATGAAAGTATTTCTCCTGGATGGCCATGCTGGCACTTGCATTGAACTGGTATGTCTGGCAGGGCATTGCACTTGCTGTTTGACGAGGAAACGCTATGCCATTCAAGAATTTTTTGTAAGAAGTCTAATCCTGGATTAATACAATACTTCCTTGAATAGGGTAGGTAAATACTTGTCGGTGATTTCTCCACCCACTCCTCCGGTTTTATGTAATTTATTTTCTCTGCTGCTTAGGAAATACAGAAATAAAAGCAGCTTCAAATATTCTTTTGTCTCTAATCTTTCTAGGAGCAACTCTACCTCCTCATCCATGTCAATGACATGTGAGCTGCAATCCTCTTTATATTGACAGCTGGTTCATGATGTAAACCTCTTACAGTGAAAAAGCATGAACCTGAATTTAGTGAATCTGTCTGATAAAAGGACTGGTAAACCCAGAATGGAGGGTAGCAAGGAATGCACTTCTGTTTTCTCTGATGTGTCTTCAATCGTGTAAGCTTAAACAGCAGGGCTATGCCGTAATGGTATATAAATACACAGTTTTGTTACATCCATTGGGAGCACGTGGCTTCTTTGCCAGGCTGCTCTGTGTGTTGTATGTAGTGCCTCCCAGTGCTCTCCAGCACAGGCAACAAGAGCAAATGCTCTACACAGAAGTGGTGGAATTTGTGAATTTTAGACAATGCTTTCAGCTACTTGGCATATTGTAGTTTGTGTCCAAAAATAAGCTAAGCCAGAACTGTAATGAATGTTTCAGAGTAAAAATTTTGAACATCAGCATGTGGAAAACTATTATTTTTAACCACGAATAAAATGGCAACATGAACCCATTACAAATCTCTTCATACTTGTATAAAAGTATTGAAGAGGATTACAGGGCCAGAACTATTCCAACTAGCCCATTTTGACAGAAAACGGGCTACCCTTGGTATTAAAGAATGATAGATTGTCATAAGGATTTGTATGTATGAGTATCATGCTAATGACAATTTCGAACGTATAGGTCTGTCAACAAAAGTTGAAAAAGCTCCATTGATGTCATTGGATCTGTCATGCTTTCCTTCAGCAGGAAATCTGATGTTTGTGAGGCAGAACACATAAGAAATCCACCTCAAAAGCAGGCAACAAATGTAACAATTTATCTGCAATTTAGATTAGAACTGGTCATTTAATTTTCTTGATACATAAATTCAACAAATGTTTTAGGCTCAAGCAGACAGAAAAGAGAATTCTGTCTCTTCATACTTGTAAAACACTGTATGAATTTGAAGAGATTTAGGTCATAAATACACTGCTTTGAGATAATAAAATTAAGTATTGACACCAGCTTCATTATATATAGTGGAATTTATTTACTTGTATGCAGAAGTAATTATCAGGATCCTACCTGTGCTGCATATGTATCTCTTTGGGGATGTGGTCTTTATAGTTCCATGGTCTACATTGCGTTTAGCATTCGTTAACAAGACAGCTGCAAGTAGGAGCATACATTGTCCTATTGAGGTTACATTGTTTGGTTATTGGCGAAAATAAATTACTATATAAATTGGAGTAACACTACAAAGCTGGGACTGCAACCATACCTCTTGCAATGAAGAACAAATGTCGATGGAGTTCATCTTTCATTTCTAAATCATTGGCCTTTTAAAAATTTAGTATGTCTATATGCTTTTGTCTTAAGTTAAAACCTGTTCTTTTAGCTCTGCCATGTGTCATGATATTTTTTCTCTCCAGCCCACGCATTTTCCTAATGCTTCTGGAGGAGATAATTCCTGTAGCTTTAGTTCTTTCACTGTTCTGATTAACTTTCACATTGCATAACCTTTAAATAGTACAAATTTTTTTATTCTTTGTGACAATGTGCTGCGGACTTCTGCTTCTCCTAGACATTTTGTTGGTTCGTGTTTGTTTTTAAAACATTTATTTGCAATTATAACCTACTTTAAGAGCCATGACTCAAATGTGATTCCATCATTGGGGCTTTAAAGATGTTATTTTTGTGTAGAGGAGCGAACATTACTCTGTGTTGATTCTTGAGGTGCAGAAGAGCTACCTTACACATTAACTTTTAAGAATAAAGTCTGGTTATGGTCATTTTGGTGGCTCTCCATTTTTTTTTTTTTTTTTTTTTAATTTTGTTTCTTGTTCTGCCCCCTTGAGCATCCCCTTATCTTTTTCCTTTACCTTTCCATATTGTCAGAGTATCCCTCAGTTTTCCTGTATTGCAAAGACATTTTTTAGCGCAGTGGCTCTTTATCTTGGCAACAGTTTCTGGAGTTGTTTTGTTCAAAAGATATATGCAAGGCTGTGTTTTGTTAGTACTATACTTTTTCCAACTTTCAGGTATCTGAAGTGTGTCTCAGGCTTCTGTTTTTTGGAGGTGCTGTTGATTCAAGAGCAGTAAACCTTTTTGATCTGTTTCAGTTTAAAATCAAATAGCTGCACACCTGCCTGGTCCAACATGTAGCAAAGGACAAGCTTTGGGTCATTTTAAATGAAAAGCCTGTTTTTCATGCTTTTAAAAATGCTAATGTGTTTTGGATTGAAAATTAATAGATTATTTGACCCTATAACTGCCTGAAGAAACAAAACATTCCTAAACTTTCTTCTGTCTTTGACTGTCTAAATTAGCTGTGCTCCCCAGCATCGCTGCCAGGGTGGGACCAGTAACAGACAGCCTTCGTCTCACTTCTCTCTCTTTTGGAGACAGTCGTATCTGTCTTGCTTCTTTAATGGGGTTCATTTGTAAGGACCTGCTGCTTTTTTCATCTGTCTCTGTGTATAGCAGATTGGAGCCTTCAGCTTTAATGAAGGGAAGAAGACAGAAAGAAGCTGATGACAATGGGCAGCTATGTCAGCATGGGGTTTCCCCTTTGCTGTAGATAATCTCTTGTTAAAGAATTGTTTCGTTTTTTTTTTTGAAGTTAGTAATACTGGCACTTTTCCTTTTCTCTTTTCCTTTGGGAGCACAGAATGAGGTTTTGTTTATGCAACCTCATGGCTGGATGGCCAGAAATTTTCATGCGTATGCAAAGACTTATTATCCACATGGCTACTGAGCAGAATCCTACTGTTTTTTTTTTTTTTCTTTTGGTGATCAATGTCCAGGATTTATTTAGCTTTAGGAAAGGTTTTTTTTCTTTTCTTTTTTTTTGAAGAGTATTCATAGTAGATATTATGGAATTTCTCATCTAGAGTATGTAATGTCAGGAGCAAGATGGAAGGAAAGCACCTCTGTGAGACTATGGAGTAACTGAAGTGTCACTCTACATAGGGCCAAAGGGAATGCAGAAAGCCTGGCATCTATGTGGCTGGGAGTAAAGCTGTGCATCATTACTACAAAGAAACATGATGTATAGTTAAAATGTGTTGCCAGAACAAAGCCATCTGCCATGTAGGAAAAGGAATTTCCTTCTGAGTCCCAAGGTGTATGATTTTGTTCTTTGACTTCTTCATGCACAAGAATAAGTTCTTACCTGGAGAGGGATTACAGCTTAAATCAGGAGGAAAGGAAGCTGTAATGGCATCATTATTCTGTGTTTTTGTGATCAGTTTCCCCACCTGTGGGGGGAGGCTTGCTGAATATAATTTGCATGCTACTCTGCATGAGAAAAGGAAATTCTCAGCTTCTTTGGAATGCATTATTTAAAATTGATGCTGTATTTTTTTCTTCCCATCCCCCTTTTAAAATTTTCATTGAGAATCTCAGTTGAATGTGTTTACGAGCTCAGATCTTGTGTTTCAAATTCACCTCCCATTAGCACTGACTCAAAAATCTGTGTTTTAAAGCTGCTTGTTAACATAAATTAGATAGCTCCTTCTCTGACATTGTAGCCTTGAGGTACCTGTAGGTATCTGAGACGTTTCAAGGCAGAAGATGTCTGGTAGCAAATCAGAACACAATAGTATAGAATGAGTTTCCTGAGACTTGTAAACTGCATATGTTAACATGTTACAGTGATCTTAATGAAGGGCTACTGCAGGGAAGACCACCATCTTTGTGAGATAAAACTGCACTTATTCTTGAATGGTTTCACAGAATATTCTCCAAATATAAAAGCAAATATTGCATTGTTATCAGCTACCTTTTTGTTCTGTTCGGTTTCTTTAATTTGATCCTCTGGGATATTCAGTGCTTTAAAAAATTCTTTCTCTGATACAGCTTGATGTGGATTTACTCTGTATTGGAACGTACCTGTTTGGAAGTTATGAGGAAATAATTTTTGGAAGGACTTATTCATAGTTCTTTGTTTTCCTAATGAATTCTGTATTACTTTTTTTTTTTTTTTTAAATCTTCTGTACCAAAAGGATATATCATTTAAGAGCAAATAAAAAGTACACTGTAATATAGACGTTGTGTGTGTGAGGCTTATACATTATTTAGTGAAAAAGTCTTTTTGTTAGCTCAAAGTGAATCCTCCAGGTTTCTTGTATAGTCAACATGGGAGATGGGGAGGATGGAAATGATTTGAAAAGGTCTCTCCCCTGCCAGTGACTGTAACTATCCTAGACCAGACTTTCAGATGGCAGAGTTATGTGAATAACCTCAGCGTCTTATGCTCAGCCAGAAGCCGAAAAGGAAATCTTAGTACCTCCATTATAATTACAATAATTAATAAATTAAATATAATGAAAAGACATCCATTATAGTGAAAAAAATCCCATTATTTCATCAACTTAATAGTGTTATTTCGGTATATTATAACTATGTGTCGCATTACAAATTAATTTTATTCTTAAAATTTTACTGTTGTTTCTTGTCTTTCTGTGCTGAGTGCTACATCTCATGCCCAACTTTGAAGATAATTTTTGCTGGGTCCAGTCCACTGACATCAGGATCTGCATAGAAGTCATATAAGTTTTCCTAGTTATATTGCAATACTGTATGGGAACCCAACTATTTACCAGATATGAGAGTTCTTGAACTCGTCTTCTTTTATTTCATTGTGGTCAAAGAACAAAATACAAGTTTCAGCAAGCTCACAATAGTTGGGAGCTATCATGTGTTTTTTTACAACAAAGCTGTATTTGATGACAACATGAATCAACTTGAGTTGTTAATCAGGTTTTTTGTATGTCTGTCTGGATTTTTTTTAATTTTTTTTTTTATTCTAAGGACTGGAAACACTTTGGTTTTAGTCACAGGGTTACTTTTTTTTTCTCTAGAAGTTGCAGGTATAAAAAATGTTTTCACCAAATTATTGGAATGAAATATAAGGAAATACAATATTTGAATAAATGTTCAAAAAAGAAGAAAATAGCTTCTTCATGATTTCATCCTTAAGCATAGCTTGCTAATTACCCATTTCAACCTCCAAAGCTGTGATGAGTGGCATAAGAGCATATTAGAAGAATATGAAGGCCAGAAGCACAATCACATGTGACAGCTTTTCAGTATATTGCTTGCATTAAGGAAAATCAAATCAAAATAATCCCATCTCATCCTCATGTAGGAAAGTGTTCCCTCATCTGGGAAATGGTCAATGTTCTTTTTTTTAATAATGCTTCCTTTTCTTGTATCATCCTTAAATTTACCTAGTCTGAGAGTGAATCTTCGTACTTCCACATATATTTCCCCCAAACCTTTGAGACTACAACATTATGTCACTGCAATGTCTGAAGAATGACCCTCTCTAGCGATGGCCACATCATCCAGTTGTTTCTCAGATCTGTCTTTCTGTTTGTGTTTCCATCATCCCTGTGCCCCATATTACATCTTTAAGAGAGTCTCGTCGATATAAAGTTAAAACATTAAGTTGTCACCACTTGCTTAATTTTTAAGATTCTTAGAATTGCCTCACAGACTACAAAAAAAGTCTGAAACACCCTTTATTTGTCATAAATTCGGTTGGCATCAGAGTTGCTTAAGCTAAAAGCCCATTGTGAATGCTAAGGAGAAACACTGGCATTTAAAAGCCTGGCTTGTAGAATATGCTGAATTATTACAAGTGCAGCCATGCTCAAAGTGTTGCTGATAAATTGCCTCCCTATAGCAGATTCATTTTTCAGTATGCTCTGCAGCATTTGAGAATAACATCTTTTAGCATGTTACCTGTGTAATCCAGGGAAAAACTGGGGTTTTGGAATTTGGACCACTACCAATTCTGGATACTCCTGCTTGTTTCAAATATGCAGCTTACTGGCACTCACCAACAGCTAAACCGTTTTGGCAGTACCTGCTGCTGAGAAAATGTATTTTCTCCTTCAGACTGTCTGCGGTTTTTGTGTGCTCTCTCCTGCAGCTTTCCAATTTTCTTTGCTGAAGCAGAAAATGGAGAGGAGGAAACAGCAGCTATGCTTTCTGATTGTGATTTATCAGGCCCTCAAAGGGTAGTGGGCTTTTTGGACCTGCTACATCACTGTGGCCCTGCTGGGTGGTCACAAAGCCTTGGGCTGCCTGGGTCCCCATCTTATCCCTGTTTCCTTGCTGGGTGCTGTGGGACGGGCCCTGGCTGGGGAGGGACAGGCCTAGCAGACCCCCAGCCATCCTCTGCTCCTGGCTCGCTCCCGTAGGGCAGCCGGCCCTTGCAGCACCCTGACATGGGATTGAAAAACGTGTGAACAGCTTTGTGCTCTTAGGGAGAGTCAGAGGAGCATCAGGACAGCTTAAGGACTAAGTCTTTTTTTTTTTTTTACCTTCACACACAGCAGTGGGGTCCTGGTGTGTCTAGGTTATTATGCACATCCTGATGTCTTCTTGATGGAGACTTCTGACAGAGGCAGGAAAACACTCTTGAGGAAAAGAAGCTGCCAAGTCCAGGAAGTATCTGAAAATTTAATTTTTCGGGGACGTATAATGACCCTTAAAAGACTGATTTGTTTTTTAAAAAATAAATACATGAAGGACTCTATTTTCCAAGCTATTTCTGAACCTAAAAATGCCCTATTTCTTAAAATAACACCATTGCACCAGTGAAGGAGGACAGACTGGACTACCACATGCCGTTTCAGGACACGTTCACTCTCCAAACTCAGCAAAAGTGAATGAAGAAGGCATGTTGTGTATGTCCTTCTAAGGAACCATTTCCAACTTGGAAAAGCTCAGAACACATTTCGCTACATCTTTCTTGAGCATGTTCTCTAATTGCCTGGGGTCCTGGTATGGCAGACACCTCTCAATACAGGACCTGCCAGTTGGCTGTGCCTCTTGCAGTGTCCTGCTGTCAGGTTGTGCCAGTGCCATGGTCCTCTGGGGAATTCTTTACAGTCCTGTCTAATAGGAAATTAGGAAAGTCAAACAGAAAATGAGTCTGTATTAAGTAATGCTTTCACTGCTAAATTTTTCTGACATTTTAATGGTGCACGCTTTTAAAGGGTTTAGAGGTTATTTGTTGATTTAGTTGAAGTTACATAAAGCACTCATCAGAAAATGCCTGGAGCCTGTTTAGAGATGTGAGTTCTGGAGTCTTTGGTCCTTCCTTTGACTCTTGGTGTATCAGTTGACCATACTTCATTTGTGATGGGTAGTCATAACTGTTCCCTCATGACGCGCTACCACTGAGGAAAAAACATGACGGCCGGCTGTGTCTCTGTGTGGGCACACATATCATGATGTTGAAGTATGTATGTATAAAGGTGCTTAGTACAGAGAGAATGTTTAAAAGCTGAATGCTATGATATTACTCAGTGCAGTTTGTACCACGTAACTGTTGTTCAAAAGTGGACTTTAAAACTGACAAATATCAAATCTGGTATAAGAATGTGTTTCAAGTGCAGTCAAAAACTATATTTATTTATTTATTGTCGAACCTCTGTTTTTCAATTTATTTCTGCATTGTGCTTGTTTACAGTTATGATAAAAGTAATTAGTTTGTTACATACAAATTGTACAAATGTTCTCTCTTCAGGGAAGATGGTGCTTCTGAAATAAGGTTTTAGTCTATAAGAATGTAGAAAAGATAAATTAAAGTCTTGCAGTTGTTATTAGTTTCCTGCACGATTAATTAGCTCTCATATTCTTACTCAGGCCTTCTTCTCCACTAGGAAAATTGGCTTAAATTTTTATTGTATCTGTTGTAATCTCTTGGCTCAGTAGTATTCCTGGACTTTTGTTTAAGGGGCAACCTTACACTTATAATGGTTTTAACGATTACACATTCAGGGAAGAACGCTAACTTTTATTTTTCCTGAAGAGATTCTGCTTTTAATGTTTTATATAGTGAAATTTCCAATAAGTTTTGAACATAACTGTTGATGTCCTTGAACAATACATTTGCTTTCATATTCACCTCTTCTTCAATTCTGACCAAATCCTTTCCATAGAAGTGAGAATTATTGCTTTCTGTTGTCATAGAAATAGCTCTTTTACTGATAGTTGTGTGCACGACTTAGCATATGGCAGATGAAGCATTATATTAGCTCATGTTTAAAATGTATGCTTTCTATTATAGGGAATGAAAACTTAATGCATTTTGTGGCATGATTAATCTTTTCAATATAAGGCTAAATAATATGTTCCAGCCAAACCTAGTGATTATTTTAAGTGTTTGCCAGCTAACTAGGATGAGTATGGTCTTTTTCCTCCCTAGGTTTCTGTAGGACTTTGCTTCTTTTGGTGTCCTCTGCTGTAGTGTATTTGGTGAAAGGCTGCTTACTGCTGAACTGCAGTTCCTACCACAAAGTCTTCCTTTTCCTGCTGTTGAAAGTGGCACGTGTAAACACTTTAGGAAATGCTGGAAAATGCAGTCAGGAGGCAGGTCTAGTGCTCGATGGGAGCAATTGGGTTATCTCTCTGGGCTTCAACCAAAGTCTTCTGAAGACTTTGGAGGGTATCATCTGCAGGTAATGGAAGGCAGCCACGAACTCTGAATAATGTCTAAGGAGTCATCAGCCCATCAGTGTGTTCTGGGCGTGCCCCGTATCTCTTCCTTTCTTCTTCTGCTCACCCTGCACCTCTCCACATGTCCGGGAGGGCAGGAGAAGCCTGCGTCTCCTCGAACTGCCCAAATGAGTGTAGGAGACAGAAGGTCATACCTCTGCTGTACAGCTGTAGAGAAGTGCAAATTGACACCAAAAGACTGTGAACCTTGCTTGTGCATGGGAGCAGTGGCACAGCAAGACATTGTGGATACTTCTGCAATAGATGCCCAGGGCTTGCATTTGGATCCTTTTATTTGTGAATGCTGTGGGTGAGATCCTTCTCCAGCTGCTGTCAGGCAGCTGGAGCTTCTTCTATGGACATCTCCATGACATGGCAGAACCTGCTCTATCTTCTGGGGTGTGGACAGCCCTCCTACAATGCTGATTTCTCTTCTGGGTTGCTACGGAGACAGTCAGAAATCGTAATTGCTTGAAAGATTAGCAATGGGAAAAGTATGACTTTGACTGCAAGTAACCAGTTCAGAAAATACACACTTCTTCAGAACATACCTATACTTCTGCAGGGAGAGCCAAAATCTTCATATATGACTGTCACAGCAGTAGCCAAGTGGTTAAGAACACAATCTTCTGTTCAAAAGATTTTCCTAATTACAAAAAAAAACAACATGCCCAGCTGTAGCAAACATGGGAATGAAAATGGTCACAACTGTGGTTGTACAGAAGACAGGACATGCTCCTTTTTTTCCGATGTCTGTTCTACATGGATCTTTCTGTATGAGTGGTGCTTTGTAAATCTTTGAAGAAGTCCCTGCCAAACACTTCTTTCCATAGCTTTTGGTTTTAATTTTCTCCCATTGCTTTTGAATGAAAGCGAAATGAGAATGTTAATTTGTTTTGTGAAGATCTATGCATGTATCTACATACAAATGTATACATATGTAAAGGCAATTATTTAATGTCTCTTCTGCTATTTCGTGTATAAAATGCTGATGATTTTTGAGCCCTAATCATGAGAAAAGAACACTGCACACAACTGATGTCTGATTTATCGGCTCCTCACATAGTATCAATTCAGACCAGTTTTTCTGATCCTGTGAACGGGTCTATCCACATGGGCTAATGATCTGACCTGGTGATCAGCTCCTTGGTAATGTTGCTGATTTGCTCAGCTGAGGTAGACTGTACTCCATTCTAGCACGTAGGTTTAACCATTTGATTGTGAAGAAACATTCAAACTGTAAACTGATCCTAGGTTTTGAAATGTGTCACACTGATATCTTTCCCTTATTTACACAGTGTCATAATTGCCATCTATTTGCATGGCTGAGGAGCAACAAGAATGATGCTGAGAAAATTTTTGAGCATTGTAGACTTGCTCCTCTAGTAACAGGGTGTCTTTGGGCCTTCTTGATGTTTTGCTTGCGGTTGTTCTCTGTTGTCTTTTGATGAAGAGGATGACCAAATCACACCAACTGTGTCTCTGCAAAAGTGTGACAGATACAGAGAGGCTTGCATTAGGCTCTCCATTAAGGGATGAATTTCATTTTTATAATCCATGCTATTTTTTCCTGATGTTTTTTCAACTTTTCTTTCTAGAGCTTTCAGCCTTCAAGATTCTTTTGTGCCTTAATTAGCTTTATTGTTTATATTACTCTCATTCTCTAATTAGAGTAATCACATCACGGGGGAGTTGAGGCTCTTCTGCTTTTTCTCTAATTATTTTTGTTTTGTCAAGCCTGGCTGTTTCCTGCTGCTTATCCTTGTCCATGTGTTTTTATTCTCCACAAATGGATGTTGTCATGCACTAAATGTTTTCACTTTGTCTGAAAACCTTTTCTATTTTCACTGTATGGACCGTTCTTGGCAATTTGTGAAGCTCTACCATTTGAAAGTGGCAAGCCCTATACCACCAAGTGTGCAAAAAGAAAGCGAGGGTGATGACTTCAACTAGCCTTCTGGATCCTGTCAGGTTCTGTCATTTAAACCACCTTCCACCAAACCTGTGGTTGCTCTGCCCTTCACTACCCTTTACAGACCGGTCACTCATGGCAGTGGTGAAGACTTACTGAGTTGGGAAAGTGTCAGCAGATGTGTATGCCTATGTAACATAAAGCAGTACTGGTATCAACCTCTAAAAATTAGAAGAAAATGGAAGTTCTTTGTAGAAAGTTTTCTGGTTATTAAGCTTGGATTTTGGACATGTCCTATGAGGAAAAAAAAAAAGTAAGTGTGGAAAGGTTAATGGTGTGTGCATTGTGAATTTAGACCAGAACAGCATGTAGTAGATATTATTCGGAGCCTGTTTTGTGGAACAAGTGGCATCATTTTGTTTAAGAGCAGAAACAGCTAATCGGCCTTTGTGCGAGATGAATTTCTGCATATGCAAATTCAAGGTCCACTGTCAGAATTTTTATTGAAATTGTCACCTTTGGATGCAAACTTTGAATATACTGGGATGCAGGAATTAGCCAGGAGCATATCAGTAGTACTCAGTGAGCACATATTTCAAGTCCTAATAGTGTTTTTGCTATCCTTATGAATTCCATTTTGTAAAAGCTCTGGGCAATCTTTCACATCTAAGTCTGTGATAAGATTAGAATAGCACTTGCTTCAAAATACCAGAATTTCTCCACTTAAACTTGTTTTGTGAATGATATTCTCCTTTTTAAAAAAGGAAGCACTTCAGTAGCTTCAGAGTATGCAATCATCACTTCACAGATGAACTGTCAGTGCAAAGTAGCACCTGAATTGTAATCTGTCCAACATTTGACCTGAGGTACCGGATAATTCCGTCTCTCTAACTTATTCATTCTTTTCTGTTGAGACTGCAAATATGGTACTCACAGCAGAGTTTGAGTGAGTGTTGTGGCCACTCAAGGCTGAAATAGCCATATCCAGTTGCTCTGTATCTGGCTTCTGAATGATAACACTACTAAGCAAGCAAGCTGAAGCATTAACTGGGGGGTTTATATTTGCACAGTCTGAGTTCATGCATACCTTTACAAGTTGCAAAGAATTCTACTGTCTTCCATTGTGTTATAAAGTCAAATACACAGATTCTTCTTTTGGACTAGCCTTACATTTAGAACATTGAATTGCCAGCCACCTTTGTGTATTTATTTAGTTTCCTATGGTTTTATAATTTCTTTCCCCTCACAGTCCAGCAATAGCAGAAGATATTTTAGGTTTCCTCTAAGTGTCTCCGGGAGTAATGAGATCTGCATGTTAGTTGTATGTCTGGCAGATTTCTTTGGCACTTTCTGGTGGTGAGTGGTGCAGTTTTGAATGGAATAAATCTAAGCATGTCTGAATAATGGTGGTTTTGATGGGAAATGTCTCTGGAAGAGACAGGTCTTGGGGAGAGCTCTGAAATGGCTCAATTATTTAATCTCTCCCAGTATCTTGCCCCAAAGCTAAACCCCTGTGATTGTGTTTGTCTTTGGCTGTTTCTTAAGATTTTAGATTTATATTTTAGCAAAAAGCTTCTGAACAATGCGAAGCTGCAATATGGCAAGAGGTAGGTTACTCTATTAATTATCTGCAGCGCCAGGACCAAGACTTGACAGAAACAGTTTGGAAGAGATTGTGCTGCAAGAATGAAATATTTATACTTCAGAGAAATCTTTCTTCTCTCATAGAAAGGGTGCTAAGGTTGTTGTAGAGATTACTGGATTTCTGGTGATCCATGTCTCAAGTGACATTTATGGGACAGAAGTGATCCTATTATTTTATGTTTTATGAAGCATGTTAATGTGAACTTATATGAATATATGTAATTATTTACCTTAAGAATTTCACCTCACTAATATTACAGTGCAGTTGTTCCACTGTAAATTTAGTTGTCTAAAATATAAGCATGTGTGTGCGAGTTAGCTGTCTATTGTTCCTCTGGCATCCAGAGAGAATTTAATTGACTATTTTTTTGATGCTGCTTTTAGGATAAGTTTATCTTATTTTATACAGTAGAGCCCTCCATGACTGTAAGGAAATAAATACCATGAGCAGTTCAAACTTAATGAACACCTTAATTTAGGTGAACACCATTCTTAAAGGATACTTAACTTCTTAGGTGGACTTGTAGCAAAATATGTAGCACTGTAAATACATAGAACTGAAGTGAATAATTGTGCTGCAGATTTACTGTTCCTTTTTTTTTTTTTTCCCCCCCTCTTCTCTCCAAAGATATCACTTCAATTTTTCGAAATTATTTAGCTCAAGGTCAAAAAACACTGGCTTTACAGAGAAGACACCACTATTGAAGGTTTCCTCAGAGGAAAATGGGTGAGTTACTTTCATTTTACTCTACGTTTTTTTTTCTAAGCTATCTTCTGTTTAATTGTGCATGGTTCTTTTTATATCCTGACATCAAACCTGCTGGGAAATAAAGTGAATGGCAGGGGTTGTGAGCAGAGAATTACTTTGGAAGAGCTTGAGTGAAAAGAAGGGGATGTAAATGGGGAAGGAAAGGAGTTAAGGTCTGAGGTCAGGGTGATGAGAGAGCCCTAAGGGTAGGCAACTGCAGGCTGTATACAGCAGAGCTATAGGCAGGTCCTTATAGGGGCTTTACACACCAAATCCTGAAGTGCATCTGCCTGGTGCCTCAGAAAGCTGGTTGTCCCGGGTGCACCTAAATGTCATGGGGTCTTTGTTTTTGTTCCCCAGTCTACCCGCCTGTGTCACCAAGGTGAGCTCAGTCTGTACTGAATGAATCTCTTTCTATGAATTTTTCAGTTAAAATCTATAACAATGAACCTAAAGATATGCAAGGTCTGTTGAATCTACTATCTGTTGAAATAAACCACTGTTTTGTTTTATTGTGTTCACTGAAAATGTGTGACAGGTTGCAGTGCATGGCTCTTCATAATCCAGATTTTACCACAGATGATGATTCATGGGAAAACAGCTCTGCAGAATTTGAGCAAAGGATTCAACTAGGAAGTGAAATGACAAGTTTGTCCAGATCTGCTTCTTCTGAGAAATATGAAATCTTGGACAACCTTCATGTCAAGTTCAATTTATCAAAGATGAGGTCTAAATTCAAACTTTTATTTATTTCCTTTTCCATGCTTCTTATTTTGTTTTGTTTTGTTTCTTTGTTTTGTTTTGTTTAATTTCTACAGGGATTTTTAAAATTATTATAGATGTCTAGAAAGTTATTTATTTTCTGCAAATGAATAAAATAACACTCCATATTTAGGCTGCATCTTGCCATCAATAGTTTACAAACCCTGGTGAAATTGATTGTATCCTCTACCTAATGATCAATAACCCCTTGTTCTTACAAACATCAATCATAACACCTATTATAAATTTGTAATTAAATACCTCCTATATAGCTTCTAACATTAATTTGAAACCATTTTTTAAAAGCCACTTGGTTGATTCACCAGATTTATTCTTCAGTGTTTTGTTGCTTTTATGAAATACTTCAATTAAAATCTGTATCTAACACAGTCTTTCTGTAGCTTTTCAAATGCACACAAGGCAAAATCTAACCAAGGATTTTTGTATCTTTAAGTACATTAACGTATTTCACTCTTTACCTCGAAGTAGCCTTTTAGCTCACTTAGGCATAGAGGAAATTGAGTCTGTTCATATATTAAAGGATTTCAATCTGTTAAGAGCTTAAATTCAAATTTTCTCAGGATATTTTTGCCTGGGATTTAACTAGCAAACCCTTTAAACTTTTATACTAATTCTCTCTGCCCCTTCCAGAGTTTCAACACTTTTTACTAGTTTGATTTGGCCTCCCCTCTGCAGATTTGCTTGGAGCCCAGCACTGCATGTCCCTGTCTCTGTGTTGATCTGTGGAGCATTTCCAGTGAGATGTCCTTGCATCTTCTCCCAATCTGTGCCTTGCCTTAGCTCATCACTTCACAATTATTTTCCTCCTTTCATTGTGCATTCAGTATTGTGTGGAGGGCTACTACCCTGCACTGCTGCTGAACAGATGGAGCAGGAGAATTTCAGTGGCTGAAACTAGTGCAACACGAGCAGATGTGAAGAAATTTGGCAGGCGTCTTTCTTCACACTCATGGTAGCTTACCCTGGAATTTGATGGAACAAAGGCATCGAGTGAGCATGTGGAATCCATTGTTTTCAATACAGAGTAGGATTATAATCTGGGGAGTAGTGCATTTCTCTGATAGACCTTCCCCTGAAATATTTTCATTGCTATAGTGCAGGCTGTACATTTGGGGCCAGCTTCTTGGCTGCCATAAATCAACATAACTCCACTTAGATAATAAATGGAGCTAAACTGCCTAACACCACATGCAGATTGGACTAAAAATCATTTGTTTTAGACCAGGAGATGAAATTCTTCATAGATTTATACTTCATACATTTCCAACTGAAGTCAAATGGGAGGCATGTATCAGTGTGGGATTTGACATAGAGTTTGTATTTATATCGCTGTGCCAGATTAGTGCTGTAGGAAGAGACAGATTGCAAACCATGGGTGGGTGAGTCAAAGGCTGATCACTTCTCAACTGTAAGCTGTTAAAAGCGCTGCTTTCCTAATACGAAATGCTGTGAAAACAAACAGATGAGACGAAAAGTGCTTTCTAAATTCTACATTTAATAAAATAACCATTCCCAAAAGCTTTTTTATTGTATTTAACTAGCTTCTTTTGATGAGTTTCTGTTATTTATAGACAAGTGGTTATGAATTTATAAACACTTAATTTATGGGTTTTGACTTCTCTTATGTCTTAAAATCAAGTTATGGGTGTTCCTTGTTTCAATAATAATTTGAATTATTATTATTGATTTGGAAGTGCAAACAAAGTATCAAGTGCATTATAACAAAACCAATCTGGACTGGGCTTTAATAATTCATAACATAACAAATTCTCAAAAATACCAAAATAGAACTGTAACGTAGAGATGGAGAGAACAGACAAATAGAAGAGAGGATACGTGACTAAGCTGGCGCTAGGTATTATCCATAAACCACACAGTACTAAAAGAAGTTATAAGTTGTGAGGCGCTGATAATGGCTTTTGTTGTCATTCCTCTCTCTACAAGACTTTATTAACCTCTTCTCCCTCTCTGCCTCCTTGTTTTTCATTAGAGCAGGGCTACTTGGCATTTCTGGAAGAAGCCACCTAGTTGGCTTCCTCTCTTCCTCTCCCTTCTCTAGAATTTTATGCTGTGCAAACTTTGCATAAAGTTGCTGCCACTTGTATTTTATTGGCTATCGTAGCTCCCTTGTATCACTTTGTTTGTGGAAACATATTTTTGTTAGCTGCTTTAGCTGCCATTTCTACCCCTCCCCCCATTTTTCCTCTGCCTGTTTGGAGAATTCTAAAGAAAAGGGATATTTAGAAAACAATGTTTCTAAAAAATGTGTATCCAGTCCCTCAAGCTGTTTTCAGTCAATGAACTTGATTTAGGGACTTATTTCCACTCTGATTATAAATAATTTCTGGCTCTTTTCAGACTACTCTGCTTTAATATTTTGGTCTATAGCACCTGTCAATGCAACTATTTATTGCCCTTGTTTTCAACTAATTATCCTAGTAACTTGAAATGTTTTCCTTCTTGCTCATCATCAGGCTTGAATCAAACCTTACATTTGTCATTCTGTCAGAAAAGCAATGTTTGAATGTTCACTTTTGAAAAAAATGGGATAAAAATCAATGCCTTCAATTAATGAAAAGTTATAATAAGAGTAAATCACCAAATAGAGTTCTGTAAATTAAGACATCTGTGTGACATACTGATGGGCAGCAAAAAAATAATTAGTTAAGAGTTGCCTTTTATGGTAAGATTAAAAATATGGTAATTTAAAAGTGTTAAATCTTAAAGATTTCTTACTCTAGAGCATGCGTTTTCAACATCTGCATTTTAATTTAGAGTTATTCTTGCTTAAACCACTCAGTAGTAAGCTCTGACACTTCAGAAAGCTTGATGGCATCAAATCTCCAGAACTGGGTATTCCTTCAATGGGTGCAGCTGTGCTACTAAAAAAAAATTCTAATTTTGCTAGTTGGTTTATCTAGAGATGCTCAAGACGTATAGTTGTTTTAAAGAGACACTGTTAAAAATGAGAGATTCTTAAAGCTTGTTCTTGACTTCAAACTGTGTTTTCCCAACGCCTTTCAGATCGTATATCAGAAGTCCAGATTTGAGGAAGTCATTCATGACACGACTCCTCCATGCAACAAGCTTTGCTGTCTGCCACCTCCCTGCCATGGAAATACTCCTTTGTCTCCCTGGGAGAGACCAGGGAGAGCCAGTGGGGCTCTGGGTCCATCAGGGGCTGGCAGCAGCAGTTCAGAAGTGGCTCCAGGTCCCAGCACCAGCTCATGCTGCAGCTCGAGGGGTAAAATCTTTCCGTGCAGCAGAATTCCCTTATGTTCATTGAGGCTTCCCAAGCCCCTGCTAACCCCACGTAGTGATGTCCGTATTCTGATGTAGTATATTATCAACCAGAAGTGCTCACCATGATGCTTCTGAAATGTCAGAGCTATTAAGAGAACAGAAAAGATTTATTTAAATCTAGACATATAGTAAATACATGTTTCTTACATTTCAGATGCTGTCTAAAATTCCTGAAAGTTTCAGGCCTTTTAATCTTTGTAGTTGTTTGCTCTGTAAGTATTGAATTGGCAACCCTATCTCTCCCTTTCTCCTCCAGTTTCTTAGGATTAGTTCAAAGTGAGGTGTGATATTTGGTCTCAGCTAAAAAAAAATATATCTTAAGGGTGGGGACAAGATGGCAAAAAGTGAAAATAACGTGCAGTACACTGAATCAGACCACTGTTTGGTGTACTCGCCATCACAATGGCCGACATGGTAGTATAGGCAGTTGAGTTTGAGGAGGCAGCTTAAACTCAAACTTGCATGTCCTTAATGGTTGCCTGTTGAATTTAGGAAATGGGCAGCTCCCTACCAGGGCTGCCAGAGACCTGCTCTTTTCTACCAAAATCTTCAAAATCTGCAAAATAGTAAGCTGCAAGACTTGAGAAATATTTCACAAAGTTGGAGTTTATCCTGTTAGCTGCTGTGAGGAGCCCTTTTTTGTTAAGTAGAGCTTCTGAAGCAGAGATGAAATAGATGACACTGGATTTCCTCAGATGCGGGTGTTCCTTTCCAGATAGATCCCTAAGATTTCAACCTTGTCCTAAGAGATATGTGACTTTGCAGTAAGCTTAAGGAAATAATATTACCTGTCCTTGTTATGTATCTCAGGGCTGCTTTTCAGTTGTTGAGGAAACATCCCTGAAAATACTGAAAGGAACCTTACAATTTAATGTATAGTTTGAATGAGTCTTATTTAAATATTTGAGATAGGTGTAGCAGGTATTTTTCAGTTTGTGTTATTAATGCATGTTTTGTTTTTATCCTTGCCCTAGATTTTATTTGGCATTTATCCAGATCAAAGTGTGTCCTGGCAGATGTTGGCTGTATCACCTCTGGAAAGCTTCTGTATCCTTTTATTGAAAAAAAAAAACAACAGAACAGAGCTGAAGCTCCATTGATAAACTGTTTGAATGGGTGGGTGTCTTCTGTCTTATACCCTGAGTGGACTGGGCATCCTCAGAGCCTGGGCTGCATGTAGATGCGTCCTTTGATGCAAGCCACAGTTGTGCTCCCTGTCCAAGTCATGTTGAATGGCACCTGTCTGCAGCGCCTTGTGGTGTTTATTCAGTCCTCGTGTTCTAAGTCTGCATGAAGCTAAGAATGTGGAAGTGGGTTGCGGACCCAGTGAGATCAAGGCCTAGCAAATAGCTAGGACCATGGCTGTGACATGTACCTGGCTGCAGCAACTGCACCCCAGGCCAGTTGTATACTGTCATCTCTAACATCTGTAGTGTATAGTAGCACCATAATGCCCAGTGATCTCCTTCAAAAGCAGGAAACTAGATGATTCATGGATACGTTTCCAGAACAGCTTAGCCTAGCTGTATGACTGTATTTGTGGCTCAGTAGAAATTTTTCAGTGGGGGTGCAGATTACTTCATTAATTTTCCATGCAACATTGTTCAATAGTGAATTTAAGCCCACAGAAAGATCAAGTAACAGGATTCATCACAGGTAAATACAGATCTGAATGTGAAAATTCTTTGAGGGATGAGCATTCTGTTAGTAAACAAACAAAAAGTTTTGCACATAAATTACATTTCCTGTTTCCACTATATTTCTAGTTTAATCAGTCTGGTCTGTAATCTGCTTGGCTCTTATTTCACTAGTGCTAGAATGTGATTTACCTACAGATATATTTCACAAGCTCCTGGGATGTCTTGCTTTGAAAAGGTACAGTAGGATTTAATTTTTCAAATGATGCTTTTTTTTCTGTTTAACTGGGCAGTTTCATGGCTTTCATCAGGGATAGTCCATTTTAAATAGATTTGATTATCAGCATTCTCATTGTTGCCAATAATGACACCATATAACACTACAATTAGTAGGGAAAATGAAGAACAAAAGTCTAGTGCCTGGGGGCCATTTATAATTAAATGTTGAGACTGCTTTTTTGGAGAAAAGCAAGTGAAAATTTAGTAGGACCAGTGACAACTTAAATTGTAAACTCCCATCAGTATTCTGGTCATGTCAGTATTTGTGTCCTTAAACTGTTTTTGAAATCTTCTATATATGTGTGGTACTGCATAGCATGAGAACTGTCATGGCCCAGTCTGCCAAATGAGGGTGTACTGGCAGGAAGTCTTGGAGTTTGAGTTTTAGTCCACTCTCATAGCATAGGTTGAGGTTTTGCTTTCTTTCCACAGATTTTGGATTGGAATTATAGCTGCTGCACCTTACACACTGACTCTGCAACCAGTTATTCCTTTTGCTTGTTTCAGGGAAGTGCTGGTGGGACTGGGATTTGAGTGCAAATAAGGACGCCCTGTTTCCTGTATTTCATGTTTTACCTATCACGTCAGGATGCTTTGAGCCAAAAAGTTGTCAGACAGTCAGAATATAGCAGTTCTCTTTCTTACTTGACAAACCTGGAGCTGAAGCTTCTTAGTTTGTGTCATGTGTGTTGAAAACTGAATGTTCTGTCCCTGTGTTCCCATCTGAGGTCACTGAGCTAATGAAAAATATGTGAGTGGCAAGCAACCCAACAAAGCCACGATTCATTTTCAAGGTGATGTGCTAATTCAAGCAGAAGGGTCAAGGAGAAGTATTGCATTTCTGAAAGAGATTTGGAAAAGGCACAGGCAATTCTGAATGTCATCTCACTGCCAGTCTTCATTTGCACAGAACAAAACTCACACGGTTGTCCTCTACTTTGTTACATAGTGAACAAATTATTAATATTTTTGTGTAGTCTTCTTAACCATTGACATGATAGTGTTGAAGATGTGATTTATGCTGGCTGACAGACTGTGGTATTCCCAGTGGACGTTAGGCTCTACACTCTGAACGTCTACAAGAATGTCCTGGTAGGCTGACAGGTGTGCTGCAGTAGTCCTTGTCACAAAACCCTTAGAGGTTCTTATATGAGACTGCTTTGGGTTGAAAATAAGTCCCTCTGCTCATATAATGCTAAATTATGCAAATGAACACCTCATCTCTTGCTCATGCCTCAAAAGCTGTTAAGAAGTGTTGAATGGGTATTAAACACTGTATACTTTTTTTAAAAAAATTCCTTCCTCTCATTTCTATTTCTTTCCCAAAATGCTCATGCACATTAATGTTATGAATGTATGCTCATGCATAAAATGTGTCTGCATACACTAGAAAAAAATCGAAACAAAGTCTGAAATATTTAAAAAAAATCAAGTAGAGTGATTGCCTTTGGACTTCATATCCTTCATCATCTTAGTGTCACCTAAGTACTTTTGTTTTTTTCTGTCATGCCCATTAGAACTTAGGATTGCTTGGAGGCAGGACTTTCTGTCTGTTGGGATAGACTTGCATCTGCTGGCATGAGGGTCACCTGCTTTTCATATGACATGTCTTTAGCACTTTTCATAGAATAATTCTGGTGGGAAGAGACCCTTAAGATCATCAAGTCCAACCGTAACCTAACTGAGGCACTAAACCATGTCTCTAAGAACCTCATCTACCTGTCTTTTAAACATCTCCAGAGATGGTGACTCAACCACTTCCCTGGGCAGCCTGTTCCAAGCTCTGACACTCCTTTCGGTGAAGAAATTTTTCCTAATATCCAATCTGAACCTTCCTTGGTGCAAACTGAGGCCATTTCCTCTCTTTTTGTTGCTCGTTACTTGGGAGAAGAGACCAGCACCCTCCATGCATCAACCTCCTTTCAGAGATTTGTAGAGAGTGATAAAGTCTCCCCTCAGCCTCCTTTTCTCCAGGCTAAACAGCCCCAGTTCCCTGAGCCACTCCTCATAAGACTTCTTCTCCAGATCTTTCACTAGCTGTGTTGCCCTCCTCTGACTCTCTCCAGCACCTCAATGTCTTTCCTGTAGTGATGGGCCCTAAACTGAACACAGGATTCAAGGTAGGGCCTCACCAGCACCAAGTACAGTGGAATGATCACTTACTTAGACCTGCTGGCTACACTATAGTTGATGGAAACCAGGATGCTCTTGGCCTTTTTGGCCACCTGGCCACACTGCTGGCTCATGTTCAGCCAGCTGCCAATCAACACCCCCAGATCCTTTTCCACCAAGCAGCTTCCCAGCTCCTCTTCTCTGAGCCTGTAGTGCTGCCTGGAGTTGTTGTGACCCCAGGGCAGGACCCAGCACTTGGCCTTGTTAAACCTCAGTCCCTTCATCCAGATCATTGATAAAGAGATTAAACAGAACTGGCCCCAATACTGAGCCCTGGGGAACACCACTTGTGACTGGCCACCAACTGGATTTGGCTGTGTTCACCAAAACTCTTTGGGCCCAGCCATCCAGCCAGTTCTTTATTCATTGCAGAGCACACCCATCCAGCCCACGAGCTGCCAGCTTCTCCAGGACAATGTTGTGGGAAACAGTGTCAAATGCTTTACATAATTCTAGGTACACAGCATCCACAGCCTTTCCCTCATCCACTGAGTCTGTCACCTTACCATAAAAGGAGATCGGGTTGGTCAAGCAGGACCTGCCTTTCATAAACCCATGCTGACTGGGCCTGATCAGTTGGTTATCTTGTATGTGCTGTGTGATGGCACACAGGATGGTCTGTTCCACGACTTTCCCTGACATCGAGGTCAGATTGACAGGCCTGTAATTCCCTGGATCCTCCTTCTGGCCCTTCTTGTAGATGGGCGCCATATTAGCCAACTTCCAGCCAACTGGGACCTTCCTGGTTAACAAGGACTGCTGATAAATAATTGAAAGTCTCTTGGTGATCACCTCCACCAGCTCCATCAGTACCCTTGGATGGATCTCATCTGGGCCCATAGACTTGTGTGTGTGATGTAGCAGGTCACTAACCATTTCCCCTTGGATAACTGGGGCTTCATTCTGCTCCCTGTCCCTGTCTTCTGGCTCAGAGGGGCTGTGTACCTGGAGCACAACTGATCTTACTATTAAAGACTGAGGCACAGAAGGCATTTAGTACCTCAGCCTTTCTTTCATCCTCCATCTGTATGTTCCCCTCCGCATCCGGCAAAGGATGAAGATTCTCCTTAGCCCTTCTTTTGTTGCTCATGTATTTATAGAAGCATTTTTGTTCCCTTTTATAGCAGTAGCTAGGCTCACCTTCTCCAAGAATAGAAAGCTCAGTCATTTCCCAATCACTATGTCCAAGGCAATTTTCAACCATCACATTACCTTCTCTGTTCACAAACAACAGGTTTGTGAGCACCTTGTAGAGCACCTTCCCCCATTGGCTCACTGACCAGCTGTGTCAGGAAGTTGTCTTCCACACACTCCAGGAGCCTCCTAGACTGTTTCCTCTCTGCTGTGTTGTATTTCCAGCAGACATCTGGTAGGTTGAAGTCCCACACAAGAACAAAGGTTAGCAATCGTGAGACTTCTCCCAGCTGCCTGCAAAATATTTCATCTGCCTCTTCATCCTGGTTGGGTGGTCTGTAACAGACTCCCACCAGGATGTTCACCTTGTTGGTCTTCCCCTTGATTCTATGGGGTAAGAACTGAGAAACCCTCAACCCTATCGTCATTCTCATCAAGCCCAAGACAATCAAAAGAATCCTTAATATACAGGGCTACCCCACCTCCTCTACTTCCTCACCTACTGCTTCTGAAGAATTTATAGCCATCCAATGCAGCACTCCAGTTGTGGGAGTCATCCCACCATGTTTCTGTGATGGCAACTAAGTCATAGTTTTTCTGCTTCACAATGGCTTCCAGCTCCTCCCATTTGTTGCCCATGCTTTGTGCGTTTGTATAGATGCACTTCAGCTGAGCTATCGACGCCACCTATCTTTTTCTAGTGAGAAGCCCTAATTCCTTTGTGGTCATTCTCAGGCATGTCTGCAGTATCTAACACATCTGTAACACCTGTGTGTCTTCTAGTGCATGGGTCTCCATGCCCTACCTCCACTGAGACAGCAGACTGGAGGGCCTTGCTAGCACCCCATCCTTCAAATGCTGGCATGCCACCCTTTAGTTTGCCCCTGCTGCACCTGGTTTTCTCCCCTTCCCCTTTCAAATCTAGTTTAAAGCTCTCTCAATGAGTCCTGCTAACCCTTGTTAAAGAATCCTTTTCTCTCTTTGAGACAAGTGCATCCCATTTGTCCCTAGCAGGCCAGATGTCATGTAAACCGACCCATGATCAAAAAACTCCAAATTCTGCCAGTGACATCAGTCTTGCAGCCATGTATTGATCTGCTGGGTCTTTCTGTATTTTTCTTCATCGTACCCTCCAACTGTGGGATCAGAGGAGAACACTGCTTGTGCTCCTGATCCCTTAACCAGTCATTTGCCACTTGTTCTAGGTCCTGTTTGTTTGTTTTTATACCTTTATCTCTTGCTTGGATTTACTCTCATTTTTTTTTTTTTCCCATTAACTTCTTTTTTGTTAGCCCACTTGTATCTCTCTTTGCTTTGTCCATCCCCATGGATAGAAACCTGGCAAGTAGCACTGAAGTGTGCTGGCTGCAGTTCCTGAAAACAACATCTTGCCTCCTGTGAATTAATAGAAGCTTTTTGAGCCTTTTTTTTTTTTCCTTTACATTTTTCTATATTTATTAATTTTTTTAGCACTTGATTTCTCTATTGGCGCCAGATACAAGTTCAGTTTTTCAAAATAGTGGTAATATTCTTCCTTTTTGACAACACTTGGGATTAATTGGCTTATAAATTCTAACAGTCAGCTCTCCAACACCAGAAATAAGTAAGTTTGTACTGAAGCCTGGCTAGAGGACCTTTTTCTGCAGGAAACAAGATTCAGTATCTCTACTGATGTAAATGTGTGAAGCATTTTTAGATCTTTTTATCAAAGGCTGTATGTTAAATGGGAAGCATCAATAATTAATAAGATGATGTGCCTTTGGAAAGCAGGTTATAAAAACAGAAGAAAAGATATTGAGTCTGAATAAATTCCAGCATTTCTTAGTTTAGTTACATGTGCCTGTTCTAAGACATGAACATTTTTATGTAACTGCCCATTCAAACCTTCAGGTAACTTTTCTTCATTAACTGATTGAGGAAAAAGTGAATGAGAAATATTCTTGTTCTTCTCCACAACTTACACAGATTTTCAGACTTGAATAATTTGAAATACTAAATTACTCTGTGTTTGGTCCTTTGTTTCTAATAACTTCTGTTCCGATCGAAGCAAAATTTTACATTTGTCTCCAGTAATGGGGAACAGACAGCTGGAGCAGGACTGTGCAGTAACTCTTTAAATTGAACTAGGCTTTATGAAATAAAAAAGTAATGAGGATTCATGGAATCTACTAAGGAATGATGCAATCAAACTGTTCTCTACACTGTCATTTAAAGAGGTGTCTGTCTCCCTGATACAATGTCTTCTTTTCTTTCACCCTACCTGATAGAATTACTGCTATTTCTACTAATCTCAATAGTAGAAGTATTTTCTTTTTAAAAGAAAAGGTAAATTTTCATCTAGCTCATTGCTGTGCAATGGGTCTCATACCTACTTGGTTGAGCTGTGAATTTCCATCTTTACTCTGTCAGTGGCAAGTGTTTCGGTAACAATCTTATTTTCTTCCCTTGCAACATCTATACTCCTGCCAGTTCCTGTTATAGCTGAGGGAAAGTTAGATCAGTCTAGGTGGAGCAATTTCGTTTTCCCTTTTCAGACTGACTGTCAGAACTTCCTTCTCTTGGACCTGAAACTTGGTAATAACTGGGGAGTGGATTGTGAATTCTTTCTGAGTCTGGCCAAGGATCTTGCAGTTTTGTAAATACATTTTAAAGCCTTTCAGTCCTGAATCTGATTGTTTTCTCTAAATGTTTTACATCTCCTCAGTAAAATTTTTGGAGTGAGGGCTGACAAAAGCAAAGATATGTATTTTTATAGTACCAAGTGTGAGGGGTTCCTTACTCACTTGCTCTTTACATACAAGACACAGTGAAAATACATCATCTCAAGTTGTAGCTGAATGGTTCTCCAGTCAGTCCAAATCAGACAAAACTGGAGATATCAAATTGATTAGTCAGTGACCCTTTGCACTGACTCACCTCCCTCCTCAGTATCTCCAAGGGATTTCATTACATCCAGTCCAAGATTAAGATCCGTAATTCAGAAGTAGAAGATGCATCTCAATAGCTATTATATGTAGAAATTTAGATCACAGGCTGGATATCTTGTTTCATTTGGATTCAGTGGAACTATTTAGAACAATTCTACATATGGAAGTTGACGGGGAGGCTCTAGATCGAGCAGACATAAGATTGGTAAACGGGCTGACCTTATTATCAAATTCCTTGCTGAAGCTGCATGAGTTTGAATGATTGGTGCAATTGTGTTAATCACGGAGCAAGAAAAGCTCACTAGTAAAACTTGTAATCATGCATGACCATTAGTGACAATGCAAGTCACCTTTCCTGCTCCCTGAACAAAAAGCATGTATAGAAAGACTGTCAGGCCAAGAATATAGTCAGATTTTAGCAGACTTTTCAGCTTCCATCGAGGTCCTAAAAATGTGTTACTTTCCCAGGGAGCATAAATTAACTTAATAAAATAACCTTTCTGACCTCGTTAGTTCTTTTTACCCTTTGAATTTTTAAAAAATTTATGACTCTAATTCTCTGCTGTCAGACACTCCTCCATTTTTCCCCGCAGAACACATTTAAAAATCATTTATATTTGTTGGTGTTGTTGGAAATGTTCTAAGCATTTTGGCCTGCAGGCAATGTTCAAGCTCCTAAGTAGATGGATGAAGACCAGGACCACGTGCAGAGGCAGGCAAAGAAACAGAATCTTGAGGCATCATTGAGAAAAGGCTGTAGAGAAAGAGTTTATTAAGGATTCACAAAACTTCTATAACTGATGTAGCACAGAGAGAAAGGATGGATCCAATGTAGACGAAAATTGAACTAGATTGCTGACACTCTAGAAAGGGCAAAAAAGTTATAGAGCATTCTTCAGATGGAGCAACAAATAGGTATAGAAAAGCGTGTGCTTCAACTTGGTGTGTTGTGAAGGGATGATATAAAAACAACATCAGAAACTACAAGCAGGGACAGGACATCAAGAGAAAATTACCAAGTGATGCAGAAATAACCTCAGTTAAGGACACTATGTAAAAATAAATGCTAAGACCCAGGCAGGTTGACTTCTTTAAAATGTTAGTATCCTAGAGAAACTAGCATGAGTGACCTGGTCATAAATCAGGTTAAAATGTATAAGTGCCTTGGAAACTTGGAGGAAAATAATCAATAGATACAGTATTCTGAAGTTACGTTTCATAGTAGGCAATACAAGTAGATGTTAAAGCAAGCATAAAGTCAGCCATCTGCATGTAAATATAACAGAAAATCTCTGTCAATCATGGCTTTTCAGCTGGTTCTGTACCTACTGAATTAATGGCATGATGGAGAGAAGAGCAGAGACTCCATAATTAGGGAGTGACTCATCTCAGCTACACCTGAGTTAGTCATCCTGGGCTCTCTTTGTAGGTAACAAAGAGAACTGATGCTTCTCATGAGCAATTCCTCTCATCTTTGTGTGGTGTTCTAAAGTAAAGTAATGGCTTCCATCTTAAGAGCACCCTCTTTTCACTGATTTTAAGGGAGTAACCAACTCAGATGCAGATGTTCACAGCAGAGAAGACCAAATTGTGGGGAAGGAATACCAATTTAGATGCTTAGCCACTGCATCTCATTCTACCATGTTGTCCATAGAAACTACTAAAAAGTAAAGTGATATGAGGAGGCTTTTGCACACTCTGCAATACCTTCTAGGAACAACTAGTCAGAAAATACAGATCAGAAAAAAATAGCTCTTGGTTTAGTTTTGACCAACGGACCCGACCTGATGCCAGATGCAAATACAGACTGCCACTGGGTAATGGTGAACAAAGCTTACACAAACCCAAATCCCTTGACAGGATAATTCACAGCAGTAATATAATTTCAAGAATGAAACTACAAAAAATTGAGGCAGCTTAGTTCAAGTGAAATAAAAAAATAACAGCTCTGGCTGTAAATCTGCTCAGGGAGAGTTTTTGCTTTAAATGCACACCCTGGAGGCCACATGAAAAAAAAAAAATTCAGAAAAGACAGAAAGTCCCAGCATGGCTAAGTTGCAAAATAAAAGGGGATATTAGAAGTAAAAAGATAATTTTCCCCAAAGTTATTCACATCCGAATGATTGAAATATAGAGGAAATCACATTCTGGCAGTTAGAGGGAAATGTGAAACCAAGATAAGGCAGAACAAAAATGTTCTGAGGAGCAGTTTGATAAAAAAAAAAGCATTTTGATTCATATAAGCATGGCTGAAGCTTTCTCCTGGCTTATTTTGATTCCCTATTTCATACAGCATGTGATCTGCCGCAGACTAACAATGGAATTATGACAGAGTCTTTTAATATTGTTTGGAGAAAGATAACTCTGATGGGATTTCAGAGCCTCGATGCAGACCAGTAAATAATGTTCAGTTCTGCCTGCAATCAAAGGAGAACCTATTTTGGTAGAGTTCTTTCTGATGGTTTTATAAATTCACAGGAAAGAATGGAAAAACATCTGAAGTATCTTCATATTTATAGGAAAAGAGGGATGGAACCACTCTTCTTGAAAATAAGGTTTCATTTCCCCCCCCCTTTAATTTAAAGCATCTTTTATAATAGCTCCTGAATGTGTCATCTAGGTAATTATGGGATTTATTTTAAAAGTATTGCTTAAAAGCAAGATGCCATAATTACATGCACCTGAAGCTTTTTGAGACACAAATTACTGGCTACACTCCTAATAAAAGGCAGACTGTCCAGAGGTGTCCCAAATCATTGGGTTAATGACTTCAGGTCAGGAGGTCTCTTAGAAGGTATAATTAATGTCTCTAGTTGAAGGTATAGCCATAGTTCCAGCTGAGATTAATATCATGTATTAATTAGGACACAGAAAAACTGATGCCAAGTCACACTTAAAACCTTCAGAACCAGAATAGGACTGCTGTAATTTGTATTTATGCTTGCTAAAGGCTGTGTGTGTAAATTCTCCTGACTTGTTACAGCTGAGATATTTTTCTTTTTAATATCCTTTTCAGTGTGATTCCTTTAAGCAAATAGCTGCTTGGGAGTTTCAGTCTTAATGAATAGCACGTGAATGACATAGGTGGCAATTGCTCAGCCTGCTGTGCTAGGCAGGGTTACATTTATATTGCTCTGCAAAAATGTTGGCTGCTCACCTGCTGCTAGATCTGCTAGGGTCTTTTGTGGGTCAACGTGAGAGACATCTCTCTTCTAGAACCAGTTCTCCTGCTGGGAATGTGGACAGGTACAACAACTCCCTTAAAGATGAAGGACCCCTGCCTACTGTCATAAAGCTTTCCCAATTAGGGACTGGTCTACCATGGGTGGCCTTACTGGGGCTCACTGGGAAGCAGGGTAAAATACCACCCTGAGTCCCCTCTAAGTATACTGTGCTTTTGTTCTCCTGTTAAAATCTCTGAGTTCTCTGGGCAACAAAATGGCTTTCTGGGAAAATCCTTCTGGTAGGTATATATATCTTGTACATTTTCTTGCAAGAGATTCACTCTCTAATATGCTCAATTAAATGTCAGATGTTAAAGCTGTTAAGACAATCAAACATATGATGAAGTCATATTATTTCAGCAGAATATATATCTGTAAAATCAAGTTGGTGTGGTGTGTTTTTTTTTTTTTTTTGTGGTGGTGCCTTAGCTCTCTATCTGGTGACAGATAGGAGCAAATCAATTACAATATTGCTCTCTTACAGTAACAAATGGACTGTGAATGGTTTAAGAGCTCAGGCTTTTCCTTTTCCCCAGACCCACAGGGTCTCAACCACAGCAGAAGTAGACAATACTAAGTTTAAGTAGTCCTACATGTAATGGGACTAATAGAGCCAAGCTTCCAATGGATTTGTGGATCATGGTTAACTGATTTTTTCAATTGTATGAGACTAGGAATATAGTTTGACCACACCTTGTATTAGATGTCCGAGAAAGAAAGAAAAAGTAGAAGAGGAAGGTGGAGGAGAAAGAGTCTGTGAGTACTGCAAGTGAGTGGAACTTGAGAATATGTCTTTCAGATGTTTGAAAACTTGTGTGTAAAATTTTTACCAAAAAGAAATCATCTGGCCTGAATAGGATGTTGATTCTGGTTTAGTTTTCCCTGTTGCTGGAAATTCCACATTGTTTTCCTCAGTATGTATTCTGTGATGTTTAAATTACTGTGCTAAAGATGCAGCCTTTCATCTAGTACAACCCCTTAAAGAATCTTCCTTCTCTGTCTGTTTCCGTATGCTTTTTTTGGAGCTTGGGTACATCTGCAGTTTCAGCTGAAAGTACAAGTGATCTTAAAAGTCACTGGGAAAGGATAGATGTATTTGCTCTGAACCTGTAAATCCTTTTCCTTAGGAAACTCACATGAAACAGTGCTACTTTGCGAGGACATTGACATCTGTTTTGTAATTTTAGTAGTTTCTTAAGCATTTTAGCTGAAGAGTGTGTTTTTCAATATAAGTTGACTAATCTATGCTTTTTTTTTTTTTTTTTTTTTTTCTGGAATTTGAACAACCTATATAAGTTATACTGGAAATTTACACCTTAACAACTTTACTAACAGCTATGAATCTGACTGATGTTCATGATTCTGCTCTGTTGAAGTTAGATATAGGAGGCCCATTTGTAGCAGATGTAGTTAATCAGCAAACAGAGGAATTCATTACAGTACAAGTGGTTCAGACTGAAGATCCTGGATCAAGAAGACGACGCCAGCAGCAGGTGACGGTCTTTAAATTTTCTTTCACTTTTTGAGATGCGTTTTGTCACTTATATTTCCATCACCATTGTGTGGATTAAGTGGTCTTGCTTTTCCCTGCTGTGAAGTGTGTCAATGTCAGTATCAGAAAACTTTCAGGATAAGAGGTAAGTTACATTTTCTTTTGTCTTTATAAGACTTCCTTTAGCTTCCTATTTTAAAATTTTGTAATACTTATGCCCCTTGACTGACACTTAGCATGGAAGTTCTTGTGTTTAAAATTGGCAGTGTTTCAAAGGTTGCCTTAGAAGGAAGAAACAAGTGTAAAGTGCCTTTTTGCACTCACTGAAATGCATTTTATTTATCTATTTATCTTTTTCAAATTATTTCCTCAAACATATGTCACATTTATTGGCTTTATTTTTCTTAAGGCTTTCTGAATGTTGATGTTGTTTGTGGCAAGTTTCTGCTGCTCTCTCCCAGACAACTCAGTGAAGGAAGATCTTTTACAGCCTGTCATGTATATCACTGAAAAATAAAAATAAGCTTTATAATTTAATAAACTGCATTGATGTACAAACAACTGCCTCTCATTCTGTATACATGACAGGATGGCCTGCTTCTACCTGTGACAGCACAGCTGAACAATTCTGACAGTATTCCTGTTTACATCTTGTCACTGTTTATCCCAAGCTAGTACTATAACCATGATAGCCGCTCACTCACTGCCTGTACCCCCAAATAGGGGATAGAATCAAAAGGGAAGGGAGAAACTCATGGACTGAGATAAACACAGTTTAATAAAATAACAATAATACTAATATACCACTACTACTACTGCTATATATAAAATGGAAAACATAATATAAAGTAAAAGATGCTCAATGTAATTCTGACTGCACTGAGTGGCCAATCCCAGGCAGCAGCACCCTGGCCCTGAACAGCCAATCCTGGGGGGGAGAGAGACAAAAAGGCAGAATGAATCAGAGGCCTCTGCAAAATGATAGAATGACAAAACGCCAAACTAAAAGAAACTCCAAAACAGAACTCAAGCCAAAATGGAGCAGAACAGGAATGGATTTCCATCTCCCCATAAGCAGAAAATTCAGCTCTCTGTAAATACGAAGCATGACGCTAATGGGATGGAATACTCTTATTGATCAGTCTGGATGTCAGTCAAGCTCTGCCCCATCTATGCCTCCTTCCTGGCTGCCTCACCCCTGTGGGCAGAGAGCTCAGAAAGGTTTTGGCTCCCAGACAACAACTCCGATAACAGTAAGCTCTTATATTCTTTTTGTTCCAAACCAAAGACACTGGAAAGTTACTTGAAGAAAAACAGTAACTCTGTCCTAGGGTGTTACCTTCTTCTCAAACTAAATCCAAACAATGACAGTGCTAGCTACGAAGAAGAAAAGTTTCTAATGGCATGGAGAAATTTAACTTGCTTTCAGTCAAACCAGTGCAAGCCAGTTTCACAGTCTACAGCAAAAGATTAATCCCACTACCTCAGCATGGCAAGCAGTACCATAACGGCAATTACTCTCTTAAACAACCCAACCCCATGATGAGGAGGCTGCTGGAACATGTGCTGGTGACAGTGATCCCCAAGGAGCCTTCATGCTGCTGCGGGGTGACCAGGGTACAGCCACCTGCAGCAGCTCACTTCTGCTTCCACACCAGTGGTGGTCCTGACATGACCAAAGGAGTAGGTGAACAAAAGAACCTTCCCTGCCTACATGCTTCTTAGACAATTTTCTGTGTCAGATGTTCCAAGCTGGCTGATTAAGCTGCTTTTTTTCTGCACTTTGTAGCCTACAGGGTCAGGACAGGCTCAAGATTTAGGCTATTATTAACCAAATTTGAAGGTTTTTAAAGTTCATTTTATTTAAAACAGGGAGAATATCTGTATATATAGTTAATGAGTGTATTTGGCTAAACTTGCATGAATGTCAGTGTGTAGCAATAGGCAGTTTCAGAAAGTGTTTATTTTCTGTAGGTTATTTGTTTCTTTTTACTAGAAGATATGGAAACTGGAATTTTTGTTTGCTGAAATTCTACCATGTCTTCTTCATAAAGTCTGGGGGTATAATGTTGGTCCTGGACCTCTCATTGTTTTCATGTTATATATGTTAGTTTTCTTCCCAGGCAGTTTTTGGGAGTGAACCATGTTGTTGTCTCTGAGCCTAGATGCTCCTTATATTCAATGCAGAAAGTATGATTTGACATCCCTGCTCTGGAGCACCTCCTGGGGATATCTCTCATTCATTGATTGAGTGAGGGGATGATGATGTGTTTGCTCCAACCTGAGCACCTGTAACATACCTAATCAGGTGTAATAATTTAGGCTGATATATGTAATGTCCTGTCCACAAAAAAATTCTCCTAAATGTACAGGAGAGGGAACAAAGAAGAATAAGTAGATCAGAGACATATCACTTCCACTGACTTTTGTTCATATATTGCCAAATGTGACTCTCTTGCAGGTGGTATACAACTGGTCCCTACCCTTAAGTTCAAGAAGAAATCAGCAAATCATCACATCTAGAACCTTTCAGATACCAAACAGGTCAGCTAAGAGAATGAGATATGAAATAGTAGCTTACGTTGACTTGCCTATGAAGGAACAGATGTTTTAAAAATAGTCTATCTCTGCCTGTTTCAGGGGGGCAGGAAAAGATGACTTCTTGTTGCTTTGTATATGGATTTACAGGGCTGATTTGTACTTGAGTTACTTTCTAAATGATGTTATTTAGAGGGATACAGTGAAAATGTTGGAAAAGTGTCTTGCAATTGTAAAGATACAACAATAGAAAATTATAATGCATAAATAAAGTTAATGGTAATTCATTCCAGAAATAAAAAAAAATACTCTTTCTTTCACCAGAGGTACCATCTTCATAAACATTCAAGCTTTCCTACAGGAGCCTAGAAGTGTTCCTCTCTCCATGAAACATCAGTACGTTCATGCAAATATAGAGGCACAAGTAACAATTGCGTCCATCATCTTAGTAGGTGTCTACGTGCTGATCATACTGGAAGTAAGTCATGCTTAGTACTTTGATTTTATTTTCCTCCTACTTTGTAAATGGAGCACATGGAAGGGTTTAATTCTGCATTTAATGCACTTCTAAAATGTGTATATGAAACCTTGCTGTACTGTCAGTGTTGCTAAGGGCATGAATTAGATATGCGCAAGGAAATTGTTCTGAATTGTAACTGATTTTGGTAAGTTACATTGACATTACAGTGATATTGTGTATTTTTCTAGTAGGACCTATTAGTATTTCCATATTTTAACAGGATTATAGTTTGGCTGTGAGAGTGAAAATAAGTCTGGTTTATAAAAGGTGCAGAAAACCTAAGTTAATTGTTTTTGAGATAAGCTAAAAGAGAAAAAGCTTTGGTTGTTACCCTCTCCAAGGCACCTTAAACTATGGATTTAGTGTAGTTTTAAAAGATTAAACTAAGCACACTTTTAAATGAGTGACATTTAGAAATTCTTTTACTGAGTTATTTAAAGAGGCAATGGAGTCTGAATTAACATGAAGAAGTCAAGGGCGAGGGAACTTTAGACATATATTGCAAGTTCATTCCAAAGCCTTGAGGTACCAAACCCAACAAAAATAACTTGCATCATCACTAAGGATGGAAAACATGTCAGCAATAGCATAGGACTGACTTCTTTGAACTGAAAACACTGTCTAATTATCATGAAATACAGAACAGATACAGGGAGGACTTTTTTTTTTTTTTTTTTTAAATTTGTGTGAGCATCCACACTGTTAAGTCTACCAGGTGTTCGATAGTAAATATATCTGGCAGGCTAAGTTTTCTTCCACATCTCTTACGTATTTTAAGCTTTTCATCCTGTTACCCCTTGAAATGATAAGATAGTAGAACAGCTTCTAATCAAACATCAATAATGGGTGTACACAACATGGCAGGTGATTTAGACTTTTAGATTATGTTGTTCAGCAATGGTGATTTATTTATGAAATGAAAACTGCCTCTATGTACTCTATAAATGAGCAAAGAAATATAATATTAAGTGTTGAAGGGGACTAGACTAGCTTTTACTGTAAATATATGTAGGTATGCAGCACAGTGCCAAAAAAAATTAATACTCTAAAATGCAGCTTTTATTTTCAAAAAAACCCAACAATGCAAGCCTTTAGCAATTGCAAAACCATAAAATTTTTTATCTGTATGTAAAAGGTGGTTTTATGTTTGCATCCTAGGAAGCTTCTTTGGAACAATTCATGTGTCAAATGAAACAGAGGCTTGAAACTGAAAAGCAAACCCGAGGAAAGCATGCATTTCTCTTTCGTTTCTAAGAATAAAGCCATAAACGAAATCATTACCTTATTGTTTCTGTGAAAAGATCAGGGAAAAATTTCAGTTGTCAGAAACATTATTTTTGCAAATTAAAAGGTAGAAATAGATACTTAGAAGTAAAGATTTTTGAATTATAAAACACAGAAAGTCACCTATTTTATCGTAATGTTATCTGTTTTCTCCATAACATCTCTAGGAATGACAAATGCTATAAGCAGAGTAATTTTTAAACTATAAATATATAAGCTGGAAATTAGAAATAACTGTCATAAAACCAAAAATTGACTGTTTGGTTCCCTCATGGATGTATTGCAAGAGATGGATGTTAATATTGTTAGAATATGTAACAGTGGCTTACCTTATATTCAGTATTTATAACTTCAGTGCCTGAAGTCTTGCTTTCTCAACACATTGCACTCTATTCCATTAGCCATTTACACTGCTAAAAGAAATCAATTGGTGTTGCTGCAGGAGCGATCTCTCACGGATTTTAATTTTCAGTGTTGCTGCTCCCCATCTTTTATCAGTGTTTATTAGCTTCCTGTACTTTATTCATTGTCATTGGCAATACAGCTTCAACTTCAGACAGTGGGGACACACAAACAAATTTTAGAGCTATGTTTTCGCGTATTTTCTTATAACAATGAAAAAAGAAGAACCATTTTATCTGCTAAAACTCATAAGAGCCATGTGAAATCTTGCTCTTTTTGCATGGCCTTGTTCCCTAGACATGAACTATAGATCTTCTGCCCACAACCTCCTCAAACCCACTGTTGTTATCTTTTAATCCTCCCTTCCCCTTCTCCCCTTGCCCTTTGCTACCTTAGTCACCAGGGAGTGTGCAGGAGAACAGGCTGCAAGGACTTCTGCCTCCTGCAGATACAGATGATGGAAAAAGCGAATGAAGTAAGAGGTTTCAGCTCGAAAACAATATGCATTTACTGTAAACTGTCATCGTCACCAAACTTGCACCACTGTAAAGACACAGAGTAAATTCTGCCTTGAGGCAACTGTTTGCCTCTCTGTTGGCACCAAATTTCTAGGAGGCCAACGTCTGTGAAGTACCACTCCTTGTCAGTGAAACCTTATTGACTCAGGAAATGGTCTTCTTCAGAAAACACATTATGCTATTGAACATAATTTTTTTTGGCTTTTATTTTAAGTGTTGCATTTGAAACCAGTTATGTGTTACGTATTCATAAAATACAAATATGTTTCTGGTTAAAAAAGATGCGTCTTTTTCCTCTTTAATTTCTGATTTATTTTTTATGCTTACCACAAAGAATATTTTCTTATTTAATGATCCTACTCTGTTCCTTGAGTTTTTCGTATTTTGCTTTTAACTTCCCTCCGATGGACATCTCTTAGTTACGTTTTCTGTTTGAAATCTGTGAGCTTTTTCCACTCCCCCCGGCCTCGCCCCGCCCCGCCATGTAATCATCCTTTTCTTCAGTAACTAGACATTAATTATCTTGAAATTGGTTTTTCTTCAAATATCGATCAATTATCTCTTTACATTTAAGTCTTCTGTTCCTTCCCCTTCTCCCAGAGGAGAAAGGACAAAAAAATTCTGCTTCTTGTTGTATTTTTTAATTAATCTATTTTATAGACTTGTTGAAAACAGCAAATAATTTTGTGTTGTACTTGGAAGCTTAAACTACACAGGAAATTAAATAAAAAAAAAAGTTTGCTAAAAAAAAAAGAAGTATGCCAGGTTTACCTTTGTTGATCTCAGCTCTACTGTCTGACACCTCAGGATTACTGAGGAACACAGGTAAGGTGAGCTATGTTTTCACATTGGTCTACAGGGACATCCTGTAAAAAGTGCAGATGTCAAGAGTCCTATGCTGTTGTTGCTGAACTAAATTAGGTCACAATATATTTGGTGACAGGCTCTTTTTGTTTTGATCCTCAAAATGTGTACCCTTTTTTGAATGAAAACTTGAAAAAAATCAAAGAAAAAAATCTTAGAAATTTAATTTTTACACTTTTCTGCTGCAAACATGTTTGTTCTTTCAGCTAAGAGTGCGTTTTGTCTTTTGCCTTCTTTGATTTCAATTATTTTTCTGTGTATATAAAACTCAAGTGACTACTTACAGCCTATTCACTCAGATTCAATAATGGCTGTTTCTGGTGATACAGCATGGTTAAGGAAATGCAGTGTAGACAACATCCCATTGTTTCCTCTTTACAATATCATAAGATATCTTAGATTTCTCTCCCTTTTCCTATATTTATGTATACAAAGAATGGGATAATACACGGGCTACCCAGAAAAGAAATCTATCTGCCTATCTGTATCTTAAAATACCTGTTAGTATTATAAAATTTTATTGGTATTTAGAAAAGTTTATTAAGTTGATAAAGCTCTTATTAGTAATTGTTAACTGCATGTTTGCAGCTATGTTGTAGCTGCATTAATTAGAAATATGTAAGGAGGAATGTTAAACATTTATTATTAAAGGACAAAGCTCATTAATTTGAATGAATTATTGTGTGCACTTGTCCAATATTTTCCTATAATAGTATATTTTTTTTGTGTTACGGGTTAAAATTGAGTGTTGGCTGTTTATGATACTTAAGTGAGCCAGCAGAAACAAATGTGAAAGTAATGCCCTTTTAAAAGCTATTTTATAAAACATTTTATTTAGTCAGGCAGAATAAAATTAATTTTATTAAATAAAAAAAAAAAAGGAAGATCTGCCAATAGAACATCAAATGGCAGAAAAGTGACACCAGCAAGTATCAGAAATTCTATGAGAGCTTCAATAGGGTTTTCTTCATAGGAGTTATCATTTAGTGTCATATCCTGTCTTGCAGGTAGTACTAAGAAAGAATCTTGCCAGAATCTTTCAAATGGCATTTTAACGGTCTGACATCTTGAGTAACATTTACATGTCTGTATTTCTCCTTAAAACACAAATGCTAGAAAGTGCAAGACCTGGCCTTAATAACTCTAGCTTCTTACTAGCATGAAGCATGGGCTTATAATCACAGTTTTTATTACTTTAATGGAAATAGAGAGTGGCAGTTTCTCTCCATGTTAATTTTCTATTATTAACGGGCTTAAATTATGAATAAATATCCCTTAAGCTTAATTTCTTTAACTCAAAGCAGAGTGACTTTTAATAACATCTAACCAGCAGAAATTAGCTGCAGAGGGCAGAACTTTTATGTGGTTCAATCTGATCATTTTTCTAGCTTTGTGGGCTGCCTGAACCAATGATTCCTCACAGGAAGCATTTTTACAAATGAAATCAGATATTTGTTATTACTGCTGTCTACATTCTCATAGTCCAGTTTTTGCTTATTTCCAGTAATGAGGCTATTTATTTGCACGTGAAAAATGATGCTTCGGAGAGGGACTAGGAAAACAGAAGAAATATTAACTGCTATACAAAACATGATGCTAAGTGATGGCAATAGACTACTCTTAATGGAGAATTTTTCTGACGAAGAAAGTCACAGAAAGCGGTGATCAGCTTACTCAGCATGGATTCTTGCTTCCCATCCATTCTCATATTGATCTGCCTTTAAGTACAGACAGAGAAGAATGTGGATTAGAGTGTTCCTACCTCAACATATATACTACTGAAAGATCAGTAGAAAAGGGACAGAAGAAAATCCATAACCTTTATTGTAAGGAGGTGTAAAAAAGAAAATTGTAGCTGCTGCTCTACCCAGACTTTTTGGGAAAGAATATATTCCTGCTGATATTATTTCCAGTCGTGCAAGGATGGAAAAATTATGAAGAGGAATTAAAACGTTGTGGTAGAGGTTGGCAGAAAATTAGAGGCAGATTATCAGAACAAATGATCTATCCTCTTTGGTGAAGACTCCGCGACACACCTCATTAGGCAAGAACAAAAGTTTGTCCTCATCTGCTCTCATTCGTCAGGGGGTGCAAAAGAGCCCAAGATTGGGGCAGAGCAGGAAAGTCAGTGTTGCTGGGTGGGCTGACCACCTTCTGTCAAGGCAAGGATGCTCTCCTGCACACTGAGCCTTCCTTGAGAGACTACTGGTCCTGACCAGGGGAGAGAGAAGGCTGCCTTGATATTGTCTTGGTTATTTGCAGTGTTTTACAGTGAGGCAGAAATGAAGCCAAGAGAGAGGGCCTGGAGAATGAACTTCCCAGCGCAAGGCAGAATTAATGAATGCTGTGACTCTAGGGGTTGCATGGAACATAAATCCAATGTAGTGAAGCCTAAACCACAAAATCCAGTAGAAAAACTTAGCATTAAGAAAAATCTAGCTCCCTCTGGAGCAAGCTAGCTGCATCCTCCCCGGGCAGCATGTGGTTGTGGGTCTGCTTTGGAGTCCCCATAACCCTAAAACACCATTACCATTCAAAAGTGTACTTTTGTTTGTTTGTTTTCCCCCAGTTGAAAATGTGCAATAAAATGGGGGCAGTCTTGTAGTTCCCATGAAAAATGCTTTTAGAACATAAACTGAGGGTTTGCATTGAGGATGATATCAAGGCACATGGAGGTAGCAAAGCCTGCTGAGATACATATTGGAGGACAAGGGGATCAAGATGATCCATCCAGCCTGCCCCCTAGAGTGAAATATTCACCAAATGGTACCCTAGATGTTGTGCCAGAGAGAACAGCCTGTGACTGAGCTAGCAATTAAGCACTGTGGACTGAGAAGGCTTACAGTCATTCCCTGCCTTTCTCTGATTTAGATGGAAGGTGTGATCTCTGTGCATTTTGGCCTCCATGCATTTTCAGAGGTTTAAAATGACTTTAAAGCAACTGTGCAGGAGCATTACAAGTTGCTTCTTATGAGGAACCGTAGATTAGTACCCCAGAGGTACCAGGATTTGAGTAGAGCAGAGCCACTGCCATCAATAGGGAGGCTCTAACAGGACAGAACCGGCTACAGTAATTTTTACCTGTTGTAATTGCAACAAAGGAAGTATAAAGGAAGCAGAGTGCTGTGAAACAAGGACAGCATAAGTTTAAATTCAAACAAAAATGCAGCGTAACAACTAGCAAAATCCTCAGCTGGATCTCAGCTTGATATGTTGTAACAACAGTTTTGTATTATTAATCCAATATGAATATTGGTTTTACACTGACTATTGCCTGTTTAATTGTTTCATCTGTCTTGGTAGACGTCTGGCTGTGCTCTGTCCATATATGCTTTAAGGTAAAAGATTTCATTTTGGGTGCTATGTTACTTCTGTAGTACGTAAATTTGCCTTGATAAAGAACTTAATGGGAAAAATCTGCCACTGGATGGTGCTGGTTGCTATTCTAAGGACTCCATAGGATTGTCTGCTTTAAAAGATGCAGTCACCAATGGTCCACTTTTCACAGAATGCAATTTTTTGAAATAATGGGAGTCACATTTTTAACACTAAGTGTAAAAACTAATTCCCACATGTCCATTTTCTATTTTCTATTGTTTTTTTTAAACAAATTTTGAGCTGTATTTTGTTCAAGTTGTGAAAGACTGTCAAGCACAAATGTGTTGCCCTGTCTTGCATATTCTATATTTTTCCTTTCTGTTTGAGACAGGCAATAGAACATCAAATTAGCTTAATTGAATGCTGCTGTTCAGCTTCTACCCTGCCTGCGGCAACCAGAGGGGTAGAGAGCAATGAAGTCTTAAAATTTTAACAACGTATTAGAACACACATACACTTCTAATGCACACAAACAGGGACAAGAACCGCTCAGCTTCTTCTGGGGCCTCAAATGCTGTCTTACTTCAGCAAGAGCAAGGGACAAAAAGAATGAAGAAACTTAAGAGAGTGTGGGGGGTAGGCTTGGAGGTGCCATGGCACAATCTAAAGAAGGAAAAAAAAAAAACCAACCACAGAAAAAAACTGGAGTGAGAAAGAGAAGAGATGTCAGGGAAGAAAGACTCTCAGAGGAACTGCTGGATAGAGCAGAAACCTCCCTGTAAAGGTAATGGCAAGTGCTGCAGTTTGCTGTACTGTCGTTCATAGTGCATGGGTGTAATTCTGTATGGTCCTATTTGTCCTGTTACTCTAACATTAAAAGAAAGCTGACAAAGATTCACACAGGGAAAGTAAAATAGTTTTGCCCCTCACTTTTGTGATTTGTTACATGTAATTTCTTTACCAGAAATTCACAATCTCACTGGCTTTGAGGATACCGATATAACTAGGGAAACAGAGATGGTGGTATATTTTTCAGTTTCAGAAAACATTCTGAAACTGAAAATATAATGAAGGTCTTGCAGGCTCCACAAAAAATGCTTTTAGGACACAAAAATGAGTGTGTGCATTGGGAATGGTGTCAAGACCCATGGAGTGGATGGAGGCAGCAAGGCCTGCTCAGATAGGTACTGAAGGACTGGACTGACCTTTGCAAAGGGTTTCATAAGACTGAAAGCTTGTTGCCAGGCCGTCCTGTCAATATACAATGCCTTTGGTCATATCAGCCTACAGTAGCAGTCTCTTATCAGCAGTATCATCTTCTAGGTAGCAACATTAGTCCTTTACTGGCTCATGACCAGATCTCTCTACTTTAGTCATAGAGCAAATGCTTTTTGTAGCTAAAATATTACAGTAGTGAGGTGCCTTGGCACATAAAAATGATCACCATCCTGTCTTTCCACAGGGCTCACCTTTCTTTTAATCTGACCTGACTCAAGGCCCTTATTTACAGAACATCAACTCTCTCTGTGCCTCTGTCCAATTTCACATCAAGACAAAACCTCCAAATTCATAGCAAAGAAAACCACTCACTTTTAAAATTTGACTCCGAGGGGCTTTTGAACTGTCACATATTACTGGATATTCCCTTTCTGGTGTTTCCTGGAGGTGTATAAAAATAATTTTCTTACATCAGAGCCATCCCTACAGGTAGAGGCTGGAATGATATGTTTTTGACAGATGACTCTTATTTGTATCAATCTGATAGAAATATTTCCTAGGTATGATGCTATATCTTTTCGTGCTTTGTTCTTATTAACAATATTCTGAGGTTGGAGACTATTTCATAACCAGATTCAGCTTAGAAGTCAAGCAGTTGTTTCAACCCTCATCATAAGGAAATAAACCCTCTTCTGGATCCTCTGGCCAACATCTGTACAAATGCTTTTTCTCTCCTTCCTTCCTGGCTCTATACTCTTTCTCCAGCTTTGCTTTTTCCCCCCAAGTTTGCAAAGCATTAAAATATGAGGGTTTCAATAGTCCTACTGATCTCATACAGTAAGGATATGTTTATCCATTCATCATTTGAGGGTTACTTTGAGCCATTTAGTTCAATGTCCCATAACAGCATTTAACCCATTCAGTTTTCTCTACAAACAGTAAGCAGTGATGTCATGGGGGAAGAAAGCTCACAGTGAAAAGTTTGCAAATTGTACGAATTGTTCACTTTTACAGAGCTACAGAGTATCAAAGACCTTTGCAGAATCTAGTATTGACTTATAGCTTTTCTATAGAGGAAAGAGGAATGTATTAATCAGATATTTTATTCACAGAAAATAATTTTGTCTTCTTAAGACTCTCCCTGCTCTTGCTATGCATTTTTTTTTACATATACAAAGAACTGATGTTAGCTGATGACACTCAATGTAGTTACTTAATCACAGAATTTCAGGGATATCTTTCCTAGACAAAACTCCCAAGACATCCCTGTCATGTATTTCTTAGCCTGTTCAGTCAACATACCATACAGAGAGGTAAAAGTGAACTAACAAAGATGTTAAATTGTTTTGGATGCCATATAGTATTAGAGAATCACAGATTGTTTGGGGTTGGAAGGGACCTCTGGAGATCCTCTAGTCCAACCCACCTGTGCAGATCACACAGGAATGTGTTCAGGCAGGTTTTGAGTATCTGCAGAGAAGCAGACTCCACAACCTCTCTGGGCAGCCCGTTCCAGTGCTCTGGCACCCTCACAGTATAGAAGTTTCTCCTCATATTCAGATGGAACCTACTGCCTTTCAGTCTGTGCCCATTACCCCCATCCTCATTACTTTTAATCACATTCTATTTAAGATAGCCATCTTATGTATTGCCATCTTATGCTTGAAATGTTGCATTAGGAATTGGCAGATTGCTGCCTTCTATGCCTTTCCCTAAAGGCAGGGTTGTTTATACCATTACTTTCTCCATTGACATTGAATCAGAACAATCAATTTGGCACGCTCTTTGAGTGAAAATGAATATTATAACAGAATGTCATAGATCGGCGCTTTCTTACCTTGGGGTTGTGTAGATGTTCTTCAGGAGTTACAGGGCTTGCTATACAATCTAATGTTTCTATTTAAAAAATCCAAGTCTTTTAGAGTTGAGAATTTGCCTGTAAAAAGAGTGTATTGAATGTATGTTGAATGTTATTTTTACAGAGTCGCAGGGATCAGACATTTATTGTGAGATTTATAACAGTGCATGTTGATGTTTCCAGGTCCACAAACCTCTCTAGTCTGTGCTCTTTACTGATCTTGGGCATGTATTTCATACATATGGTAGTACTATTATACTGAAGCACTACTGAATTGTTGTAAAAATTGTATAAGCCCTTCCCTTCCCTTCCCTTCCCTTCCCTTCCCTTCCCTTCCCTTCCCTTCCCTTCCCTTCCCTTCCCTTCCCTTCCCTTCCCTTCCCTTCCCTTCCCTTCCCTTCCCTTCCCTTCCCTTCCCTTCCCTTCCCTTCCCTTCCCTTCCCTTCCCTTCCCTTCCCTTCCCTTCCCTTCCCTTCCCTTCCCTTCCCTTCCCTTCCTCCCTTTTCTTTTCAAGCAAGGCATACTTATGTTTAGTGATGCAGTTGTGACATGTTTTGGCTTACAATAGTGAGTCTTATAATAAGATTTTCTAGATGTTTAACCTTAGTGTAAAGTCTTAGTTTATGGTTCTCATGGCTGCATGTATAGAATACAGATAGATAGTGCCCTAATCTGCAAACAAACCTATAAATAGCTGTACTTGCCGTCACTGATTTTTGGGACGTTTGTAGTCACTTTGGGATCCTTCATGCTCATCATCTTTCAGCAGCTGTACCCTATGCACTTGCCTCAAGAGCTGCTTCACTCCATCGCCGAATACTGCATCAGTATAAGTCATACTTTCTAAACTATGTCAAACAACTCCCTTTTGCTTCATTAAAATCCCTACAGAATTTACTTGCCACTACTTAACTAAGTAATTCTAAGGCAATTAATTTTTCCATTATCATTCATTTTACACTAGCTGTTGAGGTACATCCCCTGCAAGGGGTTCCCGTGTGCTGGGAAGAGTGTCCCGCAGCTGAAGAAGCTGCAGAACTGCTTCTGCAGAGCTCCTGCAGGGAGCAAATCAGGGGGAGGAGGGTAAAGCATCAGCTGCCATCACCAGCTGAATGAGGGAGATAAGTTGCTACGCCTTCACTAACTGGTACTGGTTAGGCTGTCTCTACAACATAGGTGAGCATGAAGAATATCAAGTAAATATGTCTGACTCTATTGACCTTCCTTTTAAGCTGCTCTGCTCATCTGTACATGACTATATCCTGTATTTCTAGTCTATTGGGTCATGTTCTCTCCAAATTGTGCAATTTGCCAGAACTAAAGCAAATTTTCATGAATTGAGAATTTGTTGCCATTCAGCTTTGAAGTAGATCTAATGCAAGGCGGAGTTCAAACTACTCCAAGACATTTTTTGAACCTTGTTTTTTCCTAACATAAGCCCAAATTTTCAGTTATGCTTCTTAACAGAGTTAGGAAAAATTACCTAAGTTAGTTTGCTAAATTATGATTTTTTTTTTTTTTTTTTTCCTGCAAATTTCAGCTTTGATTTCAGCTTCTGGTACCAGTTTCAGACTTTGGCATTAATTTTCCAAACTGTAAGTGGATCATATATGTATAATATAAAAGCCTGAAGTTTTGTCTGTGTCCTGCTAAAAGAGCTGGAATAGTACAAGGCAATGCAGAGCACCAAAATTTATAAAGTATATGACAGCAAATGATAAGATAATGGCTGTTGAGGGATCTGATTGAGGAACATGTTACCAGAGGCAGTCAGACTAATATTTTATTATCTTTAGGAAAAAATAGCTTTTTGTCTTTGGAAAAAAAACATCTTCCACTGGTGAGGATATCTTCTTTTAACCCAATAAACCCTATTAAAACATAAAAAGGAATATATATATAAAACATAAAGTCAGAAAAAAACTATTCTGGCACAAATTTGACCCCTTTCTCTCTCTCCCTATTCCTTGAGAATAAAGACTTGAATTAGTAAATTTATAGCATCCAAGAGGAATGTGGCTGTTGATTTTATAGGGAAGGTTTCAGCTACTCTGGAGGAAGGTGGAATACGAATAAAAGCCATATATGGATATAGGCTTAGGGATTACTGTCTCCTGTTGAAATGTAGCAGTGCTGCCACTCTATCATACAAAATTTAATTTCTCAGTAAAAGAAGTAGTTAAATGCAACAGGCTTCACTGGAGAAAAAATGGATTAGAAATGAACTGGGGCTACATTTGAGGCTTTACATTATAGCCACTGACAGTCATCTTTCAACTGCCATTTATCACTTTTAAAGAAGGACTCGTGGAAATAAAATATTTGTTATGATATATCATTTATCAAATATCTTCAGAAACACATTTTGGAAATATGCATGCCCTTCATTGTAGCTGGGAAATGTATGCTCTGAAATAGCATAGATATCACCATTCAATTGACTTTAAATAATTTCCTTTTACCTCCTGAAGCCCTGTACAAGATAAAGTGTTTGGAATTTTGGATCACTTTTATGATGCTGCTGTTGTAGTTTACCAAAAGATTTGCTGAACATGTGTTTATCATACCATGGGCAATCATGAGACAAAATTTTTACAGATAACTAAGAAACAATATTGCCATAGAAGGTTTTTCTAATATTTTCCTTTTCTGATTTGAACCTATAACATGAACCTATGATGTTGGTATCACCAACACCTGCGTTATTGATGTTATTTTTGATAACCTCCATTGTTGCAGCTTTGGGCATTTTCAATACTTTTACAAAATCCCATGAATATCCATTCCCTTTTTTGAAATCCTTTTGGCTTTCAGCCTGGTGATATCCTGTCTCGGTGAGCTCCATGACTGAGTTGTGCATTGTAAAGAGTGAAATTTGGGCTGTGTTGTTTTCAGAGACAGTTTGTATTCAGATAACTCTTCCTTTGTAAAAGGCAAGCACCATCCTTTGTTCTTTAATTAAGTCAGCACTTCCATACATTCTTCAGAAAAGAATAAATATAATGTTGATGTTGAAAACACCCCTTCCATGAAGAGACTGAAAAGTTTGTAGTTGAGTTGTGGGATGAGGAGCTCTAGCATGAAAATGTGTAGCCTAAAAGCTTTGTATCTTCCTTGTCTTTTCTGCCTCTTTTTGTCTCAGTGGCCATTGCTTGTATTTTTTTTTTTTTTAAGAAACCTTCCAGGGAAATGATGCAAGGAAATTTTATAATAATTACATTTTACATTGAAATGTGAGGATCCAATTGTGAGATGGAAGAAATAGCAAGAAAAAATAAGGTCACTTTGGTATGTGTCTTTGACAACATAAGAAGGACTAGAGAGTGTGGCAGCATGTGAGGACGTATTTATGTGCAAGGCTGTTGAGAGATGTGCTGGATGGAAAAAATTTTAGTGATGGTGTTTGTCAAAGGAACGAGTACTGTGTAGTTGAACAGTGGTCCAGGCAAGAGGTCATCAGTGCTGGGAGATAGATTTGGAAAAAGAGAGATGAAATAGAGAGGAAAATGTAGGTACTGTAATAAGATCCACAAAAGGTATCAACTATTTCAGTGTCTTTGATGAGGACACATTATGCTGAGTCTTGTACATGCGTTCCACGGCTCTTGTTACTGAAGGAACTTTTAGCCCATCATTTCCTTCTGCTTTCATTCCTAGCTTGTAAAATGAAAACTCTAGCCAGTCAGGCTGATGCAGCCAGTCCAAATTTGTGATCTTATAGGTGATTCCTATTTGAAAGAGAAACTCATTGTGAATCAGGGTTCTTTCAGCATAATTGGCTTTGCTCACAAGAGAGTGCACAAAGGTATGCACTTTCTCAAGCACGAGAAGGATCAAATAAATACAGATAATTTCTCACTTCATCTTTCAAGATGTCTTTAGATTCAGAAGTCCATCAAATCTCTCGGCTTTCCTGTGGTTAAATATCTGTGTTGATTTATTTCTGAGCTCTTGCAATTCTATACTTGAGCTTTTATTTATGGATCCACTCTGAGATTCATCCTGAAATGATATTCGTCCTCCTTCCAGACTTCAAAAGGGTTTGTGCCAGGTCCATACTATTTTCCAGGAGAATAATAATGGAATTTTACCTAATATAATGCCCTCCAAATGTAGGAACCATGGTTCAAATAGTATCACAGCTTACAACCTGTATCTCTTAATGTCTACATTTGTAACCTTTTAAAAATGCTTTTACAAATACATTATTTATTTAGGATTTGCTTAATGTGAAAAGAAAATTAAAGAGTAATCCATTATTTCTTGAATTTCCCCCAATCTCAACTTTTGAATATTTACATGCCTCAGAGTTTACAGAAGTGTGTTTTCTAGGCTTCAGGTTACTGTATAACTTCAACTGGTTAGTTTGCTGTAATGAAGAGTTGTACATTTGACAAGTGTTTTATAATAGAGCCTTGTACCTGAATAGTCTTTTTTTCATTCGTCAGGATATACTTTTGCATATCCTTCTTGAAAAATCACCAGTGTGAAGGAACTGACAGATTGTTCCATTTATACAGCACTTCCCCCCATCTTTCTGTAGAAATCAAAGCAATTTTCACCCATAGGTGACAGCAAACTCTTGGAAATAGAAAATGCAGTCAACCCAGTGCATGCAATTAAGTATACAATGATGACAACGAAAGTGCTTGTGTGGTAGTGTACAAAAAATCTAAACCAAATCAAATCTCAGAAAATCCATGTTATCTTTCTGAGAACTGCAAAAGAGCTGTCTAATGTGGGTGGTGATTAGGTGAGGAGAAAGCTTCCAGTCTGAGGACAGCTGAGGATTCCCCAGCAGCTTCCCTTTGAATTGCCCTGGTAAGATGCTATCTCCCCCCCCAACCAACATCTTTCCTTCATGTCTTTTACTGGAGGGAGCTGTAAGATCTGGTTACTGCACCCCATCATCAGCCACAATAACTGTTGAATATTATCGGATCTCTCCTGTCTTTGTAGAATCAGAAGGGCCATACATGTGTGTTCGTATCAATGCTCTAAAACTGGTAATCAAAGATGAAACCGCGACTTATCACACACATTTCTGTGGGAGCTGGTGGAAGCTGTAATCTGTGCTATGCACTTCATGGGCCACTAGGACATAAAAACCTTGGTCTGATCTCCTGCTTTGTCACTATGAATAGGTTGTGCCGCAGTGCATTTTGAAGAAAAACATAGAACAAGACAGATTTTTCTTTTGCCTCCTAAATTAGTTATTTATATACTTATTTTTCTAGTAATTTGGTAAATTGCTTAGTTGTTTAGCATTACTGTTAAAATTTCATATTTGAGGAAAAAAAACACAGCCAAATCTTTCCTTTTTTCTCTTGCTTTACAGGCAGGCGATTGGGCCTTTAGATGTTCACATCCTATTGTTTTGTATCAGCAAAATATTTCTTGTGAAATTAGCAGTAAACAAAATATTTCTAGACTGCCTTATTTCTTTCTCAGAAATAATTCTCACTTGTGTCTGAATAATATTTAAACACATTAATAGTAAATGCTGTTAATTAGATTCAGTCTTTTTTTAGTGTGATTTTCATTAATCAGATTCTTACTTTAACTGAGTTATTTCACACAATCTGTGATCTTCCAGACATGGTGGATTAAATAACTACAAATAAGCACTTTGAGGAAAAAGCATATTTTCAGGGCATGATTGCTTTTATACTTTCTCCTTGAGAATCTGAATTACAATTTATTCATTACATACACAGACATGAACAACCATCCATATCCTGTTGTAATTGTTACAGTATTAAATGAATGTGTTGTGGTCAGAGGTTTGGATCCTGTTTTTAGATGCATTTCTTGTATGATAAAGAAACATTAGAGATGGGGGAGAAGCACTGTTCAAGGTGAGGTTAGTCTATACGTAGTTGAAAGCAGCTTTTGAGGAACTGAGGAGACTGTGGCAAAGGTGTCCAGCAGATTCTACCTAATGTACATGGCTTTCTTGAACTCAAAACACTTTGCAGAGAAAACACCAATGTAAAAAACCACTTTATGAAGGAAGAAAACTCTGTGTGTATAGAGACAGAAAACAGGTGATCAGGCTTATTGGATGCTTTTCTGCCACAGACCATAAAGTGGACCTGGAAACTCAAAGTTTGGTATGTCTCTGTAGGATTCATTTGCCCAGGGCTGAGCTAGTTGCTTGGAAATTGCTTTGTAGACTTTAGAAAAGAACAAGCACCTATGAATAATGAGGTGAATCACCTCCTGGGCCCCTGTCTTCTTCCCATGGGCTTTGAAAGGAAGCTAACAGGACTGGATGTTTTGATCCTTAAGTTAGGAAAGATTAATTTCTTTCCTTCTTGGGTCACCAACTGGCTGATATGAAAATGTAGTGTCCAAGTCTCACCTCTGCCTTGAGATCAGAGCTGAGACTCACTAGTAGGGTTTCCCACAGGTACAGCTTTTTAATTTTTTTTTTGTTTTTCCCTAATAAGAAATCCTGTAGTGAGTTAGAGTAACCAGTCATTCTCTGGTCGGGTCTTTCTGAAGGGAGGTGGGATGGAATAAGTTTAAAAACAAACCAACCAACCAAAGAAAAGAACCAGTTACAGTAATTTTTATCCTTTTCCCTCCTTTTTAATAGTAAGATGTCTGAAGGTGTCTCTGGTCAATTCTTGCCCTTTGTTGCAGATTGTTCACAGGACCCTTGCAGCGATGCTGGGCTCTTTGGCAGCTTTAGCCACCTTAGCTGCTGTTGGGGAGGTAAGTTGAGAAACTGTAAGGGCTCACTTCGGTTTCGGGTATGATACCATACATTTCAGTGTTTGCACTGTTGTGTTGGGCACATGACACAGAAGTGTTTCATAAGAGAAAGATGCTAGAGCAGATATTGGGAAGGGGAAGCATCTTGGGGAAAACCAGTCTGCCTAGGCTATAGACAAAAAGAGGAGAAAAAAATTCAGTAGATGCTATTGTGTTCTGATTGGCAGGAAGCTGAGTACAACCATTTTCAACTTAATTCAGAGTTACTTTAACGCTGTTATTTTCGTTAATGTTAGGTTACCAAGCAAACCTAAATGGAAATACATTGCCTTATACTATCCTAACTAATTACACTGTCCAATCCTTTTGTTTCCCTCCCCTGCTTACTCTTGGTTGCTATTTAGTGAAACCTCTGATTGATTTACTCAATTTTTCTCATAACTGCTCACCACATCATTTCTATGTTCCCTTAAATTCCCTCCGGTTTGTTCACAGGTTAAGCAGTATGCTTTTCTTCTCTTACCAAAAGGGAAATGGAAGTGTACCATATAATTCAGTTATCTTTTATTTCTGTAGAGCTATGTAAGGAACAACTAGAGAAACCAATACCTAATGTAGGCTTTCGATAATGACCTGCTCAGGATGCTGGCTGTACTTTAAATTAGTAACAATCATAACAAAAGTAGTAATAATAATAGTAATAATGGCAATAATAAAGAGTCCTTTTTGTGTACCTTGTAGGAAGACATTAATTTCCATCGTAGCTTATTTAAATGGTTCTTCAATTAAGCGTAGTTTATATTTCATAGCTAATCACAAATTGGGTGTTTCGTGGCATTCACTGGTAATTGTATTTTTTGATTGCAGAGGCCAAGTATGGTCAAAGTGGTGGAGTGGATTGATTATGAGACACTGGCATTGCTGTTTGGAATGGTAACTAAAATGTATCTTTTGCTCTAAATGTGCTAAAATAATTACATTCAATATAGAGATGCTTCTCTGTTAATTGTACTTTACTGAGACATAATATGATGAAAATGTGGGCCTTAAGGGATTTATCAAAAAGGAAGATGATCAGACCTCTGAAGGAAACTTTGGGAAATGTTGATCCTTTTCTATTTTTTGTTTGTTTGTAAAATTGTGTTAATAACATAGTAAAAATATCCTTGAGGTCTATAAATTGAGAGACCTGTTTAAGTGCCAAGTATTATCACTCTCATTTATCTTGTTAATTTTGTTTACTCAAAACCTTCCTCATACACACTCTGTTGGAAAAGTGATTTTCTTCTTCTTAGTGCTATGTTTGGAGCCAAAAAAAAAAGCAAACCAGAAATGGAGGGGAAATATCTGATTAGATTATAATAATATATTGCTGTAATCACTTTGCCCAGAGCTATTTATGGTAGAGCTGTCCAAGTGCTATTAAACTCTAACACAAAATATACAATATAAGAGACAAAATTACAATTAGTTGCCATTCTGAGCTTTTCTTATTTCCTGACACTGCTCCCTGCTCAATCCCTTCCCCACAAAAAAAGAAAGCCAAAAAAAACCTGTTGAGAACAAAGACAGGACAGGAAACCTCTCAGAAATGTGGGAAAGTGCAAGTAATTATTGTAACTGCTGTCTTCTGCATTCTGTAGAGCATTACTGCAGAAAACAAGCACACTTATTGGCTTTTCTTGATTAATGACATAAGGGAAATACATTGAATGCTTAATGTATGATATGCACTTAGTCACTACAGATAAAATTCAACCAGACTAGTATGACATTTGTAGAATGTTTATGTTGAGGACTAAATTTCACCATATGATGCATTAACAAGAGATATTTGGCAGCTATAATGGATATCCTAATAGGAAGGTGATCAGATTCTCAGGACTTTGTCAGTGTCATGGTTTAACCTGAACTAGCAATATAACCAGGATAGCTGTTCACTCACTTCCCACCCCCAACTCTCAAATAAAGGAGAGAATCAAAAGAGAAGGGAGAAACTTGTGGATTGAGATAAACACAGTTTAATAAAATAAAAAAAATAACACTAGTACACTACTACTACTAATCTATACATAAAGGAAAATAAAATATAAAATAAAAGATAGTCAATGCAATTCCTCATGAACTCCATCCACACCGAGCAGCTAGTTCCAGGCAGCAGCACCCTGGTCCCAAACAGTCGATCCTGGAGAGAGAAAAGAGAGGCAAAGGCAGAAAGGCCCAGAGGCCTCTGCAAAATGGCAGAAATGGCAAAAGGCTGAACTAGAACAGGTCTTCATACCTGTCCAGAGAGGGCTAGCCGGAAGATCCCGACTCTTCTTAGATATGAAGCATGACGTTAGTGGGATGGAATATTTTTACTGATCAGTCTGCATGTCAGTCAAATTCTTCCCCATCCATGCCCCTCTTCCTGGCTGCCTCACACCTGTGGGCAGAGCTCAGAGGGTCTTAGACCAGTATTTAAAAAATTAACTATGTCCCTGTGTGTTATCTTCTTGTTCTCAAACTAAATCCAGACAACAACCATACTAGCTATGGAAAAGGAAGGTTTCTAAGTTTTTAACTCATTTTCAGTCAAACCAGCACAGTCAGTTAAGAAGAACTTTTGCCAGGATCACAAACTACATCGCTTTGTTCTTATGTAATAATTCAGTTGCAAGATATTATCTTTTTCTTCATCTTTTGGTAGATGATTTTGGTGGCCATATTTTCAGAGACTGGATTCTTTGACTACTGTGCAGTAAAGGTAGGTTTTTTTGTGGTACTCTTAACTGTTACTGTATTAATCAAGTTAGTATTTGATCAGATCTGTTACACCAAGCACTTTCTTTGAAGAACCTTTCTTAGGGCAGTGTGCACGTATCATATTAGAAAGGCAAGTTGTCAACTTGTAATTTTGAGAAGTCTCTTAGGGATGAAAGGAAGTCTTTAAGGCAATACTTTTTCTACAGAAGAAAGGCAAAGGCCCCAGCAGGGTACATAAATACATGGACAACATAAAGCTGAGTTATTTCACTGAATTCCCCAGGACTGCAGTTCCTCTGTAACTGAAATTCGTATTTATGCCTGACAGTGGAAGAGAGGAAGTATGGAAATGATCATTAGCTTTACAATTACACATGCTAAACGGCCACAGAACTTTGCACAGTAGCAAAACCAAAGATTACATGAAAAAGGTAATTCTGGTGAATTGGTTGCAAAGCATTAGCTATGATGAGAGATTGCTTCACCTGCTGTGAAGCTTAATATTTTTAAAAAGGGTAGACAGAAAGAAAACAGAAGTGACAAGTAGGACTGCTTTGAGCACAGAACCCCTGAAAAAAACAAGTGGACACAACCCTTGTTTGCACAGATGCCCAGACTGTGCAGCCGCCTCCGTGCTGCTCTAAGGATGGGGACGGTGTCCCAGTATGTGGAGGGGGTGGGAAGTCTGAAGTGCCTCAGCCCACCTGGAGACAGGCAGAAGGTGGGTGCTCAGCCCTGCTCCTGCCACAGACCCTCTTCATGCCTGCTGATGGAGCACGTTGTCTCTTCAGACTTGTTTCTTCCTCTGCATGATATAAATGTTTGCCTGCTTCCACAAAGTATTTCCTCGCTAAATTAATTAGTGTTGGAGAGGGTGCTGTTGGAGATGCATGAAGTAGTAAATGCTCTGAGATCACTCTTGCCTCATCTTTGATGAAGTTGTTTTATCTATCGTGTTTTGAAATTAAGATGGGGTGATCATTCTCTTAATTTTGTTTCTATTTGTTTGATTTTATTAGGCTTATCGATTCTCCAGAGGCAGGGTGTGGGCCATGATTACACTTTTGTGCCTCATTGCTGCAATTCTTTCTGCATTTCTGGACAATGTTACCACTATGCTGCTCTTTACTCCAGTAACCATAAGGTACTTTATTGTTATGGGTTTGGATTTGGTGTTTTATGACCAGCAATTAGTAGTAGACATGTGTGCAAAGTGCTTGTTTGGAGTTCTTTTGATCATCTAAATGGAAATCAAAACTTCAAACACTCTTATTGTAGCAGAGTAAAGAACAAACATTTTCAAAGGGATGCGTTGCCTTTTCCCTTGTATGTTAATAGTGAGCACATATCTGAAGCCTGTTGTACTGCCTTGGCAGCTGACTGTTCTGGTTTGTCTGCATATCTGAACTGCAACAGCATATTGCACCAAATGATTTTTTTTTTTTTTTTTCTATAAGCAGAGAGAAATTTTTAATTAAAGTTGTGTTGTCCCTTACTGGCTAATGTAGACATACAATTTTAGATAGTAATTTATGTTTTAGTGAAGTTGTTATCCCTTCTAATACTAGTGACAAATAAATTAAAAAACTCCCCAGATTTCAACTAAAAGCTTTGTTTTGGAATATGAGAATCTGATGGTGATCATGACATTGATATAGCCACTGGTTAATTCCACAATCTGAGATTAGATATTTGGAAGTTTTAATAGAGAACAGTGAAGTTAATTACTTCATATATCTGTAAATTAATAACACATAATTTGCAACTACATTTAATCACTGTGTGATAATAAATTACTGTTTAACCTAAATTTAACCCGTACCTGGCCAGGAAAATCTGGTTAATCCAGTTCAGTTTCTGAGAGACCTAGTGTGTTTTTAAAACAATCCTGAGTGATGTAATATTTGCAATCATCATCACATTAAAGCACACAAAATTCTGTTAAGATATGCTTCTTCTTTAAAATGTAGTGTAAAGCAGTAAAAACCAATTTTGCAAGTGGAATTTATTCTAGATTGGGAAACAGCCGATGAATGAAAGCTCCATTTGTCTTCTGTCAGATTATATTTTAAAGAGATCACTTTGCCTGACTCCAATCAATAATTTCACTTCTAGCAATAAAAATCACTGGAACTATTAAGCACCAACTTTTCTTTAGCTGTGTTGCAGAATATTTTGAATTAACTATAATTTGGAATAGATTGAAATCCAGACATCAGTGCATCATGAACTACTGTTCACAGGCAGAGCATTTACTCGATTTTCAAAGAATCATAGAACAACCCAGATTGGAAAGCACCTTGAAAGATCATCTGGTCCAACATTTCATGGGAAAGGCAGCCTGGATGAGATCACGTAGCACACTGTTCAGTTGCATCTTGTAAACCTCCAGTGATGGAGAGGTGGTTCCAGTGACTGTTTTCACAATAATCTCTTTTTGTTTGTTTTTCTGATGTTGAGGTAAAATCTCTCCCAGTACAACTTGTACTCATGCCCCTTGTCTTTTCCATGTGACTCCTTGTGAAGCGACAGTCTCTGTCTTTGTAGCCACCCTTTAAGCACTGGAGTTTTATACTAAATGTATACTAAGTACTTTAGTTTTATACTAAATGAATTGCACTGAAGAAGGGGGAATTCAGTATGCAGGAAACAACATTTGTATTTGTATTTGAATCAATATCAAAGCTGAAATAAAAAATTATCTTGCTTAGTAAAACTAAATAATTGCCTGTTTCTAAAAGCTTCATACTAGGGGTCATTTTTTGTTTTTATCTTACTGCCATTGTCTTCAGCCCTTGTCTACAGCTTCACTAGGTTGCGACGTGCTGTCATTGCCATGGAGATAAAGCTTGCAGAAAATCCTACTGACTCTATGAACATAAGGATTTATATTTCTGTTAACAAGACATAAAACATGATCCTTATTTCACTCTGTTGTAAGCTGATAAAAAAAAAAATAATAACTACTCCCTTTTAGATATAGTGTATTTTCAAGTTACTTTTTACTGGGAACTGAAAAAGGCTAATGGTTGTTCATGTGGGAAATTGTGTAACTAGGGTAAGTAAACTGAAGAAGTTTGATCCTACCGTATATAATAGCTAACACATTCTGATGGTTTTATACTTTGGGCTTGGCCTTTCTTGGCATATATTCTTTCTTCAGGCTATCAAAAAGAAAGAATCACTAAGGCAAAGTTAAATATAAGGTTATGTTTTGAAACATTCAGAAATCAAGGAGTGATGGAGGTAAAATTACAATTACGATTTTGGTCTTGTACTACAATTGGTACAATTGGGCCAGTACTACAAGAAAGTACTCTTCAACAGCATAATTTTATACTGTTGGGGAAATAGTGTATTTTTACACACTTATTTTGTTCTGGAGTTTTTATGTGTTGATCTATATGTCACCTTACAGTGTTTTTTTTGAGATTTAAGTTGACACTCTTGGTGACAGCGTAAGTCTATCAAGTTGAGCTTCTGTGCAATACACTCTTTCCTCTTTGAAATATAAGTTTTAATAATACACACTTAGACTGAACAGTAAAGCTCAGCTCTTCATGCAGGGAAACATATGACAGCACTACAGTGAAAGCAGCCCTAAGAAAGGATTCTTGTTGCCCATTCTTCTTCCCACCCTGTATTAGGTAGAGAGGACAATAATTTAAATGTGGATTCCATCCTGACACACCAGAGCAACATTTTGATAAGCCATGAACAGAAAAGGAGTCGTTCCTTATTCCTAAGTGCTTAGGTGTGACCTTAACTTTCAGCCCCTAATACCATGGCCCAAGTTTAAAGTCAAATGTTTCCTTCAGAAATTAGTGGATTGTGCAGATCTGTGAGTAAATGTAATTTGTGCTAGTTGAAGTAGTCTGTGTGAAGCTTACTGTGTGTAAGTGGGCTCTGAGTTGAAATGGATCATGAGGATACTGAGTCAATCCCAGAATTTGCCAGAGTACTTAAGATGGTTCTTATTAAAGAAGAATTTTACTTACTAAAAAAGCATCTTACTAAAGAAGGATTAAATATTTTTTAACTGCTAAAATATTTTGAGATTTTTTAAAATAATGAAGAATATGTATTTTCTACTCTTTTTGCATTACAAATAGAAATACTCGTGATCGAGCTTTTAGAGAAGGGGAAAAATAGCAACAGAATAAGCTGGGTGAACTTAGGCTGAAAGCTGAGGTCTCTAACAGATCATTCATGGCTTATAGGTTGCCTGTGCAATTCTCTACCGCTGCTTCCCTCATGAAAGTTAATAACTGATGGTGAGTGCAGAACCTGCAGCTGCCCAGCATAGTTTTCCATAGGTCAGTGTAAGCTGGGGACTGTGATTTAAAAAGTTGTATGATGCCAAAAATTTGAAAATATATTTTCTGTGTAGTTGATTACTTTTAATGAAATACTTTTTTGAATGCATAAATTTTGTTACCATTAATTATTGCATTATAAATGTAAAAAACCCTTTTTTTCATTTATATTGCTATAATTACTGTAGCACATATAATTTAGCACAATTAAACTTTAACAATATACACGCACAAATATGAATGTTTAAAATCCTGTAATTTTTCAGTGGAATGACTATTTTTAAGATTTAAAGTAATCTAGTAATAGAATAAGAGGTTATTTTCATTTTCTTTATGCCGCAGGCTCTGCGAAGTTCTTAATCTTGATCCTAGGCATGTCCTGATTGCAGAAGTAATCTTCACAAATATTGGGGGGGCTGCCACAGCTGTTGGGGATCCTCCAAACGTGATTATTGTTTCAAAGGAGGAGCTGAGAAAGAGGGTATGTATTGCAAGCTGTTCGGCTACTAAATCTAAGTATACATGTTGACTTACGCAGTGTTGAACTTTCTCCTCCTCTAAACAGCGGTATAGACAGAAAACAATCCACTTCTTCTGCTATGTTATTCCTTTCTTAGTAGGATGACCAGACAGAACGGAGTGATGTTTTGGGGAGAAAATTGCGATGAAGAATAGATGTTTTTGATATGGGCTGATAATACCAGATTTCCCTTTGTATTTTTTTTGTTGTGGGAGGAGGGTTTATTTGTCAATGGAAAAGGGAAGAAGGAAGCCAAACAATGGAGGGCAACAACTTAGGGAAAAAAGGAAATATGAAAATGAAGATAAAAATCCAAGATATTTTTTTTTGTTTTGGCGTCTTCTTTTTTTTTCTTTTTTTTTTTTTTTTTTTCCAGAATAGGCTTTCTCTCAAAAGTTAAATATATTGAGACAAGTTGGTTCTTTTTCAGAAATTTCAAACCAGAAATAGTTGTCCATACACAAACCCCCACAACACGAGGGTCTGTGTTGCCCCATAGACCCATGTCACACAAATCTCCACTGCAGGCAGAGACTTTGTCCTTCAGCTGCAGCCCAAGGGGATGTGGGGCTAAGAGGAGAGCAGGTCTCCTCCCGTGAAGCACAGACCACAGCTGCCTCCCATCTCCTGCCAACACTGTGGTGTCCCCAGGCTGCAGTGACAGATTTTAACTTCCAGCACTTGGCTCTCCTATTTATAGAAAAAATAATGCCATTTTGCTGGGTGACTGGTGCCAAAGGGAAGGGGAGGCTATGGTGGCGGGTGCTGGGTGGGACTGCAGGACCCCTGCCAACAGAACCGTCCTGGTCTCACCACCTCCTCCCACCCATGTGGCCCTCTCTGCCCTGTGGTGGGCAGAGCCACTTCTGGCAGGTGTTCACGTTTGCAGCCTTCAGCCTCTGCATGGAGTTGGTTGTGTGAGTTTTCCGTGCTTCTAGCTGTCCTTGCCACCCTTGATGCAGGAAGGCATCAAGTCCTGCTTCTGCCTCTGGCACTGTTCTCCCCGGTGTTGTCATCACTTGAAAGAATGAATCCTGTCTGCAATTGCTGACCTAAAGATATGTAAATCCTTTCAGTTTTAGGTCAGTCTGCTCACATAACAAAGACAAGAGTGACTTGCAAAACCCCTAATCATGAACTACAGACACTACTGACCTTGCAGCTTTACACATTTTGAAGCCTGCACAATTAGTTGAGTCTTGCTTTAACACATATCTCAAGACTGCTGGATAAAGTGTCCTTTAGCTGAATGTTGCTCATTATATGCTAAAAAGATTATGTAATGCAATATACAAATGTGTAACCAATTGGCTCTTTAGGATTTGACTGTAGTGATGGAATTTTGTATATAATTAATGCCTTTTACTTTTCTTGCTGGCATGCTGGCTTTATTCCAGCATCCACACTTGCACAACCCTGTAATAAAACAGTATCTCGTTTCTGTGTGCTAATTTTAGCTCATTTGCATGCACACTGGGTAAAGAACCCTGTTTTTGGGACAACACTGGTATCCCTTGGTGTGTCACCCGTCTCTGGAGTGCTGTGGGCAGCAGGGAGCAGTCTGCTTGGGATGGAGGGGGCAGCCTCTCCTGGGCCCGGGCACCTCTGCTCTCCTGCCCCTGCACCACCACCACCACCAAGCAGCAAGATGGGAAGGGCAGTAATGTAGCAGTCAAGTCTTGTCAGGACACCAGGCATGTGTTTTCTGTTTTGTCCAGTTGTCGTAAACCCCCCAAACAAATACATTTAAAATAATTCAATGTAGTGTATGGGCTAGTGTGAAAATAACTGCACAAGTGGGGTTAGAGAACAGTAGGTATAAGATTCTAGTTTTTATTTGGAGTCAATTATGTTTCTATTTCTTTACCAAAAAAGAATGCCTTCTAATTAACTGAATACACTCAAATTAATTAAGGACTTTCCAGGTTGGAAAATGTCTTTGAAAGGTCATAATGTTTAATAAATTGAATGTTTACCTTCAAAATATTTGAAACGTGCTGTAATTGGTTTTGAGACTCTGTAAAATTCCTGGTTGAGGATTTGATAGCTAAATTTTACAGTTTGAAATCTGTGCAACTATTCAAACCATATTTTCTAAAAGAGAATATTTGTTATTTTCTAAAAGAGAATAATTATCACCTGCCATGCAGGTCATTTTCCTAAATTCTCGGAAACTCATAGTCTCTGTAGTGGCTATAAACATGGGAAGCAATTAAGCAATCACATTGAAGGGGAACAATTTTACATTTCTCTTGAACGAGATATTGATAATTTTAGGAGGACTCAGATGTATTATATAAATATCCTAGCAAATGTGACATTTTAGTGAATTCTGTGTTTGAAACAAGCAGAAAAACTTTCCAGATGTTTTCATTCCTGATTGTTTTCAGATCTCTGTTGCACCACAGAAATGAGGATGTAAGAAAATATATCAGATTCAACACAGGACCATGGAGCTTCTACTTCTTTCCTATATTCTCAAATGTTACACCTCTGTATATAAATAAAAGAGGGTCAAAGGCCTATCCTTGGCTCTGAGACCGAATGACATGGACTGGCTTAGGTCGTCACTGCTTAGGGCTCACCCCTGCTAAAGGAGATTTTCCTGGGAGAGCACTGACGGGAGTAACTGGATAAAGCTAAGACTGAGGACGGGACCATCTGGCCTCTTACACTCTGTGCTGTTTAACTCATAGCATGATTCCTAATTTTGTCTGTCTGCTCCAGGAGGAGAAGAAACATAGACACTGTTGTCTTGTTTCTGAAACTTCATCTAGTAAATGCTGGTGTGAGGAAGTGTTTTATGATCAACCCTAAATCTGCCTCTAAAATGCATGGCATCTCTGCTATGATTGTATCAAGAAAAAGTTATAATTTTTCTTAAGTGTTTAAGCAGTAAAAGTGAAGTAAAAGTGGAACCAGCACTTAATACAGTATTTTTAATAGTATCTATTATGATGCTTTCTTACAGAAAATACCTGGGTTTTACCTCTTTTTAGCATTGTGGTAATGTTTTTCCCATTCTAGGGAATTTTTCTCCTTGATATGGTCATTGAAATCCCCCTTTTCATCCCCTTGCACTTTCTTTTCAGTGTTATTTTTGCATAGTAAATACAGAAGTACTTGGACAACTGGCCCTGTAGGAGGCTGAATAGCGTATGGCACTATGTAGGTGATCGGTTTTTCTATTAGGTGTGATCAAGAGGAGAATTTTACCAAGCTTCCCAAAGTTTTACTGTTTTGCATCAACCTCTAAAAGCAGACTAGTAAGATATTATGGAAGTTTACACTTTCTTAAGAAACCTTGGTTTTTAAATCAACACGAAATGAAGTACAGCCTTATTACTTTGGGTGTTGTTATTGGGTTATAGTGTTGGAAATGCTTTAGTCTTTGTTTACTGTAGTGCTGGAGAGATTTTTCTCCCTAGCTTCTGGGGAAAACTCATGTCGTATTAAGAATATTTTATTCAAAGTGTGCTTGAATAAATAACATTTTTTGTTACAGTTTACTCATTAAAATGTAGGGATAAGTCTGATTATTTGTCGTGAGATACAAATGGATGCCAAAAGGATTTTTTCTTTGTAGGAATGGTTAATTTATAATACTGACATATTCCCTACCATCATGCCTGGAACCAGTGGAACATTTGCATAATAGGAGAGGAAAATTTGTTGTATTCTTGCTTGTTCTTGGACTTGGAAGAAGTTTCACAAAATAGTATTTATGTTGTGATTTTAGGGAAGGAAAATAAGAGTTTTCATTAAGAACAAATGGAAAACTCATTCAGTGAATACAAAACTTTTAAAATTTTTTTACTACCTTCAGAGTACAGGCCATTGTTAGCAAAATTATGTTTTCATGGTGAAGACATATGTGCTTCAGACTTTGAGAACGCAATTTTTATAAGCATGATTGGGTGTGAACATATTCAAAATGGGTCGTTGCTTTCCAAAATTTTGAATATTAAGTCCACTATATTTGGGAATCTCACAGGTATCTACAGTCATGGCTTTGAAATCAGAAGTTGCCTGTGCTCTAAGCTTAGGCTGTGATTACAAGTTCTTTAGGGAATGGATGTTGAATAGGTCTCCAGAGCAAAACAATGGTGTGAACATAACGTGCAAGAGTGTATTGAGCTTTAATCTGCCTAAAAGAGGAAATGAGAAAAGCAAAGGCAGTTTTAGCATGTGCTAGCCACTGGATTATTTACTGTGTTTGTTAGCATGTCATAAAGGTTGTACTGTTAATCTGATGTTTGCTGAGGATCTTAGGGTTTCAGCATCCACTTATTTCTGCCATTTAAAAGGAATTCCCTGGAAAATGGGTAGCCATCAGGTTCTGCTCTTCTGCCTTTCAGAGACTTCCAGCCTTCATGCTGAAATTCAACATGATGTGATATTTAGTTGATTATGTTTCATGAAAAATTGTGGTACCAAAAATTTATGAATGGAAGTAGACAATTCTGAAAAACGGAAGAGAGAAAATCCTGTGTATATATCTATAAAGGTATTTCAGGCACGGGAAGGATTGAAATGGATTGGATTGAAATGAAATGGATTCCCATAGTTTACTAGGCTATTTTTGTTGAGTTTGCTGGATACAAGCTTGTAGAAACTTTTAATCAATTTGTAGAACTCCTACCTTTTCTGTCAATATTTCATTGATTCCTTTTCTGAAGAAAAACTTAAATCCTAGGTAAGGAATATGAAATAAAATTTATAGGTTTATGGCTAATTTCAGATTTTTTCCAAACTCTGCATGAAGTAATCATTAAAGAATATATTGCAAGACAAAAAAGGATGTTTGCCTGTGTCTCAGGTAAGTATTATCTTCATGTAACTGTGTTAAACCTTCAGTGATTTCTGGCTCAGCAACCTCATGAGCAGTCACTGCTGAGACAATGTAGATCTCAGTCACTCAGCTAGAAGGGATGTTTAAATCAGTGTAGAAATAATACATTAGTCTTGCTCTTCCTCGTTTTATTATTTTTAAAATATTAAGTAAAGGGCATTTTGGCTAGAAGGACAGTGTTTTCTGCTCCCTGAACTGCTGTATCCAGCTATAATTTTTGCTTTCTCTTTGCTCTAAAATGTCAGATTTCTTCTGGAAAAGTCTGAATTACTAGAAGTTAATTTGACACCTCCAAAAGCAAAAACAGATTAACAATCAGGATGATGGAAACTTAGTATTTTAGGGAAACAGTATGATACTTGCTCCTAATATGAAATTAATATATTAGACTTTGCATTTAAATGTATAAACCAGGGAAAGATGCCCACTCTGTTTCATCTCTGAATTGGTAGGCAGTGGAACCTTTAGGCTGTTTTCTTGCTAAAACAAAATCTTTAGATTTTCTGTCGACTAGGGAGCAGAAGAAATATAACACAATCAGCATAGCCTCAAGTAAGGGACATTTGAAGCATGTATTGTATTTATCTGATGGATTGAAATCTCCTGGAAGAAAAGTATTTCTTGCCTATTGTGCATGTCAATTCTATTCCAGTCTATTGTGCAGGAAAAAGAAAATCTTTATGAAAATGACATTTTGTTGTATGCATCAGGCATGTGGAGCACTTTAATGTGTTTTTACAATGCTGAATGCTGGCCCCAGCAGTGCAGAGAACTCAGGAGGTACAAAATGTGTTATCCACAGCCACGAAGTGTGTGAATGTAGGCTCTATGGAGATGTTCCATGCCCTTTCAAGGGTGAGGGAAAGGGACCAGGAACAAGTGATGAAGTAACTGTACCACCATCTTGCTATCCTCTGCTGCATCATAGAATCATGAAACAGTTTGGTAGGAGGGGACTTTCAAAGGTAGCCTAGTCCAACACCCCTGCAATGAGCAGGGACATCTTCAACTAGATCAGGTTGCTCAGACCCCCGTCCAGCCTGGCCTGGATCTGGATCTTCCACCTCTCTGGGCAACCTGGGACAGTGTTTCACCACCCTCATTGCAAAAAACATCTTTCCTCATGTCTAGCATTATTTATATCTGTGGTACAAAGTAAGCCTTTTAGTCTCTTGAAGTTCTTCAGAAGCTGTCAGTTCACTATGAGCCACTTGACAATGTCTGGTGTGAAATTTGCCTTTTCCTTCCCTGAAAGTATACTTTGTGTGATGCAGAGAGGCTGGCACTAAGCAACCAGCCTAAACCATCAGGGTAGGCAGTGAACTGTTTTTCACCTGAGCCCTTCTGATACCAGGCGTAAAAAGGAGTAAAGTTAATAGTCCTCAGCCTCCTCATCACGACAGGGTACAAGTTGTCCAAGGCTAGTGATGGTCAGGATTCGTTTTCACTCACAGTCTCTTGTGAAGGAAATGGGAAAGAAAGCCAAGAGTGAGGGATGAGAATTGAACCCAGCCTTGCACTGTGACAGACAATACTGTCATGCAAGCTCTTACCTGAAATAGGCATTCTCCCTGTTAGAAAACGATTTGTTTCGGCTGAATTGGAAAGCTGTTCTGCAGTTGCAGCAGAGCAACATATTTTCTTTTCCCCTAGGGATCTCAGAGTTAAGGAAGATCAATAGGGTGATATTAAAGAAGTTTTGCAAAATTCTGAATCTCAGCCCAGCTACTCTTTGAAAAGTTTGGGTGAGCTCCTGCACAGGATACCAAAATATCTAGTAAACAATTTTTTTCTCTTGTACTGATGTCTCCAAATCACTTCTAAGCCTCATTTATGTTAGGTCTTACGACATGAAGCTGTGTTAAAGCTGATTATTTTTTTTTAAAGAGCATTGTGATGTCCATCTTATTTAAATTCCTTTCAACTATCAGTCAAACCTGAGACCTCCTTCTTAACCACAGCATTTCAGTTTGCCTTCTAGGTTGATGTGATTTTCGTTTTCATAGAGAAATTATTTTTGTGAGTTTCAGGCAGCACATTTCTCGTGCTTTATTTTTTATTCAAGAATCTTCTGCATTGTGACATTTCAGTAAGAAAGAACAATTGTTTTGCTCTGGAAATGGTGTGATATTCAAATGGTAGAAGCAAGTGACTTTGTAAATCTTTGTGCTTGTTTGCAATAATATACTTAAATTCAATCCCATTAACATATGATGGAGACATCACATATTTAAATTTGAGAGTTTCCAAGGATTCTTTGAGTTCCTATTTCTCGCCTTTATTTATTTTATTTTATTTTATTTTATTTTATTTTATTTTATTTTATTTTATTTTATTTTATTTTATTTTATTTTATTTTATTTTTTTATTTCCCACATTAGCAATTAGCTTTATACTTGAGTATCTCTGCAGAGAATTTTTGCTGGTATACTCTGCCTGGTAGCTGGCATCCTTCTTTATGACATCGGCACATTGCTGCCAGCGTAAGAAAAGCTTTATGTCCACTGCTCTTTTTAAGACTAGGTTGAATGCAAAAGTAATTTTCCTGATTCTGGTAATTCTAGGTTGAGTATATTCTGATGACCTCTAATTACTTTATTGCTCCTCAACTAGCTGTTTCCCAGTCTTTTTTTTTTCAGAAGATAAAATGTTTTCCAGTCAGCTTTAGACATTGTTATTATGCTGGTCTAGATTCAAGGTTTTTGCAGCTTAATTCCTTTCAGCTTTCTATCTCTCCCCAGGTCATTTTAGAGACCATACAGAATGAAATACTTATTTTGCATACTTCCTGAGCTCTCTAATGGCACATTGTCAATACCTGAGCATTTTCCAAATCAAGGCCAGTTCACCTTGTTTTTAAGGATTATGATTTTTCTGGCTGAAATCTTCTGATTCTTTTTTTTTTTTTTTTTGGCTGCAATCTTAGAGGCAATTCATATAGAAATGCATTTAAAATGGCTGCAATTAAGGAAATATACATGGGGATATGTAATTTATATACTTTGGGGGCAGGTCTTAAAAGCATTGAGTCTTCGCAAAATTTCAATTATATATATATATTTTTTTAATTGTTATTTGTAACTTTCCTAAATTTGTGAATGTTGATTTCATCATTCATAGAAATGTCTCCTGTAGCTCTGAATCTCTCACTTGATACCCAGAGGCCAACCTTTCTGAGCATTTATAAAAATTGACTTGTAAAGTCTTTCTTGTAGAAATGTCAGACATTTCACTGGCTGACCTGTTATGCAGGCAAACTGAATGATGGTATATTATTGTCCTTTGTGGTATCACGTTTTTCTGTCCAGTTCTTAAAATAATCTTATTCCAATTCCTGAAGAGTCTTCTTTCTACTTTCATGAAAGAAATGGCAGTAGCCAGGTTATAATGAAAGGTCAGTGAATGAACAGGAACAGGTATAGAATTTCACCTTTTAGTGGCTGGAGAGTAGAAGAGGTAAGGAATCTACCATTAAATAGCAGCTAAGGGTGGTATCTTTAGCTCATGAAGCTGAAATATGTATTTTTAATAGAACCAAATTCTAATCCTAGGTCTGTATATTTATGTTTGAGATTTAACTGTCTGAAAACTACGGATCTTTTGCAAGAGTATCTTTGTCTGGGTACAAAAGTTCTTTATGACTTCAATCAGTTTCTTGTGTTGTGTATTATTTTTGTGCCCTGTGGTGCAATGGAGAAACTTTTCCTTTTTTGAACCAGGGACATTTTGGCCGGGGCATTTCCATATAAAGTCTTTCAGTAGGAGGCAATATAGCTTTCTAAAATTTGTCTTAGCATTACAGAAAATTCATAGGTAGCACAAAGGTATTAGGTAAAAGGCAAGTCACTGTTACCCTTGTAGAGACATAGAGGTGTGTCACAGGGAGGGCCCATGACTTTCTAGAGTTTCTGGGAAATCTGTGGATGCTCTGAAAATTCAGTTTGGACAACCTGAGGTATCCAGGGCTTGAACCAATGTTTCTTCCAAATGTGAGAGGGCTGCTCTGCTGGGTTCACCAGTTCATACAGCCTCTGCTCTGTGAATATAAGACAGTTCCTTGCTACCAGAGTCGCTGGATGTGATTGGCCTTGGAGCATCATGGACAACTTATGTTTGGAAAGGCAAGTCATGACTATTCCAGAAAATCCCAGCCCAAAGGATAACTGGGATCCACTACAGTGTGCGTAATATGGAATCACGGAATAATTCTGTTGAAAGGGGCCCTGGAGTCCAATGTCCTATTCAAAGCACGGCTAACTTCGAAGTTTTAGGGCAGGTTGTCCCTATTCATTCTCATTGCTTGAAACAGTAGCTTTTTAATATATCCTGCCTAATCTTTTTGAGAACATGTTCATTAAAGTTTTTCATTGTGCAAAATGTAAATAAATGTGTCCATTTATTAAGGAGGCAGAAAAATAAATAGATTATTGACAAATCATGTTTTTATTGTAGAAGAATATTTGTGAATTTAGATGAAATTTTCATTCAGATAGAATTGTCATAAAAATCCATGTCGTTATCAGTTTAAAACAAAAACTGGTCATTAAAAATTAATTATTTATGTGGCTCAGTGTAATTTTAAATGAATTTACAGCAATTCAAGTGATGAAAGTGAAAGTTAATGATTCGGTTTGGTTTTTATTTTTCTATCCGTGTCAGAAACACTAAATGTATTTCAGAATAACTCATGATCCTATTTTTTAGTTCTCTGAATTAAATTGTCATGTGGCTTGTCTCCTAGAAATAGATGAAATACAGCATAAACTATATTTGGAATTTACTTTATTGGTTTATATTTATTATTAGTTGCTTAAATACATATAGTTGGATACTTTTCCCTGTAGGTAATATGGGAAAATAACTGATTTTTAATTTAGATTTTCATTTTTATTTCTAGGGATTGGATTTCGCAGCCTTCACAGCACATATGTTTGTTGGTATCTGCCTTGTTGTTCTGGTCTCCTTTCCTTTTCTCAGACTTCTTTACTGGAACAAAAAACTTTACAATAAGGAACCAAGTGAAATTGTTGGTGAGTGTGAGCATGAAAACATTTTTATTATCACTACATTGAATATGTGCTAAATAGAAACCGAATAGTGCCTACTCCAATATTGTCCTCAAATGGAAGTGCCCACTCTCCTTTCAGTCTCTGAATGATACATATATATATATATATATATATTTTTTTTAAATAAGAATTTAGATTTTATTTCTAGTAGTGATATTTTCTGACTTTTAGAAATGGATGTTTTTTCTGGTGCTAAGGTTGAGGTGTTGATGTGAATTATTAAATATCTTTCAAAATTTATAGGGGTATTTTGCATCATTTATAGCCATAGGCTAGAATACCAGGGTGTTCTGCATTACAACAGATAACATTTACTCAACATATTGAGTTCACAATCTAGCCTTAGAAATAAGCCAAGTTTCCCTTCTGACAGGCATAGTACACTGATACTCACTGCTGGCTTTCTTCCCCTGTATCTTCTCAGCAATCTTTTCCAGGTCTGTGATCACTGAAGGATATTTCATCAAGAGCAGAAGAACTTTCCAAGTTCTTTCCAGCTTGCCTCTGTGGCTCTTCCAAACCTGTATTTCCACAGTGCATAATTTCTAGTCAACTGGCAGCCTCTGGAGAGCCTTGAGAGACTAAATGGTATACTTTGTACCACAGATATAAACAATGTTAGACAAGAGGAAGAAGTTTTTTACAATGAGGGTGGTAAAACACTGACCCAGGTTGCCCAGGGATGTGGTAGTTGCCCTATTCCTGGAGACATTCCAGGCCAGGCTGGATGGGGGTCTGAGCAACCTGATCTAGTTGAAGATCACAGAATCACAGGATGTAAGGGATTGGAAGGGACCTCAAAAGATCATCTAGTCCAATCCCCCTGCCGGAGCAGGAACACCTAGATGAGGTTATACAGGAAGGTGTCCAGGTGGGTTTTGAATGTCTCCAGAGAAGGAGACTCCACAACCCCCCTGGGCAGCCTGTTCCAGTGCTCTGCTACCCTCACTGAGAAGAAGTTTCTTCTCAAATTTAAGTGGAACTTCTTGTGTTCCAGTTTGTACCCATTAACCCTTGTCTTACCATTGGTTGTCACCAAGAAGAGCCTGGCTCCATCCTCCTGACACTCACCCTTTATATATTTGTAAACATTAATGAAGTCACCACTCAGCCTCCCCTTCTCCAAGCTAAAGAGACCCAGCTCCCTCAGCCTTTCCTCATAAGGGAGATGCTCCACTCCCTTCATCATCTTCGTGGCTCTGTGCTGGACTCTCTCCAGCAGTTCCATGTCCTTCTGGAACTGAGGGGCTCAGAACTGGACACAATATTCCAGGTGTGGTCTCACCAGGGCAGAGTAGAGGGGAAGGAGAACCTCTCTCGACTTACTAACTACTTTCCTTCTGAAACACCCCAGGATGCCATTGGCCTTCCTGGCCACGAGGGCACAGTGCTGGCTCATGGTCATCCTGCTGTCCACCAGGACCGCCAGGTCCCTTTCCCCTATGCTGCTCTCTAACAAGTCATTCTGCAACTTATACTGGAACCTGGGGTTGTTCCTGCCCAGATGCAAGACTCTACACTTGCCCTTGTTATATTTCGTTAATGTTTTCCCTGCCCAACTCTGCAGCCTGTCCAAGTCTCGCTGGATGGCAGCACAGCCTTCTGGTGTGTCAGCCACTCCTCCCAGCTTGGTGTCATCAGCAAACTTGCTGATAGTGTACTCTATTCCATCATCCAAGTAGTTGATGAATATATTGAATAATACTGGTCCCAGTACTGACCTTGAGGCACTCCACTAGATACTGGCCTCCAAACAGACTCTGCCCCATTGACCACGATTCTCTGGCTTCTTTCCTTCAGTCAGTTCCCAGTCCACCTCACTACCCGATCATCCAGACCACACTTCCTCAGTTTAGTGGCAAGGATGCTGTGGGAGACTGTGTCAAATGCTATACTGAAGTCAAGATAGACCACATCCACCGCTCTGCCATCACCTATCCACTTATTATGTCTTCATAAAAGGCTATGAGGTTGGTCCAACATGACTTCCCTTGGTGCAGCCATGTTGATTGCCCCTAATGACCCTCTTATCCTTGATACGCCTTGAGATGGCACCAGGATAAGTTGTTCCATCACTTTCCCAAGGATGGAGGTACTTGCTCATTGCAGGGGTGTTGGACTGGATGACCTTTGAAGGTCTCTTCCAATGCAAACCATTCTCTGGTCCTGTATCAAAATGCTAAATATAGAGCAAGTTCCCGCCTGTTCTACACAGGGCTGAAAAGGAGAATCCTTTGTGGAAGAGATTATCTTTTTGTTGGGGAGGAAGCGAACCCTTGAAATCTCCCAGATAAAAACCTTTGTAATTACGCATCCTTATAAAAATGGTTACTTTTCTTTGTTACCTGGAAGTATATTATTAAATCTTTGGTACTCAGCACATTTCTGTAACTTCCTAACTTTCTCATTTAAAAAGAATTAATTTGCTTTTCTTCATTTCTTATTTTCCAATAAAAGTCATAGATTCACGGACAGTTTCATGAATAACTAGAGTTATTAGATATTTTAATTTTCTTTAAAAGTGCCAGCTTGCAAGGTGTCTTGAGATAAGAAATATCCAAACAGTCCAATTTATTCTGCCAACTGTGAGTAATTTTGATTCTGACATAATAGCAGTATTTTGAGAACATACATTTTAGAAAATAAAATTATTATTATTATCTTTAATCTATAATTTTTTGAATCGTGTGTTTTTGATTTTTAAGAAATCAAGTACGCATAACATTTTTAAAATTAGTTTGAACAGTACTGGCATAATATTTTTGCAAGTGAAACATTGCACACTTATAAGGGGCTGGCACATTTCCCTCAATTTATCTCTTGGTAATCTTTGTTACTTGCAGCCTAGTATGTTCAGACACAGCAGTCTTCCAATCAGTATACCATGTGTTCTTTCTCATAATCAGCTGCTCCTCCATTGCTGTGAAGGTAATCAGTAGCTGTTCAATTATAGCAAATGCTATAGCACTAGTCTTTCTCTTGAAATTTTCTGTTAAAGGGGAACAGAAAACGACCGACACAGCTCCATTAGGAGGTAGCTGTCATGGTTTGGATTTGCTGAATGTGCTCCAAGGTCCTTTCAGGTGTCCTTCTATTTCAGGTTGCCATGAATTTGCGATAACTTTGAATGGTTTGTTTGAAGCAGCTGTTTTAATCAACTAAATACCAGCCTTCCCTCAGCCTGTCCTCAATTAGCAATTAAACAAGATATGTGATACTTAATTGGTATATTATTCTACCCATATTTTTTTTTCACTGTATGCCATGTGCTTTAAGCTTTTTTCTATTGCTTTGGACTGCACAGATTATTGAGAATGGATAAGCACTAATTTTAAGAACAGGCAATGCTGTTATTCTGATGATACTTTGGTAGATTGATTTCAATTCTCTGTGTTGCCAATGTCTTTAAACACTCGGCTTTTTAGATTGGGCTCCAGCACCTGTACAACAGAAAAAATGCATGTTCATTTCCCAGAAGCTACTGTCTACCTGCAGTAGCTTGAAGCAGGGCATATTACAGAAGAAAAAGGAATGTGAAGAACTCAGACATGAGAGAGAAAATAAATTTCTTTTTAAGAATGAAAGGGTACTTTAAAGACTTTTTTTGAGTGCCACTTTCAGTTGATAAGCTTGCACTTTGTCCTGTGTGATGTAGAAAAAGATGCTAGGATTAGGGCAGTAAGCTGAGAAGGTTTAGAAGGTATAGGTACCGTTTCCCAAAAGACTATGTAAGAGAGAAATAATAATATATAAGTAGAAGAGGAATTAAACTTGGTGATCTCTTTCTTCCCCCTAGAATATTTTCTTTATTGAAACCAAAGTTTTTCACCTCTCTTAAGGGTTAGCAATACATTGCTTAGTCCCTGGGTAGCATGACAATACACTGTTATGTCCCAGCTGTGGAGATGTGGATAGACTTCAGTGTTTGAGAAAGTCGCTGTCCCCAGGTCAGTGCACCCACATGGTCCAGTGACAAGTAGTATTACTGCAGTTTTTGCCAAAGAGGAAGGGCTTTCTCTTAGCATTACAACTAGTTTGGCACCAGCTCCCCATTTCTCCTGTGTTGCTTGCTCCGACTTCTGATTGTTTCACTGGCTGAAGGAGAAACCCACTATTGAAGTGGTGATGCCAGGAAAGGGGGAGCATGTTATTCCCTCTGGTGTGGCTCACTGTCTGCAGTAGCTGGGAAAATACTGCTACAGTTAGTAGGATAACCAGTATGTAAAGCATACAACAGAAGGAATTTTCTAATTAATCGTAGTCATGTAAAGTGTTAATGTGTGAAAAAGACAGTGCTGTTTCCCATGACGTGAAATGTGGTAACCAGATGAGTGAGCAAATCTGTTTCTTCCTTCCATGTGGAGTTTTACAGCTGCTTCTCCAAGAGAAGAAATTGGGGAGAAGGAGGAGAAAAAGATCTGCAAAACTGGCAGTGAAAAGGTAGAATGCCTAGAAAAAGAAAGAAGCGGGGGAGTGATAACTGAGGGTTGTCCGGCATGTGCAATTGTCAGGACTGTGTGGCTGCAGACCCAAGAAGTCCAGGCATTGTTCCTGGACTTGGCTAAGTTCTGCTCACATGGGGCCTTGTGTGCATGAAAATGTCCAAAGCATGACACAGATAAGGTAAAGGTCAAGAGAGAAAATAATGTAAAACTGAAAAAACTCATTTAATGTCCTGTAAGTTTTCCCCTCTGTGTCCCATAGTGTCTTCTATAGTACTTTGTGCTGCGCAAGACTGACCAAGCGTAGGTATCACCAACTGTAATTGTAACTGAACACAAGGTATAGCTCAGTGCTGTCACTATTTTGCCTGTGTGAAGCCCCTTGCCTGTCATAGCTCTGAGATGCCTGCCTGAGGGAATGCTCCCCAGGGCAGTTGGCCGTGGCTAAGGGGGCAACAGCTTTGTTCTTTTCTCAGGTCATGGGGTGCCTGGGTGGCCTCCGCATCCTCTAACAGTTGTGCATGCCCTAACATCATGCCCTGGAGTGTGACGTAAAACCTTTTGGCTTAATGCTGGAGAAGAACTATTCTCATGACTTGCAAGCCAACCCCTATGCTGCTTGAAACTGAATTGAAAAAAGTCCACATAAAATAATACTAATGTCCAGGGCCACAAGGACAAGACAGGAGCACAGAGGGGACCCAGGGTAAGGAGTTACGTAGCATCAGTACAGCTATGTGCACTGCTCAGGGTCAGGGAACAGTTCTTAGCCCTATTGTAACTACTAACATATTTGTAACCATAGGAACCATTTCTTGCTAGAATCAGTGAGGTTCAAGTACCTGTCTGGATTGAGTACAATGAAAGGTCTCAGTCCTGAGGTACATCTGTACCTGTGTAGGTACTTCACCAGCTGCTAGTAAAACAATCTTGGTATTTTAATTTAACTGTTGAAAGTAGTGGGCAAATTGGTTCATGTGAGAAAACTAGCAGGCAGATTATGCGTAGAATAATGATCAAAGAAAGGGATAGTTCAAGATATTTTCAGGCATTCAACTCCAAGCTCTATCTGGTTGACAGTTTTGCAATATGCATTGCTGTCTTCACCCAAGGTGCTAAATTCGTGGGAACATATGGGAAGCATTTTTGTATCATGAAAAACAATGTGGAACAGGAAAGCTTTTTTTCTTTTTCCCTCCTCTTCATTAACGATGAATAGTTAACATTTTAACTCTACTGCTGTAGATGACAGCACACAAAAACATGCAACTTTCTTACAAATTATCTTGGGATCTAAGATCCTAACTGTACATACTGTGTTTTTTATTTTAAGGGAGTGGAAGACTTTCAGTCTCAAAGGAGCAAGGTAGTCATGCGGTTCTTGCGAACTTTGTGTATACTCCTTTTTGGATAATATATCAGGATCTATGAGGGTCATGGTTTTATGCTTGAAAATGTAAGGAAAAAAAATCTTTTATTATTTGCAGCTTCAATAGACTCATAGAATAGTTTGTCTTGGAAGGGACCTTCAAAGGTCATCTAGTCCAACCCCCTGCACTGAGCAGGGACATCTTCAAGTAGATCAGGTTGCTCAGAGCCCCGTCCAGCCTGGCCTGGAATGTCTCCAGGGATGGGGCATCTACCACCTCTCTGGTCAACCTGGGCCAGGGTTTCACTGCCCTCAGTGTAAAACATTTCTTCCTCATGTCTGGCTGAGTCTCCCCTCTTTTAGTTTAAAATTGTTACGCCTTGTCCTGCCATAACATACCCTTCTAAAAAGTCTGTTCCCATCTTTCTTATAGGCCCTTTTTAAGTACCAAAAGGCTGCAATAAGATCTCCCTGGAGCCTTCTCCATGCTGAACAACCCCAACTCTCTCAGACTGTCCTCACAGGAGAGATTTTCCAGTCCTCTGGTCATCTTAGTGGCCCTCCTCTGGACCTTCTCCAACAAGAGAGGGTCTTCTAATAGGTCTTATAATGATCAGGGATGAAAATAAGTGCAGTTATTTACTTTACTTTCAAACATTTTAGATCATTTATGTTTCAAATCCTGCATATGTACTTTGTACTGCTTTAGAGTTGATGGAGTATTCTCCTTGGAAAGAGGAAAATGTTGATCTGTCTTCTTGATGAAAATAGTATACTGACATTGCAAAATAAGGAAATATGATAGTCTCATTTGTTTAGTGCATTGATAATATAGCCATCAGAAGAAGGCAACTGTAATATTACTTTACCTGTCTTATGCAGAAAGGAAGTAAAATATAGTGGCATTTTGAATCAGTAGAGCAGCACTTCTTATTTTTATTATATACATTTTTCACAGAAGGAAATCAGTATAGAAAAATCACTGGTGGGAGGTTCAAACTTAGGAGGTGGTACCTCCTGTTTCTTTTGCAGTACTTGGCCCGCAGGATTTTTGTGTACATACCACAGCTGTGGGATGATTATACAGATATACACTGGTCTTATAATTAACAGTGTTTTGGTGAAGCTACGACAGCATTTTTCACTTTACTTGAATGGCTCTGAAGCTCACGAGATCTTCCTGATATACAGAGCTTAGGAGAACAATTTAGGTTAATTTAACACCTGCTCAGTATCTGTTTGCTGCAGAGCGCTTTCACTGGGATGATGTTTCAAATAAATGTGTAACCTTGACAGGTTTTTAGATTATTCCTGCCATTTTTATTTATCAAAAGGAGCTGAAGTTATTAGTCATAATTTTTACATTTAAACCGGTTGCTAAAAGATATGGTGAGTCTGAAGTGTGCTTCATTATTTTGCCCTTCATTTTGCCCTATTAAATGCATTAGATGAGCCACTATCTTTTGGATTATGGGAGTTGTTGTCTTCAGACTGTATCTTTTAATTATTCTTTTCATTAATAGGACTTTGGGAATAACATGTTTCAGTGGTTTATTTTATTTTATTTTATTTTATTTTATTTTATTTTATTTTATTTTATTTTATTTTTTACTTCCCTTCTTTTTTGCTGGTATTGAAAGGACCTCAGGATTAGTTATGCCTGATGCAAAATGTTTTATGATTAGAATGCATCTATTCACTTTTGAGCAGAGGATAATGAATTTAACAGACTTTATTTTTGGTTGTGGGACTTGTACTTTAGTGCAAAACACGGACTAAATTATTTGGTTTTCATAGGTAAATCTGGTGGTTTGAGTTAAAACTTTTTGACAGTGAGTTAACTGGAATTATTTTTCTAGCTTTCAAACCTGCTGAAAATTTTTTGAAACAAACTACACTGGAATGTTAGGTAAATGAATGCTCAAAGTACGTGGCTCTACTTCTCATGACCCTGTGCCATTCTCAGTGTAACAGAAGAGAGTATTGTGATCACATTAGGCAAGTGTTAATGAGCGCATGTGAAACCTAAATATACTCAGATTTCCGCTTTTAAAAGATAGGGAACTGCAGTAGAGGAAACTAAGGGGCAAAACCACAAGGACTGAATTAACTCTATGTCTCTAAGTCTGGCTTACCCAGGGATGAGGACAGAGCCTGTGTCACGTGAGAGAGATCCCTTCCCTTGTTCAGGGACAAACCAGCTGAAGAGTTATATATGTCTTTAATCAACTATCCTGAAATGTTTTGAGAGATCTAACCCTCTTTAATAAATACAGATTACTCCATCTGAGTGTTATGAGACCACTGTAGAGGTATTAAATTGACTATTCTCTTATTAAATACAAGGGGTAGGCTTGTAGTGGTGTAGGTTCTTTCAGTAGCTAAAATTACAGGGGGAAACCCTAGGCACAGCGAGGAAAAATTCCAGTTACATTTTGAAGGAGAAGGATACTTGCTGTTTTGCAGCTTTCTGAACAGCCTGATTCCTGGGGCTGCTGCAGCCTGACCCAGCTTGCCCAGAAGAACACTCCTGGGAGGTGACTTGGGTGCATAGCACCATTTGAGCTTTGCAGTTTTCTGCCTGGGCTTCAGCTGCTTTGCTGCAGGGATGAGAATATTCTGTAAATCCTGTGACATGGATGCAAGCCCATGCTGGGCATCTGAACTGGCATTAGGAGACCAAATGGGGCCCCAGCTGTCAGACTGAGTTGGAAAGCTTGTATAAATGCTCCATATTGCTTTCTGCGGCATTGTGCAGATTTCTTGCATTCCTTGGCAAGGGTTTAGCTGGATATGACAATGTGTGTTTTATTGCACTTTTGAAGGCTCTGCATCCTTTATGCCCCTGCTTACCTTTATCCATGATTGATAAACTGGATTACTCAAAAAAATAAAGACAAGGACATTTCAGGCATTTTTTTTTCTTCTTTAATTAGAGACATATGCTTGTTTCCTAGGAGAGAGGCGTAAATTGTTTAGCTGGAACATGACTTGAGGTGAATTCTTTCTACACTTGGGTTTCACTTAGTTTCTGTGCTTTTTAAATGGAGATGACACTTACTGTCTAATAATGCTTAGAGGATTAATTATATATCAGGGATTTTAAAAATTACTAAAGGTTATAGATATTATTATTACTAGATTAAGCTATAATTCATGGTACTTAATTTGCTTTTCAGTTAACATTTAAACAGAAGTATTCTTGCTCTAAGAAGTTAGCTAAGAAAAATAATTGCTTTGCTTAAAAAAAGTTAAGCTACAATAGCATGTGGAGAGAGAAAAAAATGTATTCAGAGGAACATGCTTTGCATGTTGTTAGTCCCAGCCCAGGAGTGCAAATTCATGTTGCTTGCAGAAAAGTAGTTAAAGCATTTAGTACAATTGCAAATTAAGAATTGCCATTTTATGATAATTCTTATCTCATCAAGGTTGGTCATGCTCTTCTGAGTATCTTCAATTAACAAGACTGTCCTCTTCAAATTATGAAGCTGTGAATTAATTATAGTCAGTTTTTGAGGATGTCTCCTTTGTTATTGGCAGTCAGGTGGATGGAAATGTGTGATTAAATGAAAAATCAGTCTGGCTATTAATTATCAGATTGCAGGAAGAATATGAAACTTCATGTTTAAATGGAACTTCATGTTTTCTAAAATGTCACATCTCAGGTCAGTAGCTGAAAATCCATCAAATTTACTGGGTCTGGGACATTTTATCTGTGGTCTCCATGGTAAAATATGACAATGACAAAACCAGAACAAATTAGCAGCATAGAGTTGACATGTTTGTTGATTATTTATGTGATCCTAGAACTAAGCCATTTTTTTTTTCTTTTCTTGTTGGAAAAGAAAAGAGGAAAAATTTTATGAAATAAAAATATTAGGTATATTGACATGCTGCCTTGTGGGCTTCATGAGCAGTACCATGTTCACGAAGATTTTAATATCATAATGGTCTGAATTCCCCAAGTGAGGTGCAGTTCTCCTGTCTTCTTTTAGTCCGTATCACTGCACACTAAACTTTGCCTTGCTTATACTGCTTTAACTACTGTTATTATAGTTGCAGTTAAATGTTAATTTACCTGCTTTAGTGATAGGCTGCCGTGAAAGACACATGCCACACACACATACCGTTTCAATTATTAGCAACAGACCTAGCTATGATAAGATAAATTGGTTAGTATGCTGATCCACCAATGAAACTAACTCTGCGAAAAACCTGCAGACTGGGTTTTGTTGGACAGGTAAGTGGAGTGACTTCGCCCTCATACAGCAGGACTATTAGATCCCCTCTGAGGAGGGGACAAGAGCTTATGGGCATGGGAAAACGAGGTGTGAGACCTGCCCATTCAGGGGCAGTCAAGTGCTGTGTTTATGCTGCCTTAGCCATAATCTCAAAGTGATTGTAAGACCCTGAAGTTGCATTAAGCCCTTGTCCATGATGTGTAACACAGCATGTCATAAAATATTAGATGTTCCCAAACTCTAGGGTTTACAGACCTGAAATGGGAGGAATATAGAAAGGCCCAAAGGTTTTTGGCCAGGTTCAGTGTTCTCAGTGACCTCTAAGGGTCCTGCATTATATTTCCTTCAAAGCAAAAACTATTGCTGATGCACACACATCACCTGATACCATAATGGGCTATTACAATAAGAGCATGCACGAAAGAGAAAGAGGAGAAACATTCTGTGGGATGGCCTAGAAAACCTCTTCACAAATTGCTACTGCATTGATTGTTCTGATTTTCAAAGGACATTTTGCTCTGAAGTAAATTCCACAGAAAGTGGGATGGTCACATTCTTGCGATTTTTAAAAAACTAAGGACTAAACAATCAAGCATGCACTTGCTGTACATAAAGACAAGATCAAAACCATGTGAAAAAAAGTGTATATTTTTAAAAATAGACTAGAAAGCATCAGGCTGACCTTACTGAACCCAGAGATTAGCCCCATGGCACTTCAGATATGAAACAGCACTATAAATTTCATTGAAAATACCTATCTGCTCTGTGGGTTTATTTGTGGCACAGACACAGTGACAGTAGCTGCCCCTTTCTGAAGGAGAGAAGATAAAGATTTTTTGTATACAAATACCTGCTGGGGATCTGCATCTTGGTTAGATGATGAGAGATTCAACTTTCCTCCATCAGGAAGACACTTGGTGAAGTTTCACTTGGAAATGAGGGCATGAAATGCTATGGCAGGATGAACAGACATGATCAGGAAAGGTCTTGCAGCAAAGACAAGCTGCTGAAAAGCAGGATGGTGAGCTGGATAATCATTCTTCATGAGCGTTTGCCAGAGAAAAAGACAAAAAACCACTCTTTCTCTTAGGCTGATGATGACAGACAGTTTCAAAGTCCAATTAACCTGAAAATTGTATAGGGAAACAGTACAGAAAAGACTATTCACATGCTGAGGTGATTCACCCACTTCACCTGCTTATATTAAATACAGAAGTTTCTATCTTTTTCAGTCTAAAGCAGCATGTAGGATCACAGAAATATTTCTTTCACCCCTAAAAGCTCAGGAAACTTTTCCAAAAAAAAAAAAAAGTCACCTGGAAAATTGCACAAGAGAGTGTGCAAGAAAGCTATGTTCCAACGTTTCTCCATCTACTCTTGCTCATCTATATGGGAATGAACAACTTCCTAGATCACAATTTCAGACCATTTTCAAGGTAGATGCCATGATGTGGAAGCTGCCAGTTGAAATAGCTGGTTTCTTCATTGAGCACAAAATGTGGAGCTGAAGTATACCCCAAACATGGTCAGTAACTTCTTTTAGAAATTGCTAATTACATTGCTTATAAATTCAGAGACTTAAAGTTTAATCTCACCATTTTATTAAATAAAAAAAAAGCCACAATTTCTGTGGTCTAAAATAAGGTGGTTTTGCACAGCTCCCATCCACTCTAATCCTCAAAAAGAGTGTTTTTGTTTTGTTTTGGTTTGGTGTGGTTTGTTTTTTTCCCCTATAGTGAAGATCAGAAGATCAGCTGCGGCCTAAAGCTCTGGCATTTTCTTGTTCTGGAAAAGAATGGAGAAATCACTGCTGATACTGTTGTGTTTGTCATGAATGATGAAAACATAAATGATGGCCAGGACAGGGTCTCCACACAAAGGCACATGGATCCTTTGATAAGCAGGACCTATCTATGTTTTACTGTAATTTACTTACAGATTATGCTTCTGGCAAGAATCACCAAATATATTACATAGAAAAGTGGTAGATTCTGCACCTCTTTGGTATCTGTGGTTCAGGTATGAATCCGTTCTTGGAGGAAAAGCTTTAGCCACGCTTTATATAGTGTGAATTTGAATTTCTGGTCTTGCACTGTAAAGCTCAGGCAAAGATTATCATTTTGATGGATGTGTGCTCATCTATGATTATGAACCATACAAACCATGAGTCAATTGCTGTTCAGATCCCTTTTTTGTGTCAATTATGCAGGCTCTGGACAGGCTTACTTTTGTTTCCAAATATCTGAGTTTCTGTAAAGTCTAATTCCCTCTTATGGTCAGTTTTACGTCATTCACTGTATTATCTTTATAAATACCCGGTCACAAAGAAAGTGGGGGAACTAAACACATTTAGTGCTCTTTTTGATAGTAGATACCACAAACTACTAAGGATTTGCAGGTGCAAGTGTCTGCCTACATCAAACTGTGTTTCAATATATCTTATGTTTTTTTTTTTTTTTTTAATAAATAATGTTTTTAGTTTGTATACATGGTACAAAGACTTCCACATCCATTTCTTGGGACAAGAACAATTCACTCATTGAATGGGGATCTTAAGATATAAAGCCATGAATTCCTAATACATTGTCTTCAGTGACATGTAATTTGAGTGGAACAGAAATGAAGGGTTAGGAAACACCCAGTTTCTGAATGAATATTCTACTTTTATTTCTTTAATGATTTTGTGGAAGATCCAAAGCTTTTTTTTTTTTTTGGCATACCCAGTCTAAGATGTTTCCTGAATAGGAATACATGCTTTTCAGTCATTCTCCAAGGCCTTGAAATACTGGCAAGAAAAAAATCAAAACATGTAGAAAATCCTGCCTAGATTTTGGAGGCTTATTTCAGGTGTTAATTAGCCTGTCTGAAGTTACACAGGTTCAGATATAATCCAGGTCTGCACACAGGTGATGGTAGCTGTATTTATAGGTATTTTCAGTGCCTAAGAATTAAATCCTCTTAGGAAACATTTAAAATGCTATTAAACAATACTCCATGAGACAGCGTTAAATTTTAGTTCTGCCTAACGCAGATAGAATTGCTTGTATGAACACAGAGCGAATGGAATCATGTCCATTCTGAATGCGGTGAAGGAGCATCTGCTGTAATTCCTAACTACAAAGTGATTAGTATCTTGTTAGCAGTATAACCATGTGTATTGACAGTTTATTTTCTGATGAAAAATAAATGTGATATAGTTTTAGCACTAAACCTTGTGGAAGGCATTTGCAGGCATTTAAAGACAGTGCTTCTTTTTCTTTGGAAAAGGACTTTGGGATTAATTTATTTAAAATTTTGAAATATTTCTGTATATTTTCCATTCCCTTGAGCTCTGCAAAATGAATGGTAAGAGGAACTTCCTACTTGGAAAATTGCTAGGAAACCATTCATATAATTTTAATAGCTTTGAGCCCAGAGTGCATTACACATATTTTGTGCATCTCTGGTTTCATATGAATCACACCTGCTTTAAGACAAGTGATTTTGCTTCTTTTTAGAGCTGAAACATGAGATCTATGTTTGGAGACTGACCGCACAGCGCATTAACCCGGCCAGCAGAGAGGAGACTGCTGTGAAATGCCTCTTGATGCAGAAGGTGCTGACTCTGGAGACGCTCCTGAGGAAGAAGCTGAGGACATTTCACAGGTGAGCAAGGACCAGCATGTCCCACCTCCTCTGCTCTGACCCTCGGCAGGGACAAACCCCAGGCACAGGCAGAGAGCTCTTTCTCATCTCGGCCTACAGCCAGGGATGATGGTGTGGCTTTGTTAACATCAGGGCTGATATTTCGGTTTGGTCAATGGGCTGAGGACTTACCTCCAGTAATTTTAGGCTGAGCTAAAAGTGAAGGCTTTCAAGGATCTTCTCTGGAATGATACCGGTATTATTAGCTGTCTCTTGATCAGAGGCATGTTGGGGCAGACATGAAGACTCATCCTCAGCCTCAGTTAAACACAAAGTGTTTTAGGATGACACTGATGTGTAAGGTCTGGAAAATGCGTGTCAATGTGCCCCATATGTTAAGGCCTAGAAATTTAAGGTAGTTTTTGATTTAAAAAGATCATAAATACATCACTAGAAAAATTTAGATTTTTCCTTGTAATAGTGACTTCAGCATAGTAAAATAATATTTTTTTGAGTGAAAAATTTAAGTGTTTTTCAATGAACTGTTGAGTTTGAAAAATATATCACCAGTAAATTGCTGAATTTTTAAGTAATTTCATAATCAAATCTTTGATGTGAACATGACTGTGGACATAATTAACTGTTCATGTACAGAAAAGGGAAAGTTTTTATAAATGGGACTGACAAAAATGCTAACCTTATTTAGTTTATGTTCTGGCAAAAACAACTGTTGCGCTATAGAATTTGATGACTGAGAATAGCAGTGATAAATACTTTGAAAGTGACTGACTAAAATGAAACTGAAATAATTAATTTTTATTATTAAACATGTTAAATAGGCAGCATGGACAAGGACATGTAAAGATATGATTTCTTAACCTCTTCTAGTAATGAGGTGGTTTTTGTTTATAAAATTTTTGCTGATATTATGCACTTTGAATGGAATGACTGTATTATTACTTGAAGACAACAATGGCTGTTAGAATCACCTCTTTTTAAAAGAGATCATGGCAGATTATTAAACTTCATGACACTCTAAAGAAGATACTTCTGAAGTATAAATAAAAATTGCATATTTAATCTTGAAAATCGGGATTCCTCCAGCACAGTACATTTACAGCAATGTAAAAATTCATTAGTGTTAACAACAGCACTCCTGAACTGCAAACCCCAAGGCTTTTTGCTGGAGGGCTGGCTATGCTGATAACACAACAAAGTTATTTGGATCTTAAAAAAACTTCATTATAAAATGCAAATATAAAATATATGTGTTCTGACTTGTTGATATTAGCACATGACCCTTGTTTTATTGCCACAGGGCATACATCCACTTCTGAAACTGCCAAGGGAACTAGGTATTGCATATAGCTGGATCCTATGCTGGGATCCATACTCTGGAGGCCAGCTCTTTCCAAGCCTATTGTATTCTTCATGAAGGGTTTGTGAATTACTGGAGTGTTATAGAAGTGAACTCTAGTGTGAAGTCCCATAAAAATGTTGCTGCTGCTTCTAAGAAGGCCATGACTCCTTTGTGGTAATAGTTGCTCCATAAGGGGGAAAGGTTGATCTATTTGTGATGAGAGGGATTTATTCCAATGGTCTTGGCAGAGCTTTAATTTCACTCTGGAAAAAAGCAGGTGTCGTTTTCTTTCAGGCAAATTTCACAAGAAGATAGAAACTGGGAAACAAATATTCAGGAACTCCAGAAAAAAGTAAGTAGATAGATGACAGTTCTTGTCACTATCTGTGTGAGCAGGCCTGTGCCTTTATACAGAAAGAGTGCTTTGAATCTCATGTAAATTTAATAGCTCTCATGATAACAGAAAAGCTAACAGACAGGCTGGTGAGCTGCTTTGTGGGCTGAGGTTACTGAACTACATTGTGAGTTTTTGTTAGGTTTTATAATTTTGTTCCTTAGAAAAATACAATTTAAATGATTAATGTATTATGCAGCAATGTTTTCTTAAATTTTTAATCCATGGCCAGAAAGACTCAGAAGTTGTCAATAGGTTGTTTATAGTCGCGATGCATGACAGTAGAGTACACTCCTGCTGATGTATCGAATACCAAGTCTGATTTACTACACTGTCTATGACATGCCTGCTTTATTATTCAAGTAGAGATAAACCCCTTGGATAAATCCCGTCCTCTTTGCTGTGCACACTTTAACACTGCCTAAGTCTTTCTGCTGATGAGATGTAAACTCTCTAGTGGGATTAAGTACACCTAAATTTAATTGTCTAAATGTCACATTCTCTTCACCTCACTGGCATCACTAATGAATTCAGAACTGTGTTTGGGAGCTCAAGTCCTTGACCGGGACATCACTGTCCTACGTGTCACACCAGAAGGGAACAAAACCAACAGGATTTCTCATTAGAGTTTACACTTTTTCAAGGCACTGCATAAAAGAAAACTTTTTTAAAGAACAGAGACTTACTTGTACTTTAGGAGAGCTTTAAACTATGTGAAATGAGACAGGAACTCAGGCTGGGAGAAGGTGGTTCCCTGGGTTGGTGGCAAAAGTGAGGTCAGAGCAGAAAAGCAGAGCCATGACGGAGGGTGAGGAGCTTGGCATGCAGATGGAGAAGCTGGGCACGGGGGTGCAGAAGCTGCACAAGGATTATGGGCTTGACAGGCCCACGAGAGTTGTACTGGAGGCATGAAAGATCTGACCTCTGGGCTAGGCTATAGGTTTTCAAGGCATATGTGCAAAAAAGGCTGATTTTGTCCAGGGTCATGAAACCAGAGTACCCTCTGTAGTAGGAATTGCATTTCAACCCTACTTCTATTGAAGTTGTGATGGCGGTAGCTGAACACAGCTGGATGTATTCAGCAGGTATTAGCTACTTGTATCTCAGATCATATTGGGCCACAGATTCCTTTTTTTCTAGGTATGCCTGAAATGCTTCAATGTAAATATTTCTGTCTTTTATGCTGAAGGGGAATATGCAATATAGGAACAGAAGTTTGCGCTTCACCCATGCTTTGTGAGCTCTATGTGTAATAGTTAGCTCCTTCTGTAATACAATTATTAATTTTTTTTTCTTCTTGTCTACAGCACAGAATAACAGACAAAATTCTTCTCATCAAATGCCTGGCTGTGCTGGGATGTGTTATTCTTATGTTTTTTCTCAACTCATTTGTTCCAGGCATCTACCTTGATCTTGGTAAGTTTTACAGATTTGTTCTAAGTAAAACAAACATTATTTTTTCTGAGTCTGGATCTTTTCAGAAAGCCCTTTCTCATATGTGTCTGGCCTTGCAATCCCACCAGGTTAATCAGAAGATCAGTTTCTCAGAACGGGTTTTCAAAATGCAGTCATGTCCCAGTCACCCCAGGAGGAATAACAGAGTGCTCATGACTTCATTTTCCCGACTTCCTAATACTAACAAGCTTGCTAAACGTTATAGAAAGAGTAAATTTGACCTTGGCATCGTTGCACTGTAGATTTGAGTGAATGACTAAGATGGATTAGGGAGATCAGAAAATAATCACTCCATGGAAGAACAAAAAAGTAGTCTGCCATTACTTCTTAATTACAGGTAACTCTTTGTATAACTTCCTGTCTCTATTACTTTATCTCTAGAATACAATATTTCCCAAAATAAAATCAGGAAGACACTTTTGTATGTGTGAAATGAAAGTAGCTGTATGCATACTTTCTACATATATACCTATACATGCAGATTTTTATATATATAGCTGTATATCTGTATGAGGACAGGCTCTGCATATCTTAAAAACAGAAGCAAATTAAAGCTTGTATTTAACTGAAGGAGAGTCATAAAACATACCTGTCCATTGCCATACAAAAAGTTAAAAATATTTTTTTGGCTGCTGAGCACTTGAAAATTATGGAATTTCAGATTTATGTTTTTTTCATGCAATCTGAATTCCCCCACTGTGTACATTCATCCCAGTGGTTGAAATATGTAACAGTCTTGAAAAGAAGTAACTCATAATCGATAAAACATTGATTGCATCATCATTTACATAGATATTACATTGAAATCCATCTTTGTTGTGCATAATATAGAGTTAGTTATAGGTGTACAATGGCAATCAAGTTGTGAACAAGGCCTTTTATATCTGCTGCTGACACTTCTGGTGTATTGACTGGCTAAGAAAGGTACTGGTAGCAGGAGGCTATTCTCTCTGCTGAGACCTAGGGAAACACCAAGGGTTGCATATTGTTGGCACCAGTGGGAGGATATAGGGTACTGTGTCTGGAACAATGTGTTTTCATAGGCACAGTTTTGTTGCTAAATGCGTTTGTTCCAGGGACTGATCCTCAGCCCCCAGGCCTTAGAGCTGCCTGATGGCTTGTGTCTAACCTGCTCAGACCTTGTTGCTTCGGAGTAGGCTGGCCATATCTCCATAGCACAGCAACTGGCCACATGTTTCCTCTTGACGTATGCATAGCTTAATTAAGTTTTAATTTCACAGTGAGGGCAGTGTTGTAGCCTAGAAGAGCTGTGTTTTAAGATTATGATGCTGAGGGCATATGTTGCATTATCTGGTACATGTGTTGGAGTTTGAGTGCACAAAGCCACCTGGGATAATGTTGGAGTAACTGTACAGAACAGAGACCCAAGCCTGACTCGGACTCGTCCATGTTGTTGTTTGGGTGTGATCCCTGAAATTGTCTCCAAAACTACACCTTAGTTTATTTTTATCTCAGATGAAATAAGCTGGGTCGATGCAAAAGAGCCTGGGAGCAAAGCAACACTTACAAAGCCTCTGGGGAACCAGGACCTTGCTGTGAGCTTAGGCTAAGTATCCATTTAACAGTATCGATACACCCAGCAAGACCTTGTTGGCATGGAGTGGAAGTCCCGGTGCCCTGGAGATATATGAGGTTAGGAAAGGGGACATGACAACCAGGCTTGCTTTGGTGTTTTAGCCAGTGCCACAGCTGCTGTGATAGCTTGCCTGTGTACTTGCCATGGAAATGGGAAATTTCCACCAATAAAGGCATTTAGATGAGGTTCTTAGGGACACGGTTTAGTGTTACTAAGGTGTAGGAAGATGCAGAAGTTGATGACACTTGAAGGCATTTGAAGTCATGGTGGCTAAGAACATAAGGAGGGCATTCACATTGGCAATTTAAGAAATCAATTTTCACCCTTACTTTTCTGTCTCAGATAGGTAGGCACTGAACCATGTAGGATTCCTTGAATTAAACCCAACATCTATAATTGTTTTTGAAAAGCCACGAGGAATCAGTAAAGACCACATAGTACTGGTTACATATGTTCCTGGTAAGATATTTTCAAAACTGCAAAGTAGTTGAAGTCAATACTAGAAGAAACTTGATGACTGGTGATTGTTTATTGTCCTACTTTATATCAATAAAATAAATGAAAAAAAAATGGCATGGTTGGAAGTGCAGTCTTCTATTATTCACAAGCTGGTTTTCAACTGCAACCTTGAAAGTAAATAGGGGATGCAAATGTTTTGTATAATTTCTCCCCGTTCCATATTCAAGGCAAACCTGCCAGATTGATGAATAAATGTTATTAAAGCATATCTGTAATTTCTGTTAACAATTAATGTAACCCATGGACTTATACCGAGATCTCATTAGTACCTCCTGAATTCCACTATCTTGATGATAGCTGTCACTTATTTATCATTACTGAAGTAGTGCCACTGTGAGTCTCTATGGACTTAAGTTCTCTAGTGCATGGAAATGAATTTCCTAAAATACAGTACATCTTGTACTCTGATGGTTTGGGTAAATTTGTTCAATATGTTTTTCTCATAAAAATGAAAGTAGATTATAGTTCAGTGTTTAATTTTGTACCAGAATAATGTTTTATATAGAAGCTGAAGTGTTAGAAATCTAATAACTTTTAATTGCATTTGGTAGAGTGAATTAGAAAGATTATTGAATTCTTTATCAGTCCCCAGCCTTGATACAATTTTTCCATTATGAACTTGGAATCATTAATATAATTTGAGGGAACTGACATTTTAATTTAAATAATAAAATTTGCATACTTAGCTGCATTTTAAAATGCAGAACACTTTCCTATTCATTTTTTTTTGTATCTATTCATCAATTTATTTAGTTTAATCTTATGGAGTATCGATGGTAACGAAAGTTTAGTAGTCAGACTTTAAATAATAGATATGGAAAACTTTAAACTTCTACAATACATGCTGCCCCATGGGATTTTACTTTATTGATAAAGCATGATGAAACATCTGAGAAAAGACGACAAAAGATGAAAGTAAAGCCCCTTTGAGGATTGTACCTGACTCCTATTTTTCTTTAACTTCTGGGGAGTCATGGCTAGAGCTTGGAACTGTAATGAGATTCCACAAAAGTAACAAAGGATTTTTTGAGTGAAATAAGCAAGATTTTGTTGAAATATCAACTAGATATTATTTTTAATAGAGTATGCTCTAAGTGACTGGGTCAGAAAAAGTAGACAAAATCAATTTATATCCTACTTCCATCTGCTTCTGTGGGGCAGGTCCTTCCTCTTTGGTTTGGTTTCAGCCAGTTCAGTGAGTTACAGAGCTGCTGTGAACTCTGTGCAGTTCCTTCCAGTATCCATGCAGAGGTACCCATCACCTCTGTGGCCCTGCTTTTGTTTGCCCCTCTCAGTGGGCTCTGCCTGCAATGCAGACACCTTGCTCCTTGCAGACCTCCTCGCACTTGCTCTCTTCCACCTCTGGACATCTCTTTCCCAGGGCCAGGCTCAGTATTTTCTGAGGTAGGGGAAAGTCCTCTTCTCCTTTTAGAGGGTTGCCACAAACTCTCCTCCTCCCATCTTCAAGAAACAAGGTGCAAACCCATGAGCAAACAAAAGAGATATTGCTGGTTTCAGAGTGGAGATACTCTCTCTACATTGGCTGCAGACTGCTGGAAGCTGGAAAGTTATGCCGGTAGAATTACAATTGTGTGTTTGCCCTGTTTGTATATTCATTCGCGCACCATTGCCACTACTGCCCTTGTTGGACACAGGGCTCATGCCTAGGTGAATCTTTAGTATTACCATATATGTCTGTTCTTATCTTCCTTTGATGAATTAGTTATTTGTGAAAGGGAGAGATTTTTGGATTCGCTGAATTCTTCCATAATTTGGGACTGCTATTTGCTCCAGCCCTGGCAGGATACTGGGAGTTTCAAATAATAAACCTTGAGTGAGCTATTTTTTTTTTTTTTTTTTTTTTTTTGTGCTTCTGCAGAGTAGTTAAGTCCTCACACTATTACCTGATTCCATTCTGGTTATTTTGGTGCTTCGATGTCTATGGTGCTTCAGACATCAGCTAATAATCTCCAGCGGCCCTTAAAATAATTTATGGAGGTCAATAATCAGTAAGAGGTGATCAACACCCATGTTTCATCTGACCTGCTTTAAAGGTCAAATTAATGAAATTATTCACCTTATCCTATGTCACTTCACTCTTGATATGCCAGGAGGCATCTTCTCAAGCTATACAAAATTTTGGTTGTAGACAATTAATAAGAAGAAACATGATTTACTAATTAGTTATATATTGATGATATTAACTAAAGCAGTGTTAGCAAAAAGCCGAGCTTATGAACTTTTAAAAAAGTTTTATTGTTTTAACTAACTAACACGATCACTATCACCTTTCTGGGCATTAAGACAAGTTCTATATAAATCACCACTCTACATCACTTCTGTGAAGCAAACATCCTAGGTTATCTTGTTTGATGACACTTCATTTACATAGTTAAATCTATATTCTCTTGGAAAACTCTCTCTTCTATATTCACTGTGGTTTAACTTCTGACTGCAGTCTTGGTCTGCAGATTCTGCTGCGGATACTTTTGAGGATCTGAAACTCTTTTTGCAATTTATCTTAACCATTTGTATCTGGCATCATTGAAACATTTTAAAACTGTGACTGAAATAGTGGAAAAGTAGGGACATAATTGTTTTAACCTTTAATTTGAACTGACTTCTGTTTGTTTGGTAGACCATGATGTGCAGGACTCTTTTTTATTTTATTGCTGGTGAACTAAAGGAGAAAAGTTTTCAGTTGCTGTAGATACAAAAGGCTCCTGTTTTATAGTCACTTCTTTGTACACCAGGTGTCACATTTTCTGACTAATTTCCATAATTTACTGAAAAAATGTTGAAATTCACCAGATAAATAATTGGAAAGGGCTTCAGCAGAAGAACAAAGAACCCAAATTACCTGTACAGAGAATTTTATGCAAATTATAGCAAAAATTTTGTCTTTAACCTGCAGAGAAGTGTGATACCTCAAATTCAGGAGACTGGACTGGATCTGAAGTTTCTCCCTCTTGATTTTCTTGCTGCATTTCTTGAAGTGGATGTGCATGATTTTCAGCTTACACTGTAATTTACCTAGGTGAACCAATAATTATAATAGGGTTGGGACTGAATAGCACTTGTCTAGTAGCTTGCTTAGTGATGAAGAAAGGGCTGCACTGCCCTGGAGAGCTTAGCAAACTTCTTTAAATTTGCTTTTGAATCACAGAATGTCAGAAGTTCCATATCGTTCCTTACTTGGCTTAGAAACACTTAGCTAGTCCTCTACTACTGCAGCCTACTAAGGTTTTAACAACTAATTTACGAACTTTCTTTTCTGCAGTGTTTTCCACAACGAGTTCACTGCAGCAATGATCGTTCCTTACAACTTTGAGACTGATCCACAGGATCACAGATTAACAGAGTAGCTGGGGTTGAAAGGGACCTCTGGAGATCCTCTAGTCCAACCCAACTGCTAAAGCAGGTTCACCAGAGCAGATCGCACAGGAATGTGTCCAGGCGGGTTTTGAATGTCTCCAGAGAAGGAGACTCCACGACTCTCTGGGCAGCCTGTTCCAGTGCTCTGGCACCCTCAAAGTAAAGAAGTTTCTCCTCATGATTAGAGGGAACCTCCTGTGTTTCAGTCTGTGTCAAAGCCTGCACGGGAGATGGCAGTTCTGTAACCAATGATGGAAACCTTAAACTTAGAGATCTTCGGCTAAATTATTTAATGCAATAAGCTAAAAAAGAACTAATATTGCACAAGTGAAATAAATGTAGTCTGTATGGGTTTGTTCTGAATGTGCAGCCTAGGAAGCTGACTAAGAAGAACTCTAATAAGCTTTTTCCCCAGCTTTCATCTGGGCCCTGGGATAGACTGTATATGTGCATTTTAACTTGTGCTAAGAATTTTCTTTAGAATAGTGAAAATATTTTTAAGCTTTAACCACTCCCCCACAGCTCAGTAAGAAAGATCCTGCCTGACAGTGTGCAGCAGAACTTAGGACCAAAAGATTTATAAATGGTCATGGAGAAGGAGCACAGAGCTGAGAAAGGTGTGAACGGACTCCATTAGCCTGAAAGGGGTGTTAAAGTCAAAGCATCCATAATGTTCTTCTTTTGACACTTTGAATTGTTATTCTTGAACTTTTTTTGCCATCTGCTATCAGTGATAAATAGACTAAACTATGTTAAACTACTATCCTGTATGGTGGTGGAGATGTATAAATCTGACACTGTTTACAAGCAATAAAATAATATGTGCAGAAATAAACAAACTTGGCTCTCAAAATGTAAGTCTTTGTAGTCAGAGAGGGAGGAAAAGACAAATTGTTCATATTTTGGAAATGTTTAGTTTCAGGTGAATTTGTGCAATAGTTAAAAAGTAAGGTTCATTTTAGTCAATGTCACTGAGGAGTTATTTTATAAAATGTTTAAAAAAACAGGTCAGCTTATTAAGCTGGTGTATAATAGTTCAGTGCTTAGGAGAAAAAAGAAATCCTGGTGAGACAGTCAGCTATTGAACTGTAAAAACTGGTGAATGACAGAGATTTAAGGAAGCATGGGCTTAATGTCAAAAGCCCTGCAATTAAATTTAGCACATCTTATATTTCACATCTTATATAACTGTCATCAGTGTAAAAAGTGCACATTTGCTCTTTAATTTGCCACTGAATCTAACATTTATTTCCAGATTATCTAGGGTCTATGATACAAATCAGTTTTAGCTGAGGAAATCTTGTAGGTATGGACTGCGCAAATGATACTGAATTACCATCTTTTTTTTTTGTCGTTTCTTGTGCTTTTTGTTACCCATAAAAATGGGTTTTGACCATCTTCTAAGTTTTGCTTCATCATCCATAACTAACTGCTTTTGAGTTGCTGATAAACCCGGGGCCTTTGATATCAACCTATGCATCCCTTTTTAGCTGCAAGTACTCATCCTACGCACTCTTATCTGTGGAAACTTCTTTATTCTCTTACTGTTTTCCATTAACACTCCACCTACACAAAGCTGTGACATTGTTTTATGTGACTGAAGTGCTTGCTTTAGCTCCTGGCCTGATAATGGTAAGCAGATCAGCAAAGTGTAGCATCTGACAAGGGTGTCCAGCCTAATGTAATAAAATATAATAAGGTTAGAGCCATAATTTTAGGCTCTCCTCTTTGAAAATCCTCAACACTTTCTGGGGACCCTTCCAGGTCCTTGTAGTTGTGCTTGCAGTGTCTGATCTGCTGCCCCTTTACCCAGGTGGAATCAGCAACAACTCTCAGTGGAGTTTGACACATTTGTCCTTATTTATTACTCTTTGCCTCCCTGCTCTTGCTTCATTCACTTACTTTTTTATCTGTTCTGGCATACAGTGATGTTGGTTTAAGTTGTCTAGTACTTTTACCTTGAGGTCAAGAAGAGCACTGCATGTGGCTGACCTGCTGGCCTCTGGGTATGTGCTATGGAAATTTGGTTGCACTACGAAGATATAAACTGTTGTTTTAAAATTAGAATGGATATAACTTAGTACATCTTTGATTCATAGTTATGTTGAAAAAATTCCTGGTACATTGTATGTGAAAATGATCTAAAAAATAAATTTGATAATTATTTTGTAATAATGAGAATGTTGGAAGGGAACTAAACTGATGCAGTCAATGTTGACTCAGACTCTGAAAGTCTGGTCCAGATCTTAGTTACTCCTCCTTCTTAGCACAGCATTTTGCACCTGAAAATAAGAGAAATCTGTTTTCCATGATCCTTGCAGTCTCATTTTTTTTTAGCATAGTTTTTTCTAAAAAATCTGCCTTTGAAATTGCAGTCACCTTTACAAACATGTAATTAAGCATGGAAAATATCCTCTGTGCTTGCACCTGCACATATACTTGATGCGAGAAAAACAAGAACCAGTAACAGTTGTATCTGCTAGTGCATTTTTTTCACTTTATGCTTACTTCTAGATAAGCTGACCTTTCCTCTTTCTTGATGTTTGCATCTTCTGAAATTATTTTTGGTTCACAAGAGTTAATGAGGCCATGGCAATGGAGCATGTTGTTTTGCAGTGACCTTTACTGGGATAACTCTGTAAGTTTTTTAGACCTAAGGATTGATGCAATGTACACAGCTTTATATCTGTCAACACATCTTCCCTGTAGATAGAGTACCTAGCTATAGAAATCTCTAACCAGCGTTTCTCTCTCACATTGTTCTATTGTGAATGCCATCCTATCTCATCTATGAAATTGCGTTTGCAGAATTAACACAGTTTGGTGTTGACATAGCAATACAAACGTGAATGTGATTTCCGCATTCTGACCTCACGGTATTAGAGCTGCGCCACAAAGTCCAGCCCATCCTTTCCTAAAGCACATGTGCTGATCTGTGATTACAGAGTAGATATTCCTCTGCCTCCTTGTCTTATGCTACACTTCTGGTTTTTAACTTCCCAATTACCTTCAGTCACTATAGTCTTCTATTTCTTTTGCCTTACATGGGTCTATGGTTTCCACCAACTTTTTTCATGTTCTTTCAATCCTCCTATGTTGTACCAAGAATTTCCTGTTGTGGTGCAAGCTGTCCTGGAGTGTCACCGTCACCGTTCTGCCCCCAGGAAGTAGCCTTAAACGGTGGTGCTACAAATAGCACAGAACAAATTATTTTTTTGAAACTAAACCTATGAAAAGAGACTGCTCAAAGACCAGCAAGTTGCTTTGTAAGAGGGCAGCTTTATAAAAAATTAGTGTTAGAGCTAAAACAGTGTTTATCAATTGACAGCAAGTACTACTTATAAATATTTAGCATGATTTCAGAATGTATATTTTCAGGCATGCCTGATAAAATAAAACAAAAAAATACAGAAACTGAAATAGAGGACATTTTCATTCACATTCAGAACTACTAATAAAGCGCATTCCACAAGTAGAGCAAGCACTATTGGAAATATGTCTTTTTCACCCAAATTTTTCTATATACATATATAAGTATACAGTTCGGTGTATGCTTTACATAACATTGCAACTACACCATAGAGTATGAAGGACTGGCATAGATCCTTAGGCTAAATTTTGGGGGGGTGTGGAGTTATCAGACTTCTGATGAAGCTGTTGGAACACAGTGATGGATTTTACTTCCTTGTATGTTCAATAACATGTTGTGTGAACAATTATTCAAAGGTAAGGGCCAAACATGTTTTAGCTGATAAGCTTGTTATAGACATTGTGGACTAGAAGTGTTTCTACAGTTCACAAAAACAGAATTGTTAAGATCACAGAAAAAGTATATTATACTTTGCTCAGTGACAGATATCTAAAAAATCAGTGTGTCCATCCCATTGTCAGCAGACAGGAGTATTATATTTTAATCTGGCAAGTGGTGGTCTAGTTGATTTTTAGAAAACTCACTTCTCAACTGCTCTAAATGTGTGATCCTGAATACTGTGTAGCCTGAACCTTCCTCACTGCTATTAGATCTCTTCACTCTCTCTTGTCCCACCCAATACTGCTGCCTCGAGCACGTTGCTCTCTGCCCTCTGGAGCTGTCTGGTACTAACCCAAAGACTTGCCAGGACCCATTTAATCTGCTTATCTTTGAGCTAAGTATCCTGGATTCTTAAATTTTTTTCCTCAAAACTCAACTTTGCAGACTATTGATCGTACTTGCTACTCTGCGTTGTGTTTCCTAATGAGTATGCATCTTTCTTAAAGTATATCTTCTCAGGGTTTACTGGGGATGAAGGGAGCAGAGCTTGCTTCTCAGGATTTGCCATTTATCGTCCTTATTCTGTATTTCAGTGGGCCACTAGATTTAGTTGTGATCTGCTGTATTTCTTGAGTATTTTTGGCAGGACTGTTAAGCACCCAGTTCCTTCCCATCTTGGATTTGTGCAACGTTAACTCTTCTTGCCTAAATGCAGTACCCTGCACCTGTCTCTCTTGAGCAGCATAATGTTTTGACTATCGAGCACTGAGATGGTGAATGTTATCCTGGCTTTGCTGTTCAGTGCAAGTATCTCAAGTGCCGTTTCAGTTTCCACAAAAGTGAATTTAAAGTGTGCTTTCAGTATTCATAATGACATAATTTGAAATTCTGTGCACATAAGTGAAGATACAGTGTCTACATGTTCACATTGTTAGGAGGAAGCTTATTATAATTTTTAGCTGGTAGTAGGTCAGACAAAATTACATTTACTAAGGAATATAAATTTTTCATATTGAGCATTTGAAAGGTCTACAGATTATACAGTAATTTTTTCTTTCACTTCTTTCTCTTTCACTTCTTTCTCTTTCACCTCCCTTCCTCCCACATGCTGTAGAGTTATGTTTGACTCTATCAGATTGTTTTCTATTTTCAAGTTCTGCTTGATTATTTCAAAATAAGTTTGTTTTTTTATTATTATTATTATTTTTTTTTTTTAGCAAAATTGCAATTGTGTTCTCATCATCAGCCATTTATTGTTCCAAAGGCAGTTTTCCCTACTGGGTAAACTGTAGGAGAAAAACAAAGCACTCAAGCTATTTCTGCTGTACATTTTTTTCTGATCCCAGGCAGAAGACATGGGAATCTTTTGTGTGAAGAATGCATTATGAATTTGCAAGGTGCATTTGATAATAAAATTTCCTTTTATTTTTTCCTAAAATAAATAGAAACCATCACTATCTTCAACAGGTACCATATAAGTGCAGAAATGGAATTTATATTCAGTTTCTCGCCATGTTATATTTCCAGAACATCAATTGTTGTGAAACAGAGGCAGTAAAAGGCAGTAAAGGAAGTGGTCTGTGGAACTAGAAATGGGCTTTGCTTTCACTACAGTAATGAGAAGTTATTTTTTGAAATTATTTCTATTTCTCTTCCTCCTGGCTATCTTTTGTGGCCCAGTAAGCTAGAAAATAAATGGAGAAGCCAGTCTCTAATGTATCCTTGTACTTTCAATTCCACAAAAAGGAAGGAATAGCTTCAAATTGAATCCAGGGCAAAAGCAAAGCTCCCCAAATACATAAAATCTTGATATAATATGTTCATTTTCATGAACGTACTTAGGAAGGCCTTGGAAAAGCCTTAGAAATGCTGCCCACTTGAAAAGGCAGGCAGGCTGCCGTGAGTTCCTTAACTTTGTGGTTACCTTTGGCAAGTAGTTCAGCAGAGAGCTGTCAGTCAAGCAGTTATGGCAGAGATTAACTGCTGTGGCCTTCAGGCTTCAGAATAAAACTTTACTCTCGTTTAGTTGCAGGCAGCTTGAGGTGAAACTGTGCTACTACAAGGCACTGTGAACAGAGATGTTGCACAAAATACCCCAAATTCCTTGAGATACTTCCTCCTTGCTCTCCTCTTGGATCCCTCTCAGAGAAGGGTAGCTGCATCTCCGCATTGCAGGCATAGCAAGGAAAGCCAATATACTCTGAACAGACTGTGTGTGTAGACTGAGATAAGCTCTGCTCAGCCAAAACTGGCAGCTGACGTGTTTGAACTGTGCTTGCTAGAGCGCGGCAGGGGGACATGTCCCTTGCCTGTCCATATTCTCAGGGAACAACATTGCAGGGCAGGGCACTGTTCTCTCATGCAGAGCCATGTACATGGAGCTAACAAGTGCTGATAACACTCATGGTGCAAGAAAATGCCTGGCTCTATCCACCGTTTGTGCCGTTCAATTATGTTTCATCAGCTTTAGCTAATAATTGTTATCTCTGTATAGCATGTTCAAGGTGATTTGTTTTTGTTGGAGGTGGGCGGTAGAAATAATGGCAAGATATTACGCAGGTTGTTCCAGAATGATTGAGAAAATTGCTGTTCTTTAGTTCTTCACTTTGTTGTACTTGCATACAAAGTGTATGTAACAAAATGTAGTGTTGTCAGTTACATTTGTAAAAAATAGCAGTAAAATTCTGCTCCTAAGTTCCTGATATGTACATATCTTCTTCTCCTGGCAGTATTGCTCTCATAGGAATTGCTATCATCTTTGTTTATTTAAGGTAGAGCTGAACCCACTGTTCTTTGCTGGAATTCAGAGAACAGCCAAGACTTGACAGTCACAAGAAAATGAGCCAGTGCATTTCCTAGGGGTAGACATGGACTGACAGTTCTCTTCTCCCTTTCTTTTGCAACTTTGGAAACTCCTGGAGTAGTCCTGTTCCTAGGGTTTGTAACTGTTTTAGCCAAGTCTGATTTGACTTTGGTATGAATGAAATTATCAAGAATCTTCAGAACATTTTCCTCAAAGATTCTCTGTATGACATTTACCATTTGAACATTCAAGCTACACACATATCCAGAGACTGCTGTGCAAAAAAGCTGCATAGATTTTCAGCTTATTCCAGAATCGAGGATTCATCCTAAGCAGTAAGGAATATTACCTCTCTTCAGTCAGTCCTGGAATCTCTTTCCAATGAGTGGTAAAAATGCTATTCTTCACAGGAAAATTTGGCAGCTCTTTGGAGAGAAGCAAAGCGGTGGTACCTGAAGCTACAAAAGTGGCTGAGGGATATGTTTGGGAACAGAGGAGGGCAGCTGCTCTAGCCCCTTGCAAAATTTGGAAAGCTGAGATGGTTGTGACCCAGCACTTCTTTCATTTTCCGAAATATGAGCCTTTGTGAAGAGAAACTCCATAACAGTACGAAGGACATGCATGTTTTACCCCAGGGCACCACACCCAGCTTTCCTCGTACAGTCAAACTGAACCTTTTCTAGCACTTGGCATCTCTCTCCCTGCTTCAGTGACACGGGGTAGATTTCATCCTGCCTGTGACATGTTTCGTACCTCCTATGGCAAAGGATGGCCAAAGGAGAGTTTGCTTTCAGAGCCTGGCTTCCCTGAAAGGAAGGGAGAGCAGCTTCACCTCCCTGCTGGACTTTAGGAAGGGGTTTGTGAGAGAGACCAGATACTCCCACCCTGCTCTCTTCTGTGGCTGTTTTTGCTCTTCTCCTCGCTTGCAGTATGATGCTCATGCATGAGCTATCTTTAACCACATGCTTGGATTAGATCACTGTGACCAAAGCAGGGAACAGACTTTCTCAGCTTGCAACATGTCTTTGGAGGTGAACAGAGCTGGATATGAGACATGTTTCTTTGGATCCAGTGAGGCACTCGGATCAGTTTATACTCAAAATCTGTATTGGAAGCAATGTAGGAACTGAAGCTAAAAAATCTGACATACAAAATTCCTTCAGTTTTCAGCTCTCTGCCTAACTTTGGCTAAGTTTCCACCTATATAGTGGTATTTCTGCTAACAAACCATATCCTTGTCCTTCATACCTGTTTCCTTACAAGGATTTCTCAGCATCTCACTGTAGATTAGGTTTGGACCACACTGAAGAAAAAAATCCTGTGAGGGCCACTTTACAAGGAACAGGCAAGACCAGTGCAATCAGTTGTGTCGAAGCTTTTCAAGAAGAAGGATCATGGGGAGAGGGCTGGTGAAGGGAGAAGCTATTCATACTAATGGAAAACATGGTTTCAGCTAAGCAGAGAAGACAGAAGTCAGGTTAGGGGCATCAAGATCAGAGCTGAACTGAGAAGAAGATGGCACTCGGAGATGCTTGGGAGGAAAGAAATAGGTAATTGGCTGAAGAGTTGGTGTCACTGAGGGCTGTTTGTTTGTTGGAGCCAAACAATGCAAGAAGTGTGATGTCACTGCTGCTCAAATACCGCAGAAGAAAATAAAACCATCTCAACGCATGAATGCTGTAGCTGGTGTCAAGGTAGTGGGTTTAGCTCTCCTTACCAAGCAAGTGAACCGGAGTAACTCCTGAGCTGCTGGTTTTGGTGTTTGGGCAGGTCTGGTTGCCTGCACTGAACTGCAACACTTTCAGCAGATGTTGCTTACTGATCATAGTTCACCTGAAATTCTCATTTAAAGAGTGCAGTATGACACTGAAAACTCCTAAAATGTACTTTTGAGAGCAAGGTGCATGCTTTGATTAGGGAATGCTTATGTGACACTGCATAGGATTTTTCAGAGAAAATAGTTAATGTTTACAGCTTCATGAACAGTGAGAAACTTTGTTGTCTTTATTTATCTTATATTTAAACAGGATTTAAAAGGAATATAGCTTAGTTTTAAACTTGGATGTTTTCGGATCACTTTCTTCTTTTACCTTAATGGAAAAACACTATGCATAAACTGTACGTTGAATGGCCTAAAATTACACGAATCAGTCTTCTATCTTATATTCTTACAACTATGATTGTTGAAGGCTTTTGTAGAGGGCTCGCTTAATTCATCTATCTACTTTTTAGCAGAGGCCTATTCTACCTAACTCACATTTGGTATTTGATTATAAGTTTGTGACTTAAAGTTGTTTGCCAGCAGAGATTGTTATTCTTCCTCACTTTTTCTGCAGTTCTGTGAATCTATCGCCTTCTGACGGAATGTATGAAATAGGATGAGATGTATGAAATAACCACAACAAAGGGAGAAATAACTTGAAGATGTGAAAGGCTTTGTTTCCATGAATTAAAGAAAACCTAAAAGCATGTGTCAGTTTTTTATATGTAAAAAAATTGTCTGCTATTAAGGGAAAAAATAGAGAAGAAAGGCAGAAAGGGGAGGATCATTCTGAGGAAAAAGCCACCCCAAATCCTTTTGTTTCATGTCTGAAATGCCATTATATTGTTTAAGATAAAAGTGCCAGAGGAATCAAACAGCTCCAGAAAGCATTTAAACTGTGCAGAGAGAAAGTGAGTCTTTCTTGGATGGAAGATTTGCTGATTACATTCTCTGGCTGATTGTGCATTTATTTGGTTTGCATTTTCTTTCAATCAGTTACCTGAATATGCCCCTTAAAACACTTCAGGATGTATAGAGGGATCCTGTCTGGAGAGAGCCTGTTTTGCTATTCAAAGTCAATCCCTCTTCTATTTTAAAGAGATTTTCCTTTCCTCTGTTTGTGCATGTAGCCAGTAGGTCTTCAGGCGGGGCTGCAGCCAGACTTTTTGGGGCTGCAGAATCCCTCAGTCTGCCTCCTAAACACCTAAAGGTTTCTCTGTCATTCAAACACAGTGATTATTTGGGGGTAACCCAAATATGCCTTATTTACCTTCCCCCCCCCCCCTTTCTAATTTATTTTAATTTGCAAACAGAGACCATTCATCCTGGAGTATCTGTGAACTTTCCCTGTTACAACAGCAGAGCAAAAGTGTGGCAAGAATCTTTTAAAATCACGATGCTGTAGCTTTTATGTTGATAGTATATAAAAGTCTGTGAAGTACTATAAAGTGTTTTTCTCTCTTTTTTGTAGGCTGGATTGCCATGTTGGGAGCCATTTGGCTGCTGGTGCTAGCAGACATCCATGATTTCGAGATGATATTGAACAGAGTTGAGTGGGCAACCCTCCTTTTCTTTGCAGCATTGTTTGTTCTCATGGAGGTAAGATTCTGTGATTTCTGAAGCCTGAAGATTTACAACTGACTTAAAATGTGAATTATATTCCTGGGCAGATGCCTCCTGCAGATTCAGTCCCACTGGAATATGGAAGATTGAGTGTAGTCGTAGTAGTACAGAGAGAAATTGCAGAGTGGTGGAAGATGGCTGGACCTCCTTGAGATTTAATTTTTCACTGTAGGCTTGGTCTCTCTCTCTCTTTCTGCTTCATTTGCTGAATATATCTGACACAATCATTTCCCATAAGTGGAATTTTAGTTTCTAGTTTTGTCAGCGGTCTTTGTGTGCAGATAGTTTATAAGTATTTATGTGTTTGCTTTGCAATTACTTAGATAAGTCATGGAAAAAATAGAAGAATAGGAATAAACCAAAGTTGAAAAATGCTTCTAATGCTGTCTGCTACATGCTGGCTACCAAATGGCCTAAGAGATTTCATGGGAATATGCTGTGAAAGTATAATATAATTGAATTTCAGTTTGCAATTGTAATTTTAAAAGATATTCAGTACTTGGAATGCCTGGATATATTGCTGTGTAGTTTCTTTTCATTTGTTTGCTTGCCTATCAGAAACTGTCCATTCGTGTTTGTATCCTGTTTTGTTTACTGTTTGAGACCTTTGTATAGCCTGAGAGGATTTATTTTTACCCCAAATACTTGGATAATTCTTTGTATGAATACCCACATTTAGTCATCAATCAGGCTTCTGTGCATTCCATAAGATGCTTCGTGTTTTTCAGTTGTTCTTTATTGGGTTTAAGTGATGTAATTATGTTGTAGAAACATTACTGATAAAACTCAAGTGACCACTTGCACTGCCATGGCTAGTGAATTGTCTGAGTAAGCAGCCTGGGCAAAGCCTGTATAACAAACTTGCTTGCACAGCCTCCTTCCCTCACCCTCATCCCCAGTTATTGCAAAGAGCCCAAGAATTTGTAAATTGGGATCTATTATAGAAAAAAAATGAAAACCACCAACAACAAAAACATCAACAGTAAAAGGGATAAAATTTGAACCAAGTACAAACACTGAATAATTCAACCAACTCTAATTAATGCCAAAGTGGAAGTAAAAATCTAGTAACCTCTGAGAATATGAATAGAAACTCTGATTATCATTAGGAAGCTTGTTTGAGAGCTAGTAGTTCTAAAATTCATCAGGAAATGTTGCTTTATTTTACACCCATTAGTACAGACAATTTTTAGTTCTCTGTGCTATCATGCTCTATATATCCTTGCATTTTCTAGCTCTCATAGAGAATCTGTATTGAAACCATGTTTCTTTTGTCTGCTACTGCTGTAACAGTTTATTAGTTGCATTCCCTGATGTATTTATTGGTTTAGCTTAGATTGAAGAGTTTTGATTTGGGTGCTGTGTGGCTGCACAATAAGATATTAAAACACATAGGAATTTATTTGTCATTTACTGCCAGACTTCAAATATGACTGTTGTAATTCACCAAACTTAGTTTTTATGGTTTTTCAGGTCACCAGTGAATAGTTTGGAATAACAGCAGTTTAAGGTCATGAAAGAAACTTGTACACATAATCAAGAAAAAGTGAGAGACACTAAATTTTTCCCCATAAATGAATGAGAAAACTGTTCTAACATTGCTGCTAATTTTGGTCTGAATCTATTACCCTTTGGATTAGGAGGATATGACAGTCCTTACCAAGGCATTTTTCTTTCCTTTAAGTTAACAATGTCAAGAAGAAACAAACCAAAACAAAGATATGCATTGAAGAATAAGAAATCTTTCCATGAACTAAGGCACTCAGCAGTTGTCAGCTCATATTATTCATCCTTGGTGATCCTTCGTCTTGGATGGTTGTCAGTATGAAGCTATTTCCTACTGCTGTAAATGTTCCCTTTCCTATTCCAAGGCGCATTTAAAAGCCTATGTAGGACTTAGGCTGCAAGTCATTTTAGAAAATTTGAATTAAGTTCCAGAGCCACCGGGACTACAATATCCAGACCGATATTGGAGGTTCTGCCTTTGGGTGCTCATTGGTCTGGGAGATCTTTTGCAATGAAAAAGTCAGAAATCCTTGTTTTCTGTTGTGTCCTTCATGTAATTCATCTTTACAACTGTCTTTTAGTCCTTGTTGACAACTGGCTGTTACAGGCTATAAAATCTTTCTCCTTCTGTCTCTTTGTGATATAGGTTCCTGTGCCTCTCAGGATACAGCATAGAGTATTTTTGTTCAATTTTATTGTCAAAATCGGCATTTTACCTTAATCCCTTCAGGCAGGGTGTATTTACAACAGTCATCATGACATGCTGTCCATATGAGGGTTTCATGCAAACTTCTGTGCATAAATTAAACTTTGATCTAAAATGGTACTTTATTTTTTCTGCAGTAAAACTCCATTTCGAGCTGTCAGACAGGAGCTAGTATGCTTGAAGGCATCAGTTAATGCAGTAATACTTATTCCTCTTAAAAGTACGGGAAGATGCAGGAGGCCCTCTGTGTGGTTTACACCCAGTGGAAGCCAGTGCCAGGATGCTAACTGGGGACTTTCTGTCTGGGTGCTTGGAAGCAATCGGTCTGGATATTGTAGAGACACCCTGAAGTTGGTTACATGATTAGTTCTGTCGTCATCTCTAACATGATGGGCAGCCTGACTGTCTTGTAGCAGCCACGTGCGTGCCCTTCACTCCCTTCCTTCTTTCCTGAATATCTCTTTTGTGGTACCATGTCTGCATTCCAGAATAAATTTCAAGTGTTGCTGAAAAGTAATATATTGTGTTAATAGATAATTAAGTAATAAGGCAGCACTGTTAACTGAATGTGACTCTGAGTCCTGGTTGCTGACAGCTATGTGCTAAAAAGTTTATTTTAAAGTGTCAACACAGAGCAATTGCAGAAAAAAATTACAGTTCATTAAAAATACTGACTTTACATAGATTTTAGAAGTCCCTGTGATAAGATCTGAGTTGGTAAAGCAAGGCAGATAGCTTAGAATGAAACCAGTAATTTAAAACTATCAACAAGAATTCATTTCTTAGGAAAGTTTCTCCTGGGAAGTTTAAGTAATGAAAATATCTTGTTTTTTTTTTTTTTTAATATAAGAGGGGTGTTTGTGTATCTAAAAGCCTTATCACTTGTTTTCTGCACGTTGTGTTTTTAAATGTAGATCTACCTTTTCTTGTGCAACGCATTGTTTAAAGGAAATATAATTTCTGGGCCAAATTTAACATGTGGTGATACCCAAATCACTAGTGTTCAGCTGTTGCCTGAATGAGCCACAGGTACAGGAACTGTCGGTCTGAATGGCAGCCCCTTTATCGCTCTGACATTATCGTGTCTTATACCACGCCACTCAGAGCCTATTAGGATCTTTGTTCATCTCTGTCATGGAATTTGACGGTGTGTGAGTTGAATGATATTTTTTTTCACTGCTGTCTCTGAAGGGCTCTGTCTGATGGCCAGCTGTGGGTGTTACATGGAGCTGTGTCATGTGAATATTGACTTCTGTGGCTCCATGTGGGAATGGACTCAGTAAGCGAGACATCTCAGCTGGCTGATTCTTTGTCATGGTAGAAGAAAAATGAAAGAAAGCCAACCAGCTTGGTTCAGGCTGAACCAAAAATGATGTGATTTCTTCCTCTGAGAAACTGAGAAGTGACAAAATAGATATACCCCATTCAACCTGGAAATAGTACTTCATTCTGGACTGTTAGAAGAAAAGAATATAAAATCGAAGTGAATTAAAGGGTAGATCTCATGAGTTAGAATTCCTCTTTTACCTTACAGTTTGACGGAATAGATCATTCTCCCAGGGTGTGAGTTCTCAGTTTATACTCTCCTCTCCACCCAAGGAGAGATCAGAGCCACCATCTCTAGGCTGGAACCTTGGTATGTCTTTTCATGCGTGGTAGTAACCATGGTTGTACGGAATGCTGTCTGAGCACCCTGTACAAATGTGAATGAGTCTCACAGGGAGGACAGAGCGCTCTGGTCCAGGCTGTCCCCTGGCCCAAAGCTTACAGAGCTCACCTTGGTTTGGGTGCCTGACATGGGGATCAGAGACCTGATTTTCATGCCTTTCAGGTGCTGCTGTTTCTGTGCCAATTTCCATTCACCCAAGATCTCTGGCCTAGTTTACAGATGGGTTGACGGGTTTGTGTGTGGTGTTTTTGGTCATGGTGTTTTTTTTTGTTTGTTTGTTTTGTTGTTTTATTCTTTTTTGATGGATCTGAGGAAGCTGTTTAACAGAAAAATATGTTTTGCTTTCTCTTTTCTTCATCTGGGACTGAGCAGAGTCAGATTTCATCTGACCTTTTAAACACATGATTTACTTCTATCTATATTGTGGTTTTGGGGAAGCTGGTTTAAATCAGTTGTGTTCAGGTATTCAGGAAAACCTGCATCCACTGAAGGACATAATTAAATTTCAGCCACTCTCTGGCGCCTTTGCCCCACACTCTTAAGCAATCCCACCAGTTGTTCCAGTACAACTGACCCACTTCTGCAAATTTAGCTACAAATTTCTCTTATGTCTTTTATTTCCACCAATTGCAAAGCTGCTATAGAAGCTACCTGAGATGAATATCAATGAATTGTGAATGGGAAGGAATTGTTGTATTCTCTTACATCCACTGAAAAAAAGAAACTGCAGTAGATGCTTCACTAGTTGATAACAATGTATTTTATTTTTTTTTTAGGCTTTGGCTAATCTGCACTTAATAGACTACATAGGAGAGCAGACAGCTTTGTTAATAAAGGTTTGTTTAAAACATTTACAGTTTTTTAAGACATAGAGAAAATAGTTTTACTCCAATAGAAAAATGCATAATACTTTCCTTTCGAATTTAATGTTAATGATTGCATTCCTGCATCAGCAGTATCAAGAAAGCATGTTATACTTTGGCATGGGTGATATTTAAAATTTAATATCTGTCTGCAGCCAGAATCAACATAGCTACAAATGCAAAAGGGAAAACTTTTCTGTAGTCTAAAAAAACCCTAAAATATAAAGAGTAAAAGGGGAAAATTTAGAGCTGCACAGTTTATTTCTTGTGTGAAATGCAAGTAGGAGTATAGAAATGTGCAAGTATGAATATTAGAAATAATAGTATTTTGTATTTATATTTGTTCAAATTTTCTTGGCAAAAGAACAATAATAGTATCATTAAATGTTGGGCTGTTTTCATAAAAATGCTTTTCCTATCTTGGAGCCTGAAGGAGTAATAAATGTTGATAAATTAAAACTGTGACGAACATGCCATTATGCCATGGAGGGGACAGAGCAACACCGATCTCATCAACGTTGTAATTTGATCTCTCTCAATTCCAGGGTGTTCCTGAGGACCAGCGCTTGGCGGTGGCCATCATTTTAGTGCTCTGGGTGTCCGCTTTGGCCTCCTCCGCGATCGACAACATCCCCTTCACAGCTACAATGGTACGTGGGTTCTGCACAGACCTTGCACATCCTCCTCCTGGTGCTGGCGAGGGAGCTGAGCTTGCTGACTACAATTTGGGTTTTTCTTCACCTCTTCTGTGTTGTCATTTACTTGATCCCCCAAGACTGAATGTTATTACAAGCTTATTTGTACCGTTTAGGCATCTAGCCGGACATTGCTGCCAGCAGCTACAGTTAACTGTGGAACTAGAGGCGCAGTTTTAACTGTGGTTTTGCACTTTCCTTCTTACATCCACATCCGTGCTGACAAGGAAAATTGTCTTCTTGATGGAAACTGTCGCTATCCATCCGCTGCTATCAATATATTTTCCCTCTATGTACTGTGTAGGTATGTTAATGCTTTTTTAACACCTGAACCTTTTATTGCTACCTTGCTTAAGTAATTAGTTTAAAAACCAGCAAATAAGGTTAAGCATAACAAATGCTTCTTAGTAGCTGAGTTTTAATATCAGAGAAGTATCAAATTATAACAAATTAGGGCATGATCAGATCGGTTTATTCAATCAGGTTCTCTGTTTAAAGTGCAATAATCCCTTCATTATCTCATAGGAATAATTCATTGTTAAAACTTGTTTTCAGCTAAGTCTGATTTTATTCTGCCATTGTTATTGGGTGGTCATGTCCACCCTTAACCTGCATCAAGGTTTAAGACACTTCTTGTTGGGCATATGACAGGTTGGACAGATTTGCAACTGCACTATAAGGATATGTTAATATGGTATTTTGGTTTGATTAGTGTGGTGTTTCCTGTGGAATCATATTGATTTAACAACAGACTGCAAGCAATAAGCATGAAAGGAAAGACTGGTTCAGGATGAGTCACCTTCCAGCAAACACTTCAGGACTACTAAGCAAAAATGTAGAAATCTTAGCTTAGAAGGTTTTGCCTCATATGCAGCCAGTCTATGAAAAACTGGTTTGAATCAATACAAAAAAAAGAACCTGCATGCATATTAACCAGGAGGTCTTTTACAGGTTTTGAAAAGAACTCTCTTTTAAAGGAGTATGTTTTAGAGAATGGGACTAAAATAAGGGAATTTTTTTGGGTGCCTGAAGACCACTTTTGTGTCTTTGCTGGAGGGAAATACAGGTAGGCAGGAAAAGATCCTTGCCAACATACTAGACATTTAAAATGTATACTTTTCCATTCTGTTCTGAGATGAACTTAAGAGACTGTTACTTCTTTTTTTTTAAAATTTATAGCTTGCAGATTCTTACATTAATTGTATGTCAAAAGTGGAAGCTGTAGATCAATATTTTAAAAAGGTAATTGGGATATGAATATATGTGAGCTAGCATTACAAATAATTCTGGGAAACAAACTATTTTATGAATTGAAGTAAAGAAAACATATAAGGAAAATGCTTTCCTAGAAGAATATCTAAGCATTTTCAAAAATTGCTAAGTATCTACATACATAAATTATGATCCTTGCTTACCCGAAAACATAAACGCAACACATTATCTACAGTCTTAAGAACAAAACCTAAATATTTTCAGTTATTTTAAGAAGGAAATGTTTTGGGGTGCAAAATATTCATGTGTTTAAACATTTTGAACACAGTGATGCTTTTCAGCAGCCTTCACCACCAGCATTGTGAAGAACTCTCCCTTACTAAAAAATTCTGAAATTACAATAATTAGATTAGTTTAGTATTTGAAGCATCTTACCCTGAAAATACCTTTTCAGTGCAGCATTGTAATTCAGCAAATTCTTCTTTGCTCTAGACAAAGATAAGCCTGGTATAAACTCACCATCAAAAATGTCAGTACCGCACGGAATTCACATACAGAGGTTGATAAACTGAAATCTCTGCAAAGAGCTCAGAACATAGCAAGTATCTTATGCTGCAGAGGATGCTGCTGAAAGATAATTGCATACAAGAAACAGTGGAATGTGTTTCTAGGGACACTTAGCTCATCATAGGTTGATTGCTTTTATTGTTTCTGTCTTGGTGAAATTTTGTTTCTGTTAAAATAAAAACATTGGAACCGCACAAAGACAAAACAGTCTTCAGAGTATCTTCCAGCTGCTTGTTTCACATAATTTGTCCTGAATGCAAAGATCATGAACTGCCCCAAAACGAGAAGAGGAGATTGAAACTTGCTTGATGAACTGTAATACCCAGACTTTTCCCTTCTCTTTAAGCGTTGGAGAGTAAAGATCCAGCTCCCCAATTAAACATATGTTTATATGAGTGTTTATTGCACTTCATTGCATAAACATGCCTAGCAATCATGATAGGAAAATCAATCATTTTTTGCCAATATGTAAAAAATGTACTGTGGCAAAACATTTTGAGTTTGAGATATACTTTATGACAAACTCCATGAACTCTGACTGTGTGCAAAAGACTATCTTGCCAGCAGGCGATTTAATATATATAGATATATCTGGGATTTGCAAAAAACACCCACAATATATTCTGTGTATATACAATTAATAAACCAGCAGCTTAGTTATTAAGTCTCACACATTTTAATTCTTGAATGGCAAGGGTTTTTTTCATGTTAAATATCCATCCTTCTTGGAAGAATAAATGTAGTGAATCATGCAGTGATGCTCCGCCATTCTATTAATGCTCTCATAGTTTCCCTCCTTTTCCAACAAGCTAAACTCACAATGTCGTTCCTTGACAGGCAGACTTATTCATTTTTAAGGCCTGCACTTTCCTAATATTGTCATTTAAATAGGCATGGATTTCTGCCCTTAGAATGTTAGGTGACATGATTTTATTACCAGTATGCTATTTAGTTTAATTGACGTGTTTTATCACCTGCGTATGCTGGAGCCATCTGTTTATATTTTTCTTTTATTACCAGAACCAAAAATACAGCCATAGTAAACGCCCATTTTAGCTGACTTTAAATACTATTTCCTCAGTATAGTGTGACAAACATTTTCCATGAACCACCTGGCTGGCAAGGTGACTTAGTCTTTCACAGATCTTTGTTAGAAACTGGAAAAATTTTGGCTCAGTATTTATTGCCTCTAAAACTATCAAAGGCTTTTCATTTGCAATACTGAATATTCTGTATGTATCTTACATTCTTAGTGACAGTTTTATTTTTAGGTCTTCCTTATTATCTGCCCTACAAGAGTTTTTTATGTTGTGCATTTAAGTGCTTGACAAAAATGTGACTGGGCCATAGCTGTCTGCAAAGACAGGCCAGTCATCAATAATTTGGGAAGCTACAAATAAGCTTTTTTCTATTAATGCATATTCTCTGCAGTTTTCACAGAAGACATCTTTACCACATGCAGTTCTTAGCAAAGAGTGTGCCGCTAAATCACCTGGTGTTGAGCAGCCATGAATCCCTAAAATAAAGACATGAATTGCTGTTTCATTCTCATTTTGCACAAATAGACAAAATGGGTGCTATGAGCTGATGCCTTCTACTATGTTGCACAGGTATCGGATGAACTTGTCTAAGTTACTCTTCTTGCACAATGGAGATATGCGATTACTTGTACAAGTGTTATCTTTGGGAAGCAGAAATAGCTGAGAGGGCTTCACTCTGCTGTTTTTTATGAGTTTCCTGCCATCCCAGGAGGAGATGCTCACTGGCAGAGAAGGACTAATGCACCTCCTCGTTGGTCTCCTCTTCATATGTCCAGGGTCCAGCTGGTAAAGCTAAATCGTATTTTCTATTTGTATTTCAGAAAGTCTTCATAGGTCCAAAACTTCATCTCCTTTACTGATGGAATGCCATGCTCATGAGAAGCTTTTGTTTTAAATAGGTGAATAGGATAAAGGTCTTGATTCAACTGGTTCTTTGGTAGTTTTGAGTCTTGGAAAAGAGGATGTGACAGCAAGGTGTGAAAATGTCAACTCTTTGGTTATGATTTTACTTACAAAGGATGCAGTCTATGTATCAAAGAAAACGTGAAAGCAAAATATTCAAGGCTCTTCGTTCCACTTTTGTACAAAGAAAACTTGAAGCAACAATGTTTGGGAAGTGTCAAGTAGACCTCTGTCAAGTAGACAACAGAACGGAGATGTGCAACATCACCATCAGTCTCTTTTAACAAAAAAGGACTGCATACCTCAATACAAATGTAAGGATTGTTATGAGAAAACTAATAATATTTAATGAAATTCAGCTTGGTAGTAAATGGTGTATATAATTCTTGTCTAGTTTTAGTTATTTAAAGTAAAAGGTGACCTTTCTTTCTTTTAGAGTGTTTCATCTGGCTTACATTTTCAGGATATTGTTGTAGAGAGCTGAGAGGGAGAAGAAGAAATACACTGTCCTGCAGAATTGTATTTTTTGAGTCTGAATTAGTTTCTACTATCATTAATTGTTGATAGATGAGGTTTTCTCAGGAAGGTGGATGATTTATAACAGTAATACAATCCCATTCAATTTTTAAATGCTTGGAATATTGATTCAAGATTAAAAACTGTGTGAAAGATGAAAATATATACCTTTCTGGTTTTATTATTTTTAGATTTGTAACATATCTTATGTATTTTCACAGTTTATGGTATAAACAAACATTTTCTTCACAAGGTTTGATTTCAATTAGAGTAGTTATGTAAACAAATGTGCCAACATCTGTAGATGCTAGAATAGTTCTTTATGCATGGGCTTACATCCTATATATATACATATGTAAAACACATAACACCCTAAATAGACTCAAGTTTAAAGGCTATTTCCTTTTTGTATCAAGTCTTTGAAGACACTCTCTTTTTTCCAGGTACAATAATTATTTCTTACAATTGCATTTTTCTGTTTTAATACTGGGAGACAGAGAGTCTTATGATGAGTGTGATTTTGTGTAAGGAGGATTTGGCTTTGCTCTGTTAAGCTACATTACTCATTTTATCTAAATCCTGTCAATCAAACAGCAATCTGGAGTAGTTCAGTATCAAACTTTCCAACAAAATCAGCAAGTTTTCTAGAAACTAATCCAACAGAGATTTATCCTGGTAAGATTTTTGAAATAAAGAGTATAAAGAATCAAATATATTCTCCTGATAAAACATTATTATTTTCCTGCTAATATTGATAATGATGCCGTTTACACAATCTGAAGAGGGGATAATTAAGGAAACAAGAGGATTCATGAGCTTTAATGTGTGGGTTTTTATTTGTTTTGTTTTGTTTTTCTCTTTTTCTCTCTGTTGAGGGACAGCCGTTCTTACAACCATGAAAAAATCTGCATCCCAATAAATTAAATCAATATGGCAGGATATTTGTACAATATGTGTCACAGTCAACTATACCAGAGTTGGCAAAGTATCCTAGCTTGGAGTGTTTCTGATGCTATTGTAATGCTTACGACTTGAATCAGAAAGAGTTGTGGAACTTACGAGGACAGGCTGAGAGAGTTGGAATTGTTCAGCCAGGAGAAGAGAAGGCTTTGATGAGACCTTACTGCGGTCTTTCAGTACTTAAAAAGAGGCCTACAAGAGAGATGGGGACAGACCTTTTAGCAGGACCTGCTGAAATAGGACAAGGGGCAATGGTTTAAACTAAAAGAAGAGAAATTCAGGCAAGACATGAGGAAGAAATTTTTTGCACTGAGGGTGGTGAAACACTGGCCCAGGTTGCTGAGAGAGGTGGTAGATGCCCCATCCCTGGAGACATTCCAGGCCAGGCTGGACGGGGCTCTGAGCAACCCGATCTAGTTGAAGATGTCCCTGCTCATTGCAGGCAGCTGGACTAGATGATCTTTGAAGGTCCTTTATAGCTGAAACTATTCTATGATTCTATAACCAACTCAGTTTTTCAAAAACATTGAAAGCTACGGTGAAAAGTTTCCTTCTAACCTTTTTATATTTTGCATTTCTCTCTTTAGTTTTTTAGTACTCAGGTTGACTATAACAGTAGATGAAACTGAGGTGTGGGATATTGGTAGAGCAAAAATGTTACCTAACACATAATTGCATAAACAAATGTGAAAATGTTAAAGGTGATTTTTGGGAAAACAGAAAGCAGGTTCCTTTGTAACTGAGTCTGTGCATACTCCTTTTCTATTTAAAATGTAAATGGTCAAGCAAGGAGAAATGTCCACTGGCTTTAAGTGCTTTGCATCTTACTGGTGATTATGTTTCTTAATTCTTCAATTTTTTGGAGCAGGGCAGTTCTTGGGATGGAAATAAGTACAATTTCTTTGCATTATGTCTAGTTTTAGGCCGAAATAATTAGATGCCAGTGACTTTTGGAGACACCGTGCCATACAGATGTCACACAGGATAATCCATAATGTTTGCCAAAAAAATAGTGTACATTATGGACCAACTAAATATTTCTCTCTGAAAAACTAGAAATTTAACTGAATGTTTTGCACTGATCTTTCATCCTCGTATTCAAAACTGAAGCTTATGGTGAAGCATTCCTTGTTAGAAATACCTTTTATTTACAAAGGGTATTTTCATGCTAAATCTAACTTCAAGCATGTGTCAGAAGTCTGTAGGACTTCTGTTCCCTTTACGACTTATAACTGTTATTCTTTGGTAGAGATGAATTCCTTTAAGTATGTGAATATTCAATTTAAGTGTACAAAAACATGTATTGATAAGACAAGTTTCAATGTTTGTCCTCTGCCCGAAAAATTCATGGAAGCAGAGCTTCCTGATCTAGCCCTACTACCTGTTAATGTGCTTGTGAGTAGGACATCACTAGCGATAATTTTAACACAGATGATTAATTATTACAAAGTAATTTCAAAAGAATTCACAGTGTTTTTAAAAACAATGTTACGTCAAGGACAGAACAATGAAACCAATGCAGTTAAGTGCATATTTGGGCTCCTAAAATACTTTGCTGAATTTAAAAAAATTAAGAAATGAAGATACAAGCACATTACACCATTGCACCTTCTCTTGGTACTTTGCAATGTATCTTTGTGTTTAAAAGAAGACACAGTAAGTTGAAACCTTTGTGCAGCGACTTTCTTCTGGGCAGTTTCTGTGTCTTCACTGAACAGATTTACACGACATGGAGAGCTCCTGATGCTGAGCTCCTTTATTAAAAAGAGAGGCAAATATTCTGATGGGAGTATTATGCATATAGGACTGCAAATACCATGTTTATGGACTTTCTGCCTGGGATCTCTGTTTTGCTTCCCTCTTCTCCTGTCCTTCACAGCACTGTAATTAGGGAGGGGGCTTCTGGAGGGTTGTAGAAGCTCTGCTTTCTGCATGGTTCTCACCTGGAGGGTGTGAAAATGGCATTACTTGCTCTGCACTTGGGAGCTGGCAAATACCGGCTTTAGGATTGACCTCAACAGCAAGCAAATAGGATTATAATTTTAATCTCCTCTGCCTAACCACCTTCTCTGTACTGTGCAAAGCATGCACACGGAGTCGCCTAATTTAAAAAGCTTTTGCTAGTCTGCACAGTTCATGATTGTGTCCTGCAACAATTGAGTTACTGTAGTGCATCAGGATACTTGCAAATAAATCTGGGGAACTAAATAACTGGTTTGGGTTCTCTGATCAAAATTATATAGCAGGAAAAGGTGGTTTATTTAGGTTGAGCAAGACAGTTTATCCTGTGATTTTAGTATTTGTGTTTGAATTTTGTTTTATGTTAAAATATGACATTGTTTAGCAATAAATACAACTGCAGTTTGAATTGCGTATCATGTTCTGGCAGCGATGGTTTGAGAGAAGAAAAGTTTGTGAGAGAAATTAAACCTTTCATGACTTTCATGGAAAAAAAAACAGATAAGCAAGTTTGCTGATGACACCAAGCTGGGAGGAGTGGCTGACACACCAGAAGGCTGTGCTGCCATCCAGTGGGACCTGTACAGGCTGGAGAGCTGGGCGGGGAAAAATTTAATGAAATATAACAAGGGCAAGTGTAGAATCTTGCATCTGGGCAGGAACAACCCCAGGTTCCAGTATAGGTTGGGAAATGACCTGTTGGAGAACAGTGTAGGGAAAAGGGACCTGGGGGTCCTGGTGGACAGCAGGATGACCGTGAGCCAGAATTGTGCCCTTGTGGCCAGGAAGGCCAATGGCATCCTGGGGTGTATTAGAAGGGGGGTGGTTAGTAGGTCGAGAGACGTTCTTCTCCTCTTCTACTCTGCCCTGGTGAGACCACACCTGGAATATTGTGTCCAGTTCTGGGCCCCTCAGTTCAAGGACGACTAAAGAGTCCAGCACAGAGCCACAAAAACGATTAAGGGAGTGGAGCATCTCCCTTATGAGGAAAGGCTGAGGGAGCTGGGTCTCTTTAGCTTGGAGAAGAGGAGACTGAGGGGTGACCTCATTCATGTTTATAAATATGTAAAGAAAGGTTAAGTGTCACAAGAATGGAACTAGGCTCTTCTCAGCGACGACCAATGATAGGACAAGGGGCAGTGGGTATAAAATGGAACACAGGAGGTTCCACTTAATTATGAGAAGAAACTTCTTCACAGTGAGGATAACAGAACACTGAAACAGGCTGCCCAGGGGGCTTGTGGAGTCTTTTTCTCTGGAGATATTCAAAACCCGCCTGAACACATTCTTGTGTAGCCTCCTCTAGGTGTTCCTGCTCCAGCAGGGGGATTGGACTAGATAATCTTTTGAGGTCCCTTCCATTCCCTAACATTCTGTGATTCTGTGATTCTGTGATTCTAATATGTTGGGCATGCTGAAGCTTCTTCAGACCTTAAAATTGAAACATACATTTTTGGGCAATTCAATAATAATTGTTTCAATATTAACTCATGCAGATGAATCAATTAACAGAATTTAAAAGGGATGATTAACACCACTGACAGGAGGGAAGAGAAAAGGGTTGTAATTCTTCATAAAGCCTGCATATTGCACCATACCAAAAGAAAACACACAGTCAGTAGAGGTGAGCGTCAGTCAGAGCAAACATTTTTCAGGAAGCAGCTATTTCATGTCTGAAATCATACCCCTTGTGATAGACCTGTGAAATACATTCAAATGACAAATTGAAGGATTAAAAGTCTTTTGTTCACTCTATTCACCACTGAAAATCCTAGATTCTGAAAAAGCATTAATTTTAAGGCATATCACAGTTATTTCCACAAATCCTTTCCTGCTTGATCTCTTGCTGTTCTATGTTTGCTTATTCTTTCTGTCCCCCTTTGGTCCCATAAACCTCTGTACACATTAAAAACAGGTTAATAACATTATCACCTCTCTCCTTGCTAATGACTTTCTCTCCACAGGTACTGATTGCACCTTTCTTTCAAACCAAGTGGTTACACAATTCAGTTGAACACAAACCAGTTTTTCCCAACTAAGGTGAAAGTTGTTTAGATTTGAAGGGTGTTACTGAGTAAGATCTGGTGCTACTAGAAAACCTGCCTGGTCTATTTTTGGGCTCTATACCAATTGCCTAATGAAGTCTATTATGTCTCCCTACAAGTCTCATTTGACATTTCAGGGGGTTTATTTTATTTTATTTTATTTGCTAAAATGATTAAATGAAACTCATAAAACTTGCAAACGTTTCCCAGTGAGCTAAATCTACGTTCTCTGGTAAACAGAAAGTAAAATAGCTCAGCACTTCTTATGAATTCAGAAGCCTGCTACATTGTTCTTCCTCAGTTTTTCCCTATCGGATCAGACACTTTCATTATAACTAGCCTTCAGGATTTTTTTAGTTATTGGCACATGGTCTACAGGCGTCTTGATGGTGAAGGTCTGGGCATCTCTGACAGCTGCGTTCAGCAGGAAGAGGAGATATTGCTCTGTCCCTTAGGTTTCAAGAAATGGAGGGGGAATTTATCTGTAGTCACTTGCAGATCCCTGTTGAACCAGAAGGATCTAATGAGAGGCACTTATAACCTAACAAGATTCTCAGTTTTCTTAGCAGTGCCTGTGTCAGGCTTGGCATAACGCTGCAGATACCTTCTCTGTGGCTTGTGGTACTAGCACAGTAAGGAAAAATGAGCAGAGATTGAGAATATGATGCAGAGATACTAAGTAAAAAGAAAAAAGACAGAGAAAAAAACCCCAAAACACCCACAAGTTATTCTTTGGACTTACTGGTGGTTTAATTTGTTTACTTGAATGAATTTTATTTATGTTTTGCTGATGGTCGGATGTCTCCTGACTATCTCTTCTTAAACCACAGATTCCTGTGCTTCTCAACCTGAGTAAAGATCCTGATGTTAACTTGCCTATGAAACCATTAATCTTCTCATTGGCCATGGGTGCATGCCTTGGAGGTAAGAGTTTATCTGAGAAAGCTGACAAAAGGTAATAGCTATGCAATTATAGCATGTATAAACTTGCACAATAGGTTCAATGATTTTATTATGCAAAAGCATAGGGAGGGCCTGATCCAGCCTCTTTTGACTTCAAAGGACTCCTGAATAAGGATCCAAGCCACTGCCTGCTGCTACAATAGGATTTTTGCAGTCAGTGTTTGAAGGCTGCATCTGCATAAAGTATAGACACACAAAGCAGCAGTCCAGATGGTGCTTATAGGATTCTGATCTTTTGTGAGAGAAAATACAAAGATACATTTAGCTTTCAGAATAGGGACCCATCATTGCTCTTTGAAGAGATGTAGAAAATGCATAATAATTGAGATCTGAAGGTTTGATCCAAAGTCTGCTGAAGTCACTGGGAGGTTTTCTGTCTGATTCACAGAAATGGTTTGAGTATCCATTTGCTCACCTGTTTAGCATCCCTTACTCTAAGGAAAGTCTTTTTGAAGCCTTTGGGAAATGTACCTCTGATAATGAAAGCTAATAACCATTCTCCTAGTACCTATCTTGGTATTAACTGAGGTTTCTTGCATTGTCAGTGCATTAGCACAGAACAAGCAGGTGGTTTCATTACTTTTTTTTTTTTTTAACTGAAAAGGTATCATGTATATATTGTAGGCCCAGGTTTTCCCCCCTATTTGTTATAACAATAACAGAGAATAGTCATTCATTAGCTTTTAAATTGAAGTTTAAACTTGATTATTTTTTTTTACATTTTGCAAGTGGCTTATGAAGGTGTTGCAACTCTTCCAAGCAGCAAGTGTACTAAGTGTAATTAAAATGTGTAAGTTTTTAATGAGAAAGAAAGGTTTGTGGTTTTTTTTGTGTCTTTTTTTTTTTTTTTTCTTTTTTTTATGACTGAGAAGTTTAATGCTAATTGCATTGTATTGGGCTGTGGCTGGATCCCTAAATATTTAGGTAGTCAGGTTAAATAAAGTTAAAATGGACAAAACAGTATTCTGCAATGAGTCCATGCCTTCTCCCCCTCTATGCCCCTCCACATAGTTTCCTTGACTTTACAGAGATTAAACCTAAAACTAGTTTTGCCTGTAATAGAAGTTCATTTATTTAGCTACCTGATTGCTAGTGCCAGTGACCTTAATACCTAACAAAGATCATAATGATGTAATTTAGAGACCGAATTTTAAGAGCATGTTGCAAAGGCAGGACAATTTATATCAAACAACAGTTGTTCATTGGAGGAATATCATTTTGTACTCATAATTACTCATCATTATATTGTGGCTTTGATCTGTTCCTCTTTAAAACCGGTGTTTTGAATAATCAGAATATTTTTATATAGACGTTTGCCATAAAAACAATCTTTCTTCACAATTTGCTAATCACCGAACATATTCTGATTTCATTAAACCCTCCGATGAACAAAACAATGAAAAAGACAACAACAAAACCTCATAAGGAATATAAAGTTGGTGAGTTTATGCTGACATATTCTGAGTGGGAGGTATTTCACCAGCCTTGGAGCCTTTACAAATCTCAGCCAATTTTCCTAAAGTATCAGTTATAATCTTAACCCAAATTATTTTAATTTAATTTGTTGAAGGAGTTCTGGGATTTTAACAGTGACTTCTGTGTGTATGCACTATGAGACAAAAGTAAAAATATAAATAGTACCATGGGAATTATTTTAATTAAAGGCGCTAAAGATCCATAGGAAGTGCCCAGGTATTCAGCTAGGCTCCATACAAATATTTGGATAAAAAGTTAGAAGATTATCATTTTTAGCAAAAGCTTAAACTTTCCAGATTGTGCTCTATTACAATAAAGCTGAGCACATGCTGAGTTATACTGGTCTCATAAGAGTGTTGGCCTGAAAACTAATATGCTTCTGACTTTCCCATGTCAAAACTAAAAGCTAAAGGACAGCATCTTGTTTTTAAGGAAACAAAAGCGTAGAAAAGCTTTTGCTTTGAAGGGTTTCACAGCCCCCAAATGTGGGGGAAAAGGGATTTTTTTTTTTTTTAAAGGAAGTATTGATGACCTTTAAAAATTATTTCCAAAAGAAAAGTCTTATCAGCACTGAAGTAGTGTGAAAGAATCCTCAAGGTAGGCTAATCCCACTGTGGAAGGGGTAGATGACAATTATATCATTACTGCCTGCTGCTTAAGGCAAAAGGTTGGACCTTATCACTGCTTATGCAACCAAAGATGTTTTGCAGAAGAGTCTGAAAAAAATAACACATTATAACTACAAATTTCAGGGTTAGTTGTTTACTAAATAATGCGGAGCTTCAATTCTTGTCATTTGGTAGCATTTCTGGGGTTCAGAGTAAACACTGATGTATGCTTATGTGTCCATGAAGAGAGAGTCACCATTTACGCGTCTTGGAAAATGCCATGAAACGTTTTGTCCTGAAAATTCTCCAGTGGATGCAATTACTTTTTTCTATTGTCACAAAGTGCACAGGTAGCCATGGGTTTGGAAGATGATAAGATGAGGAAAGACAGTAATTTTCCTTCACTGCTTTAGCTGTTTTCCTGGAAACGAAAGAAGGCATGATCAGTCTCAAGCAAGATGCAGAGACCTTTGCCAGTATAACTGCCACATTGTTGTCATCTTCAGCAGTGTCTCCCAAAAGAGAGCGCTGCTGCTATCAAATTTCTGTCTTTCATGGCATTGGGCTCAGACATAAGGTGTAAACGAATACTGTGTCGAAGCTCTTTGCTCTGCAAAATGTGTCTCTGAAAGTGAGAAAGGATGAAAAATCCTGTCTCTTATTCAAGGAAGCTGAGAACAGTCAGTGGTGGACACGGGCAATTCCTGATTAGATGGTCACAATTTGGAAATCTTTGGGTCTTCCTTTGAGTTTGCCAGTGCTATTCTGGCAGAAGTTTTCTTGCTCATGTCTGGTCAATCTTACACAGTTAAGAAATAAATGTGATTGATAGTTTTTTTTCAGGGGATCTGGTTCTGGAAACTCAGGTTTATATCTGTCCCACCTATCTTTAAGAACTTAAATTGAGTGGTAAGTTAGGAGTCTGGCTGCTCCAGGCTTTCTGGTGATGGGTAGACCAGCATGTCCAGGAGATAGATGTTTTTTCATCCACTGAAAATGCCAGATGGTCTGTGCAGAGAACATCAGAGCACCTCACATGCAGAACTTCAGTAGCTGTGAGGAATGCCCAAAAACAGGTCAAACTAATTCGGACTTCTGAATGATGAATGACCCAATTAGTTCATGCCTGTCTGGGCATTAATGATCATGTTAAGTACTAGCTGGCAAAATTGTATTTCTCATCCTTTTTTTTATGTACTATCTGCCAGGATTTCAATTATGTTTTTGCCATGAAGGGAAGGAAAACAGGAAGTTTAAAATAAACTAAAGGAAATTAACAAGGAATTCACTTGTTTTCTGTGGTGAATCTGTGATGAATCTGCGTCTGTATTTCTTTTGTGGGTGAGGATATTGAATAAAGCTTTATTTGTTAAGGCTTCCTATTCTAGTACATGACAAAATTATGGCACCTCTTGAAACTGAGTTATATTGATCTTCCAAAAGCATCTAGGGAATGCTACCCTAAAATTTTGGAGGATAAATGAAGATTGCTAGCTTCAGTAATTTCAGAGCAAGAGGAGATTTAGTTGCATGGCTTCTATTGGCTCATAAGTTTTAAAATAACAGGAAATAAAGATTCAACTCAATTTGAGTAAGTACACAGCCAGAAATCCATCTGTTAAGACCGTTCAATTGTGTAGAAGCAAATTCTTCACTGAGATGGAGAGGCTATAGCTAAGATATTATTTGAAGGGTCTTTTTACATCTGACATTTAAAGAGTTGGCATGTATTTGTCTTTTTATCTCTTTCTTTTTTTTTTTTTTTTTTTCATGATTTATAGAAAGTATGTTTTGGAAAAGAAAAAAAGGAGCTTGAGCTAAAAAATGATTGAGTTCGTATTTGAAAGTCCTTACCTTTTGAGTTTTCAGTTGCTATTGTAGAAAAGTGCAGTAAATATCTCTGCTGCAGTGACCATCACTAAAGTCCAAAGGGAATATTTTCTGCAGTGTATAGTTTTTCAATATTTTTCTTCTCTGTGTATTTTCCTGGAGGATGACACCAGAAAGTCATAATTGACACACTCTTGCAGAAAGAAGCAATCTCTACGATGCATACAGCTGTGTCGTTTTGGCCACACAATCTCAGTTGTAGGCTCTGCTTCAAGAAAGCAAGTAGGAGAAGGGGACAGCTGGCTCTTTTCTTCTAACTTTACAGGGTCAAAATCCAGGTGCGAACAAAATCCATAATCCACAGGACACTGTGCTAATTACAGCTATTAAAGGAGTGCAACCCACAGTGTAGCTAAACAGTTGGATTCCTCTCAGTGGTCCAGCACTACAGCTATTCTGTCTCTTGGCACCCCTCCTTTGGTCCCCTGTGCACATGGGGTCTTGCACAGTGGAGTATCACTGATTTATTATTCCTGCTGATCCTGCTCAATAAAATCCTAAACTAGTTCTAAAGCTCCAGACACAATTAAGGTATAAACCTAGAAATATTATTTATATTCCTGAACCAGCCCTCCTTCTTTGCAATATGAGGGAAAAGTGGTAGCCTTCAATAAAACGTAAAATGTATTAAAATACAGAATGATTAATACTATGAAAAAAGCACAACTGTACATCCTTCAAAGTTCTTTTACAGTTACAATAGATCAAATTTGTATAACAATTTTCAATTTGAAAGATTCAAAAAGTATATTAACAACTGAATGTATGTAGTAAAAATATAGCACTTATTAAAGAGGACCACTATTCAGATTTGGTTTTGAACTTAATTGTTGCATACAATATGTAATTGAATCTATAGGAAGAAGTTTTAGTGAAGAGAATGTCTTTACATGAGCCTGAATTTAAGCAGGTCACTGATACTGAAAGTTCCTATTGTTTCTGAAGGCCATTGTAGTCTTTCAGTGACGAGAAATCCTGGGGCTCAGTTTTATGACTTGTCAGCTAGATAGCCCTGATTTAGATAAATATTTTATCTATGGATAAACAACTCATAATCCAAATCAAAGGGTGGTATTTTGGGGAATGGGATTGACTTGAGACCTTTCGAAAGAAAAGGATGTTGCTGCCCCTGACTTTGAACAGTAGGCAAAACAAGGAAATTTAGGAAATGTCTCTCAGTTTTTTTCTAAAGAACTCAGTGCAGTCTTTAGCAGTGCCTCTATATTGTACAGATCGAGAAGCAAAATAAAGCAGGTATTTTGTGTGTCTTACACTAAATATCTGATTTACGTTTTGAATATACTTTGCATTGTGTCTATGATGTTTGCAACAATGGAATAAGTAACACAGACTTAAATAGTGATTGCTATCCAACCATTCAATGGCAGTTCTAGTCGCTTGTTCTTAATGAAGAACTTATTCAGGTGTTAAATGAAAATTTTGGGGTTTTGTTGCAGCATGAAGAACAACATCATCAGATATAAGCACAAGGATTCTTTTCTCTCTATTGATATTTGAGTACCAAAACTGTCCTCTTGCAGTTTTCTGGAACAGCCAGCAAGTGTAACATTTTATAAAAATCCACCTGCTGTTTTCCTTAGCTCTTTCACAACATTCAAACTCTGGGCTATATTCATACTTTTTCAGCATGAAGTCCCTGAAGCCCAGCAGTTCTGTAAAACGCTTGGTGTAAGAGCCAGCCTCATTACCAGAGCCCTCGCAGCTAAAGTAGATTCTCTAATCTTTAAGACTACCAAAGATAATCCTCTGTGTCATGGAGGATCTACAGAAGAAAGTTGTGAATGTGGGATGTAAAAACAGCTAAAACTGAGTGTGTACCATTGATAGATGTACCTTTGTCTGTGTCCAGGCAATATCAGAGGCTTGTTTGCCCTTAAGACACTGAGTTAATAAGGAAAAAAAAACCAAACGTATTGAACCTTGTCAATTTTTCTGAGCAAGGACATTTTTCTAAGTCTGGAAAGAGCTACCTTGGCAGACATGCATATATAGTTGTATATATGTTATTAAGGATGAAATATGAAGTATATGGGGTAAAGGATGCTGTTTCACCTATACTGATGAGGATTTATTGTTTCAATGATAAATCTTAGATTTTAAAATGGAAAGGAAGAGAGCTTTCTGTAACATGTAGAATTCTGTTCTATTTTATATTGATTTAGAAAAATAGCATAATGATCAGAGATGACATCGAAGACTCCTACAAAGCATATGTGCAGTTTTGTTTAATTATATTTACTTGCTTTGTGCATTTGTCTATCATAAATTACAGAAGGTTCTTTCCAGAAGCCTTGGCCACTTCTGTTTTCAGAATAATATAGAACATTCAAACTCATTATGTTGTATTGGTGAGTTGCTGCAATACAGGAATACAGACTCTGCATAGTTGTCAGAGGAAGAGGTATATTCTGTTAGAAGGTAGCACTCAGACTATCAGACGGAACAAGACAGTGGAGCTATAGTAAGCTTCAAAACGCTGAAGTGCAGAAGATAATAACAGACTATCTACTTTCCTTCCTCTGTAGACACTTTCCAGACAATATCCCCTCTTCTGTATCTTGAGTGGTGCAGCAGAGAAGAGAAAATAATCTCAGCCTGCAATATCCATATTGATTTATATTGATGAATTAGAAGCTCTGTATGATGCTAAAGAAAGTTATAATCACGCCCTAAATATATTATCTATAAATATTAATAAATAGCACAGTTGTGGTTAGCAGACTTAAACCAAAAATGGACACTAGTAGGAGTTGTTAAACTGTGTAAACAAGGCACCTGAACCATAGCAAAACATAACAGGTAGGCTCCAATCAAAAGTCAATTTGATTTAAGTCACAATCTAAAATTAAAGCAGCTTGAAATTCTAAAATATCTTAATGGAGGGACATATATATATATATGTAATTAACATCATCTTGTTCTGCTCAGCTTCAAAGTAAGTTATGATAAAGATGAATAATGTACTTTTATGCCAGCTGTCTATACTATTTTGCAATATTTGATCCCTAATACTGCCATGTGTGGAGAAGCTGTGAAACTGAGCTGGCACAGTTTTAGCCACTGAATCTAAAATCAGAAATAAAAAAATGTGCAAACTGGGGCTTGTGTGCAGCATTAAAGGCTTTAAATGGAACCTACTTGAATATATGTTTCAGGCCATGAGGGAATGCATGTCAGAGTACAGTGCTTACACTATCCCTTGTTATACCCGTTTATTTTACCCTTGTACTGTGCAAGTTGCCTTTGAGGAGAGAGGTGACTTTAGTTACTCTCCTCAGATTTTGTCTCTTACAGATGTCTGGATTTGAAAGAAGCTTATGGAATTTTTTATGTCATTAAAGCAGCAAGTGCAAGAAGTTCAGCAGCCTGCCTTATTTATTTCACACTTCTGGTAGAAAAGTGACAAATTTAAATTTCACCTTTTCCTCTTATAGCAAAAGAAAGTAATGAGCACTGACTAGTGCAATACTTACAGTAACTGTCTTACTAGTGGTGTAGTAGTGGTAATAAAAAATGGCGAAGTTCACCTGATTAGAAGTGTTGGACTGAATACTGTTACATGAATTTTTTTATAAGTTAACTCAGAACTTTGATTCACATTTTTTTCTTTTTCCAATAAACTTTGTATGTATGTTTTTGTGCAGAAAATTCCCATTAAAAAAAAGAAAAGTTGATTTTGTATGCAATCTATAACATATAACAATGCTGAATGAGTTCATGCATACCTTCTTCCCCTTGCTGCCTATGACTTGTGGTTCCCTGTTATTTTAGGAACTGTTAATGGTTTAATTGACCTTGATTCTGTAGCTCTTTATGGACTGCAAAGTTTGATTATCCAGGGCTTGTTAATTTTTACACATAAAAATAATTAGAAGATATTTAAGACTTGTAGACATTTAACAGATGAGTATAAATGGCTTTGTTTAATGAGGCAAATCTGGATTAGTTTTGTGTGAAAGAGAAAATTTCTGAGAACTATGAAGGCTGTCTCCTGTAACGCTAGCCAAAACCATCCCTGTCCATTGTTCACTTCTGTAACCAAATGTTACATTTGCTCAGTTGGTGCTTTAAATAGAGAAATGGAATATGCTATGGAAAGAAGCTGCACACATCAGTCTACCTTTATTTAATGATGTAAAGCATGTGTGAGACTGCACAGTTTTCTTTCGAAAACGGACAGAAAGGAAGGAAGGAGCTGTCTTCCTTCGGTAAGTTTTGCTTTGACACTGTAATGTTTGATTACAGCAACAAAGCAGGGCTGAGGATTCTCACCCTATGGCTCCAGAGCAAACTCCTGGTTTCAGAGTGAGAACCCTTGCCTGGGACAAAGCAAATATCTGTGCCTGTGTAAATCTGGTCCTTGAACAGATGTTTGTCCAAAGCCAAGGAAAAGCTGTTTTCATGGCTTCTGTTGACATGGAAACAGGGTAGTCTTTTTGCATCTGCGTTAGATAGCCAGAGATACAGGGAAGAGAAGACTCAGAAAGTCTCTCAGTTAAGCACAGGTGTAGCGTTATCCACTGTCAGACCACATGGAAGAGAAGTGGTCTGAAATGCTCACAACAAAGCAACACTTTTCTGTAGACAATCCACTTTTAAGCTTGCTTGCTGTTGCACAAGGCACTATCACCTTTATGTTTGAGAAAGTTACTGTTTATGAAGGCTGCTCACGCTAGGACAAATAGCTTTATTAGTGATAATCCTTTCTCTTTGATTTCTCAGTGCTTTGAGTAGTAAACACTAATTCTACCAGGCACTTTGAGGTGATTCTCTAGGCAAACAAACTAGTGCAGCAAACCCAGGGGTCGGGCTTGCTTTTGAGCAAACAAAATTGGGCAATACCAAAGAGAGTCCCGAGAACTAACAGTATTTAGATATGATAGATGTGCTGCTGACAAGTAAAAATCAAGAACTGAAAATTAGGCTTAAAGTGAGAGGAAATGCTATGATTACTATGGTTCTACCCCAATTTCCCAGCCCCTGCCGTTAGTAAGCTTAATCAATTCTCCCAGAATTTATTTTCAGAGCATTTCACATTATAGTCACCTGAGCAAACTCTGTTTACTGAGGGAGAGACTGTCTGAGCCCAAAGGAGGTGCATTACCTGTGATGTGTGGTTTCTGGGTTTGAACTTGGCAGTCTCTGAAGGAACGATGTAGCAGAGGGTGATAACTGAAAACAGGTTTGAGAAGAAGTAGCTGCAAATTGAAGCAGAAGGCTGGAAGAGTCATGGCTGGTAGACACGGCAGTTATCAGATCAGACTTACCAAACCTTGTCAACATCTTCCTGCTTGTACCTCTAAGATAGCTGAGGATGCAAAGGCATGGTTTAATGTGTGGGTTTTGAGCCTTTCTTGATAGGTTTATACTTAACAAAGACTGTTGACCAGTTCCTTATATGTGCAGTTGATTTTACATTCCCTAAATATATTCAAAGTAGTGTGCCTTGAGAAATATCAGAAAGATATTTTTATGTCACCTTTCTGGACAGAAACAGTAGGAGACCTTCTGCTGAGCTTCTGCAATGATTGTTCAAAGCTAGGGCAGGTCCATGGAAAAATGGGTATGATCCATGAGGATTCCTCCATCATTTTCTTCTCTGTAGCCTTATCAGCACCAGCTCTTTAGGTGGCATGTCTGTATCTTTCTGTGATCACACTTGAAATTAAGATTCTTTTTTCTTTAAGAAAAAAATCTTTCTTGATTTCATGTTTATGAATTATTACTATTGACAGGAATGCATGTAGTCTACCAAGAATAAAAGGCAGAATAGATACGTAGGATAAAATGTATGGCTTACCTCAAACATATCACATAACACTGATATTAGAAATAAAATATTTAATTCATTGTAATGAATCCAGTTGTTTTAATAACCATCTGACTTAGGATGAGTTTCAGTAGGAGTCGTCAAAAAAAGTTTGAATACGAGTAATCAAAACAGATTGGTTGTTACAACATAGTTCTTTGATACAGTTCGCCCATGTGTTACAACATTTTGAGCACAAAAACAAGCTATGCTTTTTAAGCTCTATTATTCTTAATATTGAAGATGATGTAAAAATGAAGTCAAGACCAGGTGAAGCTCTAGAAAATGCTTATCCTTTGTTTGCATCAATTGGGTTTGATTTAAGGTGTGTAGGTTTCCGTGTACATTAACCTAGTCTTGGGTTTTCTGTGATTCAGAGGTCATAGTGTTGCTGCTTCACTCCTGAGTTAAATGTCTGCCGTGTAGACAGATGTTCCTGGGAGGAGAAACAAAAGTTTGCCTCTGCTGTTAATTTCCATGTAGTTCTTTGAAGTCCGCTGAGCCAATAACTCATTAAACTGCACACATGCTCTGAACAAATGAAAAAGAAATGCTGCTCCTTTCAGATAACATTTAAGGTGACAATTTCTCCTCAAGTAAAATCTACTTGGGGAAATCAATTCACTGCTGAAGTAGAAACTCTTTCTGTAATACTTCAATATGTGAAGGCATTACTATAGCCTGTGTACAGTATAGAGCATGTGCTGTTTGGAGATCTCGACTGTATCTAGTCACAGCCATGGGACAAGTGCAGTTTCAGTCCTGTTTCTTTAATTTCAAGCCAGAGTTATATTCATTGTCTACAGTAATATTATTCTGATGGTGATATTTGATTGTGCTACATGTAGAGCAGAAACCTCTTATGAAATGTTTGGAGGCTGTAGACTACTGATTAGTTTTAGAATTGAAAATTCCTTAAGTGTTCCTGCCTGACTTCTGTAATAACATCAGCTGTGCTCATTTATTCTGTTTTTACATTAAGCCACATACTTTGTGTCTTGGTTTTTACCTGCCAGAACCTACCAGGAACGGTGATGTTCCAAGTTCAATTTAATATCTTTAGACATGCAGGGAGTGGGGAGGCATGCTTTTCTCATCTCACATTGTCTGCAAGATATCAGCTTCTTTCTCATTCCATAGTAGGAGCAGCTCAAAAGCTGTCTGAGGCTGCTGATGAGAAAACAAAACCAGTCTCCGACTCTTAATAGGTGTTGTTTAGGCCACTCATCTGAGTCAACAGATATCCATGTTCAGATCTCAACTCCAGGACAAAAATCTCAGTTTGCTGCCTACTTTTTGTCAATAATAACTGTCCATCCTGGAGTAAATAAAAATCATGCTTTCTCTTTGGACTCAATTTTGAAAAATATTTGGTCACACAAGGGCTTTTTCTTGGAAAGCTTTGGCTTTCATTAAATCAAGTTTAAAAGAGAAATAACTCCTGAACATGTTTTTGAGTGTTAGCTGTTTCTCCAAGTTGTCGCTCTTTCCTAGTTTGAATTCAAAGCTATACCAATGTCAGTGGATAGTGAGATACAGGTTTTTGTCTGGTCAGTATGACAGCTCACTGGCACTGGTACGGCTTTGAAAATATTTTCAATCAAGCTCTTTCTCCTACTCTTTTTCTTACTGGAAGAGGAAGATTTTTTTCCTCCAATGTTCCTTCCACATCACATCTTATCTCTAATTTTTCCTTACTTCTGAACCCTATCACTTAATTTTATTTGACTTTAATCGTGTTCTATTATTTTAAAGATTATTTTTAGAAGTTTACTCTTTTTGCGTGCACTTTCAGGTGCAGAAGGCCATATGGGTGCCATGTGTGAATACTCAGGGGAATAATCCTACCTTTATTCTAACCTATTATTTGGTAAACTGATCTCTGGCTGACTTCAAGCATTTACTAAGTAAAAAAAAAAAAGGAGTATTAATTGTCTTCTGAACTGTTTCTCTGAAAGTCAGACCAGAAGAATATCCACTGAGCAGTAATGTTTAACAGGGACACAATGAGAAGGATAAGTATGTGCCAATGGGAGCCAAGGAAGGCTTGTGCTTACAATAATTGTCAATATCATGGTATATGACAAAAGAGATGATTTGCCATAGTATATAAAAAAAAAATTCTCTTAGGTTGCTACTGCTTTTGTCCAAAATTTAAGTTAAGGAACAGAATGTAGGAGTCACTGTCACTTCCTGAGTCGTGCCTTAGATCAGAAACATTTGCTGAAGACATCTGCTTTGTGGAAGCCAAGTATACAGCATTTCAGTCTGAGGCATTACTCATGGGAAAGCTATAGAAAATAGGTTGGTCTTTTTGAGCTCTGAACACCTGACTTCTCTGCCAGATTGTTAAGTTTAGAGAAAACACAGGTATAAATTTGTTACTGGAAAAGGCTAAGGAGCAAAGAGAAGCATGTAGTTCTTTCAAAAGGATAGATGCACACTTTAAACACAACAGGTTATTTTTCTTTGTTGTCCCCCTCTCTTAAGGGGACCTGTATAATATAATTTGGTGAAGTTCAGTGAATGCAGTTATACTCTTTTATGTAATAAAGAACCATTGTAGTTTAGTAAGAAATCTTTGTATCTGTGGTGATCCCTTTGCCTTACCAGAGAGATGTGAAACAGATCAATTCCCCTCCATTGTGCCACTCCTTGTGGTTTAAATTTCTGCTAAAAAGAAAAAAAAAGTCTTAGCAATTAGTTACCCTCTCTATAAAAAGGTCACTAGTTTCTCAGTGTTAGGTTTGTGTAAGGAAAAAAAAGCATCAGTTTTTCTTAGCATCCTCAAACTATTTCATCCTTTGTTTTCAGATGGTGATGGTGCCACCCTTGTGTCTGTAAAACCAAAAACCAGCAAGTTGGTCTTGAATGCAAGTCTCTGGTGTCGTTTTGACAACTGCTAGATTGGTGTTAAATTCCTTCCTTATTTTTCTGCCTTACGTAGAATCAGAGAATGATACCAGGCTTATATTTCAAAGCATGAAGTTTTTATAGAATGTGGAGACATGGTCTGTATGTTTTCAAGCCTCTGCAACAGAAATGGATTTTTCTTTTCTAATACATCTTGGGAATTTAGTGCAGAATAAACAGAGGATGGGTGACAAGCAGAGCACAACTGTAAATTGGTATTTATTTTCTGAACTGCAGGTAATGGAACATTGATTGGAGCATCTGCGAACGTTGTTTGTGCAGGAATTGCTGAACAACATGGATATGGCTTCTCTTTCATGGAGTTTTTCAGGTACAATTTTAAGCTTCTTGCCTTAAATCTGACACTTCTATTTCTTTGGGCACAGGCAAACAATGGATTCTCCAAGTAGAAAATCGTGTGAAAGGGTCTATAAAATAGACCTGTGTTCCCAAATTTTTTTTTGGCAACTGAAATGTGGGTGGAGGGCAGATCACTTTGTTTTTGCATTCTGTGGATAGAATGCATAAAGGTGGTGGAAGACAGTGGAATCCCAGGAGAAAGAAAGCCTCAGAAATTCCTGCTTTATCACCCTCAAACTTGTCTTCAGCTCTGTAGAGATAGTAAATTGTTGCTTTATTATTAAATACAGTTTAAACATGTATTCTCATCTGCACATTTTCACGAATATTCCATCTAAGTGGGATGTCCCAGTTTAGGTTATTCCACAATCCCATGAGTAAAATTATTTATCTAAAAGCAATTATTTATTTTGACCAACTGTTTAGCAGGTGTGAGTGAAAGTGCAATGAGCAGCTAGTAACAGCTCAAGTTGTTATTTAATAATTGTTTAATAAATAATTAATCATTGTTTTTTAGTAATGGAAGTTCCTCTGCAGATCATTCTTCAGCAGAAATTTAAATGACAAGGTGTACTTAATGTACTTAATGCATACAACAGTTAAATATTTTTCCAAACACCTTCAGTTTTTGAGACTGTGGTTGAAAAGTGTGAAGGGAAACGGGTGAATAGTAGACTAGACATGAAGTTAAAGTATAGTTGATTTAACTGAAACATAATTCCTTTTTATTTTTCTGCATAATTAGGGAAGAGGATACTGTCAAATTCAAACCAATATTTTGCAATTTCTCAGCTTTCCTTTGTGTTGTTTACTTCAAAGCCTTCAAACCTGCATAATTGATAAGATTAAACATACGGGGATGTCTAGGCCAGAGCCAATTATAATGTTAAAAAAAAGATACTCTGAACCGTTCTTGCTAAAATTATTGCTATGAGCATGTCCTGCTCACAACACAGTATATTTCTTCACCCATGGTTTTCTGATGATATGTTTTAGAAAGGCAGAATGCCTACCAAATCAAAATCTTAGTTGTCAGGACCTTTGAGACTGAACTACAGTCTTACACAGTATACAATGATAACTAACAGACCTCTTGGATGTCAAACCCTTGTACAAAACAATAGTAATACAGCAATAATGGGCTTGTGGATTCTTCTGTTCATTTTTTGCAAGGGTTCATCTTGTAATTTCAGGATTTAACTTGTATTTAGCATTAACAGTGTCTTCTGTGTAGGTTTTGTAATGAAATATTCTCAAAGCTTCCATGACACTGACTGAGTATCTAAGCAGAAAAAAAGATGTAAAGCTTGACCAGCCTCTTTAGCAGCATTCACTGGAATGTATTCTTTGGGAACACTAAAGACAATATACAGATTGTTCTGAAATCATCTTCTATGCTTATGCTTTCAGTAGAAATGATTACTGGGGAAGACTGTAGCCATTGTGAGCAAAGATGTGACAACTGAATCCAGAGTGATGACAGGAAGATAGCAATGGATATTAATTATCAGAAAGAATGTAAAAGCCAACTTTTATTGGCTTGCTCTCAATCACCGAGCAGGCAGATCATAAACTCCTTTGTAATTTGTCTTAGAAAACGATTTGTTTCAGTTGAATGTGCCCCAATTCAATATTTTCTGAAGCATTAAGGAGTGTTATATGTATCCCTTGAGGATTTGGATCTTGCTTGCTTTTATTTATGAGGGTTGTCTTAAAGCAAGAAGTGATTTTTCTACCTTTCTTCCTCCTTGCCCAAGATCACTCATTAGGTTTCACATTCCTATTCAGGGTCCCCTGCAGTGCTTCTACAATTACAGACACAGATTGTTACTTTCTCATCCTGCAAACCCCTGTGATTTACCAGGGAAAAAATCATGGCTACCATGTCTGGGGAGATGATGACCCTCTACTGCCTGACTTTTGAAAAGGTGCCTTTGGTGCAACATGGGCTGCTGGTTGAGGAGATACCAGGCCCCAGCCATACATGCCCAGCTGTGAGTGTGCTGGCCAGTGTCACTGAATATCTTACCCAGAACGCATTCAGGTCTTGTTCCTTTTGCCCACATTACCTGTCAACACATATAGAAACCAGTTCTGTCTGAACAGTCCTCACAAGGCGAAGGGCAAGATTGCCTGTGAGAAAAGGTCCCTCTGTTGCCTATGAATTCAACTTGCTGTTTCTGGCCCTTGTGAGGCTGGTCTTGATGCTTCATTATGTTCCTACAAAATGAAAAGAATCCCACGTCCCTTAGAATATAAAAATACTCTAAGAAACTTTATCATTATGGAAGTATTTTTACCTTTGAATCTGTAATACGTGGTGGTAGGGCAACAAAAGAGAGTTTCTACTGGTGAATCAGCAGCAAAAGGAAGATTAGGGGAAATGTGTGCCTGTCACTAAATGGGGAAACGACCTGCTGACAAGGGACATGGAGAAGGAAGAGGTTCTCAGCACTGTGATTTGCAACACAAAATCCAGCTGGAAGCCAGGCAGTAGTGGTGTTCCCCAAGGTGCTTGTGATCCCCAGTGGTACCTTCCAAGCTCAGCCATTCTGGGATCTAGCTTTTAACCAGCCCAAGAAATCTGAAGGCAAACAATGAAGAACTGCCACTGTGTGATTCATTTGGACTACCATAAATTCGAAGGAGAAGAAGCAATGTTAACACAAAAATAAAATTGAAAGACCGAGGAAGATTAAGCTCAGATGTATCAATTTGGTTAAAGATGCTCTTGCATTTTTGGAGTCAGTCCAACCAAATTACACTCCTTTTCCACCGTGAAAACTTCGTCATCAAACTGTATTTATGTGTTTTAATCTTTCCTCCTGAAAAAATCTTGTATGTACACTAATTTTTTATTACTCTTCTAATAATGCACAAGGCAGATCTGAATACAATATTCCAGGCACAGCCCTCTTACTTTTTTCCCATTTTACAAATATAAGATTAAATGCAAAATATGGAGCTATTTGCTTTTTCATTGTTAATTTAGGCCATTTCAAATTTCTGTTTAATTTGTGATTCACTGTTAAATCCAAGTCTCTTTCAGCTTTCATGTTACTTAGCTGAGTGTGAGTGTGTCTGTTCTCTCCAACAAGTTCTTATACTTTGCCTACATTGTGTTTCTAATTAACAAATCATCAATGGACAGAGAAAAAATTGAATTGGTGTACTATGTGATCTAGTAAGTGAATTAGAGGATGAACACAAAGAAAAATATTTAAGTGGTAAAAACTGAAATAATTGTGAGTCAGTGGGTTTTGGAAAAGGAGATAGAGAGCAGTGGCATAATTGCTGTACATGGCCAAGGGTAAACATTAGAGCAAACAAATGAGCATTAGGACTCTGGAGAAAAGAGCAGGTTTCTTTTTAGTCTTGACCATTTAAGAGTCAATAATATGTATTAATATGTGTTAATGTGTTAATAATATGAAGGTAATTGCTCAGGGACAGCATATATGAATAAGCAGAAGGCAGGGAAAGATAATATATGAAAGATAATATGATTTTTAGTCTACTTATGAGAGAAATATTAAATCATAAATAAGAGCTTAACATAAAGGAAATTCCCAAACATAGGACAGTACTGTTTCTCTTGGTGAATGGTCAGATAAAAACAGTATAGTCTTGTTGCTTGAATGATTTCCAGAGGTTAACATAGTGATTTCATCTCGATTATGACTGCAGAATAATCAAGGGAGCTTTATTTTTCCTGAGAAAAAAGATAAGAGAAATAGCATTGCAGATGTCTCTTCTGATCTAGATGCTTCGTTTCATGTTAGTTTTTAAATTTTTACTAATTTATCTCTGAGTTTGTTTGTTCCAGTATAGCATTCCACTAGGTCAATCCACCCTATGAAATATGAAAATGGCTCACAGAAATCTTTTTGTTACCAATGAAAAATTTGTTTCCAGTTTCAGAGCATAAGAAGTTTTCATTGCTGTAGGGGCTTGAATTATTTCTTTCCACTTGCTAATAAATTTTCCAGCTTGATTTTTATTTTCTCTTTAAGAGAGGCATTTATAACCTTATAAAGATAGATAGTATTTCAAACATAAAATAAGTAATGTTCCTTCATCCTATTGTAATTCAATGCCAATCACCCCTATGTGTCTGTGACGCATGATGTGATAAAAAAAAAAGAATCACAGATAAATGTTGGACCTATTTGACACAAAAATAAAGTGAGTATTATGGGAAATAGTCTAATTTTATTTCAAGCAAATTTTGGCTGACTGTGAATATATCATGGTGCGGGATATATAGGTAAGAGAAGAATGGGTTGGATAACTCTATGTAATGGGATAAGAATATGAGATTATTTGATACATGAGGAAATCAGTCTGCCCAGAAGAACAGGATATGAGCCTAAGGACCTAATTTAAATTACAGTGGTAATGTCAGCTGGGCATGATCCTGAAACTATTGTGCATACTTTCAGGTTTTGTGGTTTTATGTCATTTCTCTCCCTTTATATGCCATCTGAAGAGCTGAATAAATATTCTGTCTTCTCTGTGAGTAACAATAATTTGGAAGTGTCAAAAAGTATGGGTTTCTGATAATAGCTTAGGAAAGAATTTATTTTCATCATGGGATTTGTCTTGAGAGATAGTCACAGGACAAATATTTACAGCAGAATAACCCATTTATGCCTGCTTGAGAGCACTAACCCATAAAGACTGTGAAACAGTGCTTCCTGTGAGAACTGTCATTCATGTATGTGGGAGGACAAATGTGACGTTCTTTGCTGCCCACTGTGTATCCTATTCACACAACTTATTGAAAATAACTTTTTTTTTCAAAAAAACATTGGGCTCTGTGAAGCCATATAAATGTCTCTCCTTAATTATGTGTTAGACTGCTGTAGTCCTGTTCATTCCTGCTAATTCAGTGTCATTTTCCTCTATTTCTTGCTATTAACACTGCTCTGCCAAACATTGTTGCTGTTTTAAGGCCAATTCTGATCAGAAGAAAATCAGCCTGCTGTTTTGGGTGTGAATTTTGGTGATGGAGACTTCAGCTGAGGAATGTGACATCCAAACACCTGAATACAATTCACCTGTAGGCTTTCAGATCAACTATGCTTCTCCAGAAGACGGAGTTTTGGGGTGTTCAAATTATCTAATAAAGACTCAGGGAACTGCAGAGTAAAGGTTTAATGATTGTGATAGCTCAATCTCATTTCCTACTACTCTTGTGATCAGTAAGGAGGAGTAATTGGTCATGGGTGAGATGTTGATTTTTGACATGATAACAGATTTCTTCTGTTCAAATAAGTGCAAATGCAACACTTGAGCAAAGACCTCTCAACAAACATGTACTAATGTACCATTCCAATTTAAGCAAGTTTTAAATTTTCACAACTTTTGCTTCATAGAATTTCTAACTTTAAAAATGTGGATCTTTTAGGTTTACTACATCAGCTTGTTTTCATCTTTATCTTCTTTTCTTTACATGAGTAAGGAAAATATTAGACCTTTTTTAATAGTTCATTTTTATCACACATTTCAAACCCAGTTACATATGAAAATCTCTATTATCAGATCTAGGGAACTGAGTTGAATGAATGTAATTTAGATTTTAACATCCTATTCACTATTATGCTATGAAGGGGAAAGCTATAGAAAAACTTAATATTTAACTGATCAATCAACAAAATAGGAAGGTAGCTCAGCATGCATTAATCTTTCAGTATTAGATTCTAGGCTGGGTTTGTTAAAAAAGAATTTTAGTTTTCTTTCATCTATCCAAGAACAATCATTGCAAGATTTTGAATTGTCAGTGTTGATCTAACAACTGCTCTCAAACGAGCAAATGCTACATTGACATCAGTGGCAGTTGAATAAAGTGAATGCTGCTTATTTTAACTAGTTGCATAGCTTGTGTGAAACCCCATGAAAGTAAGTATTGCTGCAGTAGTGTGGTACAAAACATTTAAAGAACCGTTATAGTGCTATGGATGGGTTTTTTGAAAGGTTTAAATTTTATTTAAGGTCAAGAAATACTGTAAGTTCGAATTGAAATGAATGTGGTTTTTAGCTCATTTATTTTAAGGAAAAGGGGAGAAATAGTATTTTTATCCTTTAAATGTGAGAATATTTCCTTTACCAACTTGGAATAGGATTTGTCTGTATCATGTGAAGTTTTCCATGGAGCTTAACATGCTCCTATCTCTTATAATGAGTGCCAAAATATTTGTATTTTTTTCCTTGTGGACAGAAAAGTATTACTTTTTTTTTCTTCTCTTTTTGCCATGAAATCTTTTGGATTAGCAAATTGATTTCCAGTAAAGGTAAGTGGGGTTTAAACAGTTATCATTTTACTCAGCTTAAAATAAAGTTATGTGATTCAGATATTAATTTTTTTTTTAAAAATTATTTTGTCTTTTAAAGTCTATGAAATCTGTGTGTTTCTTCTTCTAAATTTTTGAAAAAGAACATTTAAAATGCAGTTGCAACGATCTAGTATTTCACTGGGCTTCATAGGAAGCACTGATCCTCCAGACACACATGCATCACTTTAATATTATGGGGTAAGCTCATGGGAGTAGTATCTAACCACAGTATCATAGAAAAATTCAGGCTGGAAGGGACCTTAGGAAGTCTCTTGTTCAACCTTTGGCTCAAAGCAGGGTCAGTTATGGGCTACATAGAAACAACACAGCCTTTTGGGACAACCTGCTCCACTGTTTGGCTGTCTCCAGGGGGAAAATGTTTCTCCTCCTTTGTTTAAACTTGCGCTGTTTTTCTCTTGCTTTCCTGCCATGTGCTGCATTGAGGAGCATGGGCCCAGCTTCTCAGTCACCCCTCTTAGGTGCCAGGGGCACTCTTAGTGCCCCTGTAGCTGTCTCTTCTCTAGGCTGACTCAGCCCAGCTCTCAGCCTCTCCTCATGGGGCAAATGCTCCAAACCCCACTGTTTTGGGGACCCCCTATCAACTCTGTCCAGTTTGTCCATGTCTTTCATGTGTTGGAGGACCAAAAACTGAACGTGGTATTTAGATATAGTTTGACGAGTGCTATGCAGAAGGGAACAATCCCTTTCGTAGATCTAAGGCCCATTCCACTCTTTATACAGCTAAAGGAGGCTGTTGGCTGCCTTTGCTGATGGGGTTCCTGCAGACTTATGTGCTGATCACTGCTCTTATGGCCTTTCTCGCAGAGCTGCTCCCAGGACACTCTGTCTCCAGATGGTAATGTTTCAGGAGCTTTTTTGACACCCTGGATAGGGAATGACATTTGTCTTTGTTGAATTTTATAATTCAATAATTCTTTATAAGTCTTCCCATTCCTCCAGGTCGTCCAAGTCCTGCAGGATGGTGGCACTACCTTCTACCATTTCAACCAATGTAAGATTACAATCCAGTATTTCCAGCAAAACTTTGCACAGCTGTTGTGGTATGCAATGATATCCAGTATTAGTATTCAAATTGGTGCCAATAGAAGAAAGAAACTCTTTGTAAATATCTGTTTGAGTTGAAATGGAAATTTTGATTCAGCCTTACATGTAAGTAGAAGAGTTTGATCTATTTGATCTTCTGTGTTGATCTTATTTAAATTATTTGAATAATTGAAAAAAAAAAGACCACAGAAAAACCAAAAACAATCTAAAAATGTTCAAAGTAGTTTTCAAGCAACAGAACTGACAACAAAATAGCCTATATCCAATTAATTATTGGTTTCCTGGTTTCAGCTGGGATGGAGTTAATTTTCTTCATAGTAGCTGATATAGCACTGTGTTTTGGACTTATTATCAGAACAACATTGATAACTACGATGTTTTGGTTGTTGCCAAGTGAGGTGCAGGTGCACAGGAAGCTGGGAGGGGGCACAGCCAGGAGATCTGACCCCATGTGGCCAAAGGGGATATTTCATACCATATGACGTCATGCTCAGTATATAGAGCAGAGGAGGAAGAAAAAAGGGCTTGTTTGGGGTGATGGCATTTGTCTTCCCAAGTAACCTTTACGCATGCTGGAGCTCAGCTTTCCTGAAGATGGCTGAACACCTGCCTGCCCATGGGAAGTGGTGAATGAATCCCTTGTTTTGCTTTGCTTGCAAGCATGGGATTTGCTTTACTCATTAAACTGTCTTTATCTCAGCCCATGAGTTTTCTATCTTTTGCCCTTCCAACTCTCTCCCTCAACGCACCAGGGGTGTGGATGGGAGGGAGTTAGCAAGTGTCTGGGTGGTGCTTAGTTTGCAGCTGAAATTAAACCATGGCTTCATTAAGTGACATTTTCAAGCAGGGAAACAAGTAATAGTAAAATGTGATATATGCAACACATTTATTTAGCTTATGATATGAATTAACAAAAATGTACAATGTTCAGTTTGTATGATACTTGTTCAAAACATTATTAATTGAAGAGTTTATAATAAAATTCTTAGTTTCAAGACTTTCACGCTGAGGGTTCAAAGAATGATTTAAAAGCAATTATGAATTGTACACTCAATGCATATATGTATACATTAAGTACATGAAGAATCTAATTAGACTTTTATTGGCATAAATTTTGAGTAGGGATCAGCAGTGGCCAAGCATGAATGCTAGTACCCCAAGTGGGTAGAATTATTGTAACCTCATATCATGAAGATACATGACTGTGGAATGACTATCAGATACATAAATTAATTTTTTAGAGAAAAAAAGTAAAGCAAGCTGAATAATAAAAACAAACCATATCAAGATAAGAGCCAGATGCTTTCATGCTCCAAAATGTTCTTGTTTTAAATTCTGAAGTGTTGCAGTCCATTTATGAGGTCTGATTATAATCTCCTAGGACTTCAGAATATCTGACATTACATATCACTAAAGTAATAAAGGAAAGTAAATACTCACAATAAAATAGAGCATAGAGAGAAGGACTGTTTTTGATCACACTAAAACCAGCTGGGAATTTAGTTTTTATTATTAGCTGAAATGCAGGTTACTGATCCTGGTTTATTCTGAAAAAACATAATAGTTGCATTCGGTAAGGATGGAAGAATTAGGTTTGGTACTAGAGAATTTGTGATCACATTAGTGCTTCTACTAGATGTGTGGATTATAGGAGTGAACATGTTTATAGAGTATTCTGCTAGAAATGGCATGCAATGGATGCCATAAGTCACAAACAGTACAAAGTAATTTAACATTTAAAAACCAATCAATGAACAATGTGGAGAGTAGTAAATGTAATATATCTCTATATTTTTGTAACATTGACTATAACACATACTTGGTCATCTTTTTTAAATACAGGCTACCAACTGAATCAATACCTAATAACTTCCCAACAGCACTTGGAATTAAAGTAATTTTAACAGTAATATTTTCTAGATATTTTTGGCAATGTCAGAAAATTTTTATCCTGTTGGATTTGTACAGCTCTATTCTATACAAACTATTTCATGCAAAGACTTTTGAAGAGATATTGAATTGTGTCTCCCTTCATGGAAGAAAAGACACAAAATTCCCCCTCCAGTGCATCTGCACCAGTTATGTCATCAGGCTGATACAACCTCTTGGGATAGGAGTCATCTTTCAATAATTATGTTCATCTATAGTATTCTACAGTGTTAATCTACATTAAAAAGATGCCTAAGTACACCTGGAAAGAATTACATTCCAAGCTTTGTATTTAAAATACATGGAATGGATTTTTCTCTGTGCACATACTTGTAGCTATATTGAGCATAGAGGTAGCCTGTCACCTGTATACAGGTAGAATCTTGCAAGATGAACCCCTTTCTTGTCTATTCCAATCGTCATTTTCGTGTTCAGTAGAGATGGCAAGTGGAAGCTAGAGAACAGGGAGGGAAATGTGATATTCAAGAAACCGAGAGCTATGCTGATGCATTCTGGAAACATAAAACAGCTTTCAGGCAGTGCAGCATAAAAATGCTAGTGATTTTTCCCTAGAGTGGAAAAGGCAAGGACATAACAGCAATGCCTTTTTGCTTCTTGTAACACATATTTTGCTGAAGTGTTTTGAATAAATGATCACACATTTTAAATAAAATAACAATATATTCGTCTGCTTAGCTAACATCTGGCTGGCATCACCAACTTTTAAGCGTATATAGGCTTTCTTTAACTTTCACCACAGTTAACAACTACTTTTTTCTCCACTACTCTGTGATACTCCTGTTACCAGAACCCATCACCAGGATCTGTGCAAAGAGAAAAAGATGTATTCCTGCCATGAACTTTGGTTTGGGACTTCTTATAGAAAACAGAAGTGTTAAATTGGGTTCAACAAAAACTTCGTACTTGTCTGATTCATATTTTGAGATGATAGGGCAGCTGTATAACTAGAAAAAGGAACAAAATTATCATTTTTTGAATTCTGGAGAAAAACGTGAGAATACTTGAAGTGACTTAATGTTGCGTGGTGCAGATGTGCAGTAACATGGTCCTTCACACTCGGCTCCTTGTCCCTAAGTCTTCCAATTTGAGAAATAGATCAAAATGTGCTGCATTTCTAATTTAGCACTCCTATTTATGTTTCCTTCCTATAGACACTGTGGGGATGGGGGATGGGAGGTGGGGAGGGGAGTAGCAGAAGAAGAGGTGAAGATAGAGAAGGAAGAATGAGAGAGGTCATTGTGCATCCAGGTCCCGTTTCAGGTTGGAGCTGGCACGTGGCTAGAGCACAGCTCATTTAGAGACTCATTTGCTCACGTTCTAGAGCAAGGCTTCTTGTACTGCTATCAACACCTAGCTTCATAATCTTCACCTGTATGTTTCTTGGCCATCTTCTCTACTGACATTGTGTTGAACTGTTACATTCAATGAGTTTTGACAAATGGATGAATGTTGAAGCACACAGGCCAAAGCAGATGTGCATCAGGATGGGATGGTTCCTGTAGCTAACCCACAGTTAGCTCACTCTATGGATTTGAATTTTAACTTATACACAAGAAATCACACAAATTGTCTTTTTTTTTTTTTTTCTTCCTAGAGAAGTCCTGAATAAAAAAATGATCTCTTAAAAAATGGAGATTCAAACAATATCTATGAAGAAGTTCATTCTTGCCTTGGCTTAACATTTGTGAAAGATTTAAAATCTTGTCTTTCTTTAGGTGCTAGTTTAATGCTGCTTTCTCCATAGCTGACATTTGCACATGACAAGGCTGTGTAAGTTTTCTGAATTAATTCCACTTTCAAGTTACAGAGCTATCATAGTTGTTGTGTAACTGAATATTTCAGTAAGAAAGATATTATTTATTTATAGACTTTTTTTTTGTTTAGACTACTCAAGTATTTTTGTATTTATTTTTCTAATAATCTGTAAAGGAAGCTGAAGAGAAAAAAAAGTCTATGTTTAGGTGAGTGAGATAGATAGGTTTGGGGAAGTGTTTGGTGAAACTTTTACACCATACTTTTATTTTTTTAAAATGAAGAGAAACATATTTTAATGAAAAGATTCTTGAATTATCTCCAAAGCCCAGGATTTTAGTAGCAGATGATGATTTCTGCTGAAAAGTGGATTTGAAAATCAGAATGTCTGCTCCAAAGAATAGTGTACTGCTTCTTCAGTGTCTCTTTACATATTAGTCATGTAAAAACTGAAAAAAATTAATTACCAGAAAATTCCGCTAGGAACAATTTTTCACTGGTAGGTGATGGAGTTTAAATAAAAGCTCTTTGCTGACATGTCTGGCCATGAAGATTCATATTTTACCACGACTAATATGGCCTGAAATCAGCTGAGAATATTCACCTTTCTAGCAAGCTTTTAAAAGGCAAGTAAATTACCTCATTTTTCATTTCACAGAGTCTGATTTCCACCAGATTCTCTAAAACTAGTTTGAGTGGTACTGTGTCTGAATGTATAGAATTTCATGGTTCATTATAAGATATAATTAAAATAGGTGTATCCAGTTTTAGGGGCATCTGGAGTGAAAATAGGAAGGCCCTTTATTTGATTAAACTTCTAAGGCATCAAGGCAGGAGTCAATTTGGAGCATTCCCGCTTTTGCATTGAGGTAAATATGCTTTCGCTAAATGCCAAAAGGCACAAAATGAAGGTCATATGTACCATTATACTGTTAGGCTTGTTGTGACTGTGGTTTAAAAATTAAAAAAAACCCTGGATCCTATTAAATCAGAGAGATTTTCTGTAGTTAAAAGAGGTCAGTGCATTATTTTCCTAGATAATTCATCAATGTCAGTAGTGCTAGTGAGAATAAGTGAGAATACGTGTCATGTGTCAAGAGTTAGCGCATCCATATCTCTGCTAGTGTTGTGGTCTAGCATTCGTGTTTCATTGCAGCTCAGATGAAAGGTTTGGTAGCGCCTTACAAGCCATGAGTAGGTCCATTCAAAAAAAAGAAAGGATAGAGTGTCTACAGCCTCTTTAGAGTGATTCAACTCACTGATGGTCATGCCCACCTCGTATTGCCAGCTTTGTTAACTAAGATTAGAAGAATATATTTGCTGCTTTCCTCAACCATGTCTTGGAGCTAACTATTGGGCTGGATTTCTTCTTGCTGACATTTCAGTGCATGCGGCGTATGGAAAAAGAAAGGATCTACTTTTGACAGATGTGGTGCCCAATTGAACTGTGTGCTGTGTGGTGGTAAAAGAGCTGTATCTTATGCAAGGGGACAAAATGTAATAATACAAAATCTTAGTCAATGTGGTTTAGAAAATATTTATAAAAATAAGATGTTTGCCACAAGTGTGGGAAGCCTTTGGTGTATTTTAAGCTACAGTGGTAAAGTATGATAAGAAATGCAACAGAAACCTTAAAAAAAAGAGCAAGTCCATGCTGTTATAAGTATAGTTTTCTGAAATGTGCAGGTTACTTCTGAAATCACATCAGCTATGGTGCCCCCTCACTGTCTCCCTGTGACCATCGGGGTTCAAATAGTCCAGTCTGACTTTGTTTTTCACTGGAAACTCCTCTCTTTAGGCAGCAGATAATATTGTTATTCCCTTCATTAGAGTACAAGTTGTTTTTCTTCCATGGTATTTGTTATTCTAGGAGTTATCCACCTCCTGTGCCTGATCCAACAGTAAATAAGTGCTTCAATGAGGTACAAAACCCTCTCCTATCCCTCTGACTTTTTGGGAGGGAATCCATCTTTTTGAGTCCTTATAGTCGATATTGTATGCTAAAACACCTGTTTATGGAGAACTAAACAATTTGCCTGCTCGTGGTTCGTTAGTTATTCTTGAGTGACACCAGGTCCAGAAGTAAGTAATCGTGCTGAGGTTAGCTTTGGGGTTGGCATGGCTGAACCCGAGGTGCTCTCTCATGCAAAGCGTAGGAGATGTGTGCTTCCTGTCATTCAGGCGATCAGGTCAGATCCTGCCTTTGGGCAGCTATATGTTATGGCCATTCAGGCCCGTGTAAATAGCCCACCCATAAAGAAGAAAAAATGAGTTAATTGTAATCCTGTAAAATATTTCAAGTTCTTAGTGTATAGGCTTGTGTATGGAACACGACTTGCTGAAAGCTTTCTTGCCATTTTACATCAGTTTCACAGCTGTGTGCATTTTGTGACTTTCATGTTTAAGTTTTTTTTTTCATTTCTTTTCCTATTTCTTTGTCAGAAAGACAGTGGCTACTGCATATGCTTCTTTAATCTTACAATTTTCATTTTATTCTTGCCATGTGTCTTCTAGGGAGGTTCTAAATTGTTGCCTTTTGTCTAAATCCTTGTGTTTTGAAAAAATTCAGAAGCTGTACTGGAACACTGTTAGTTGGTTGGTTAAATAACTGAGAACATTTGCCTTACCCAGGTGCTGGCTAGACTATTTGAAAAAATAGTGAATGAATAATGAATTTGACTGATGGTCAGATGCTGCCCACACTATTCATGGGAACCTTGTTCATTGATTCGTTTCATTGTGACTGAGACTTTGTGTGCCTTGAAGGGGATTCATTTTGAAATAGGCTGAGTTACATTTTTACTTCACCCAGTGTAACGAGGAGCTTTTTGAGTCTGAAAAGTGTGCTTTTCTTAGCAAGAGCAGGAGGTCTGTCTGTGGTGATAGTGATAAACAAAATGTTAAAAGAAAGAAGGTGAGCAGTATAGCTATGAATAATCAAACCAGGGAGAGTGAACACAAACTTGAGGCCATTAAAAAACAGCAAAAGCCAAAACTCAGGATTTTTTAAATAAAAAAATATCTGTTGTGTTTCTTGAATATAACATATCAATGAAGGGTGTATATACTAAATGCTATTTGTGGTGATTGGGAGAACAGCCCAACACAGGTTTATTGCTTATGGAGTCCTCTGCTTTTACTGCTTCAGGGAAAAATCGTAATCAGTGGTCTCATTTAAATTCACAAGACTTTGGATTGTTGTTGATAATGATATTTCCATGCACTATTTCCATTGACTATTGCAACGAGTATGTGGTCATTAGTATATTAAAATACTATTTTCTATTTTACTGTAATATAATTATATTATTTTCTATATTATACAGTTAAATAAACTGTGCGAGTCTAAGGGCATCTTAGATTACATCTCATTTTTAGGTTTATCACTGTATGGATTATTTTGCCTAGTGGCTAGATGATGAGAAACATGGCTATATTCTTCTATAATACACAGTCTGTCACATTTTGTTACTTAATTTTAATTGCTTTCATCTGTCACAGACAAGGGAGCCAAGTAGGGTCTTTGGGATCTCTGACCTTTAATTTTGAAGTTAAAGCCTCCCACCTACAAATTGCACCTGTTTGACAAGAACGATTTTTTTTTGAAGATTTTCTAGGAAGATCTTTTTGACAGATTGTGTAAGTCTTCATATTGCTGTAATAACTCCTTTTTAATGGGAGAACTTTAACTGATGTCAAACTCAAAAAGTTCAGTGACAGACAGTGTGTCTTAGTTCAGAGGTTAAAAATATTCAACACTTTATGCAGAGAGTAAGCTGCCTTAAAATATATTAATTTCTATGACTATTCAGATAGGAAGAGATAGAATAAAATTCAAAATGAGTGGTCAGCGTTTCTATAAGTTTTGAGACAGTGAATATAAGTATTAATAAATGCAATAAACAAGCATTACTGAAATAATTAAGAAAAGCATGATAAGCCAGAGCTGCTTGTAACTACTGTTGCAGATGGAGTAGAATTAGAGGTTTGGGAATACTTAAATTTTCTTCTTATGTAGAAATTTCAAAAATACTTTTCAGAAAAGTAGCTGATTTCTGGACTATTGTAAAATAGAAAAATGATTAAAATTCTTTCCTAATGCAGATGACTGCTAAAAAAAATCCACCATTTGCTAAAACACACTACTGTCTCATGTACAACGTGGTTTTCTGACATTAAGAACGTCTGGGTGGAGGAGCCGCACAGGGAGTCGGAAGGGGTTCCTGGGCCATGAGTGGGTCGGGAGCTCCGGGGAGGCTGCTCAGGGACAATGTGGTGGCTGATGCCCTCATGGCTGTGACAGCTTTGCAGTGTAATTGGAAATCAGATGGTTTACCAACATGAGCAGTGTCTTCTGGCTGTTCTGTCTTGTGCATATTGAGTAGTAAGACACAAGACAAAAAACGGCATACCTAATCTCACCTAAACTCATGAGTATGAATATGAGTGTGAGTATGAGTTCAAAAAGTTTAGCCTGGATAGTGACTTTTTTTGGGTTACCATTTGGGTGAACCTTCACCTCAGAGAACTTGTAGTTTTTCTCTAGGGTTGTGTAACTCCAGAATTTTCCTTATAAACAAGACAACTGTTAGGATACTTGACTTGAAATGTGACTCATCGCACCTGAGTTAATCCATTTCATTCAACCTATTCATTTATATTTCATCTGCAATGAGTGGAGAGGAAAAGGGAACACTTGTCCTGACATCTTAAAGGGATATCCTGAAATGGGAAGAATTACCTTCTAGAAGTCTCTTTCTTTCAGCTGGCTAAAAATAATGCTATACTGTTGTGTCTTAAAGCTAAATAATGCAAATTGTACCTTGTGTAAAGCATCTATAGAGTTATTTTTTAGCAGCTCTTAGATAAAGTCTGCAGTATAGCACATATACAAAAGAAATAACGATGCACGACATTACTTTTACTGCTTTCAAATTCATGAGAGCTAAAGGGTAAAACAATTAATTTATCTTGACAATTTTTAGTGGAATTATTGCATGAATGTGCGTATGTCAATGAAAGGCATAGTAACTGAGAACAATTCTACAGTAATATAGTGCATTTAATTAAAAGTTAGTATTTCAAATTTTAATTAACACTTCAATTGAAAAATAAGTAGATCAAACCCACATTGATTTTGAAATAATTTAGACTTCAAATCATTCTAATGCAACCTTCAAATATTATTGACCAATGTAAGCACAAAAAAAGTTATTTTTATTCCAGAAAAGTGTAGAACCAAAAAGCGAATTAATACACGATTTAAATACAATTGTCATTCTGGCTAATCTTTGTGTAACAAAAGTATCATGATTTTCAATACAATGATTTACGTGAAGATAGGATTCAGCTTCAATTAAAATTCACATAAATGAAATATTTTTTTTTCCATGGCTTTTGCATAGAAATCGTGTAATGATTCCTTCAGTAACACTTTAACTTTGCAGTCTCCTCAAATAGCCTCTTAAAGTACTCCACAAGAACATGGAAATTGTTAGTCAATAGAGAACAGTTTCCTTCTGTATTATTGTTGCAGTGGCTAGTGCTGACTCTTAATAAAGTCAGTCTTGAGTTTGGAACTTAGCATGCATAATTTATGATGTTTGCCTCTTCAGCCAATTTTGTTTTTTAAAAATTTATTTAAAATTTTCTTCAGCTGGGAAGGCTTCCACATACCTGTGTCCACAAAGTATGTTTTGCTATCTAGGTGTTCTGCTATTTTGGGTTACAAAAATGATAATCTGAAATGAAAACATCTGTTCTGGCAGTAACCTCTGTTTACTTGACTGGCTTTGAAGGAGAATGTATCCTCAGAGACAATATATCAATATTGTTTTATTATTTCAATTTGGCATCTCATTACTTAAAACATTTTATCTAATTAAAAGTAAGGTCTGTTGGACATATTTATAGTTCATTAGCTAGAAATAAAACAGGGCTATTTTGCTAGCAAGTAATTAATACATATTTTAAAAATATTTTTATTAGTATGGATCAGGATTTATCTCAGAAAATATTTATTTTTATTTTCCTTGAACATTTGATGCAGGAGGTATAACGCCTAGGTGGTTGAGATTGGAATTATCTTTCCATTTAACAGATGATTTTTCTAACTCTGCTAACGTACACATACTTGCTTGAATTGGCCTAGGACCTGCAATTTTGTATGAAGATACAACTAATTTAGTAGGCCAGGGAAAATTTACCAGAAAATCTTTGGTCTTCATGCAGCTCAAGTGCCACACATGTATAACACAGAAGAACAGGAAGTATGTAGTTCACGGTAAACACAAGAAAACTCCTGATGTATAGAGTTATAAAATGAATACATCCTTGCTTTAAAAGGAGCCCAAATATCCAAGTTTAAAAGGGTTAAAAGAGTTGTTTACTACTCTAGGGGTGAATGATGAATGGGCTTGCTTTGCAAGTAAGTCTTAGATAATAACGGGTGCGCTTGGATGTGGTGACAGTGGGAGAAAATACACTTGTCTGGCTTATCTTTTAATTTCACTGTCACAAAAGCTGGCTTTTTACAAGAGATAGCCTGTGCTTTATGCAGCTTTATGCAAAGTCGTAGTGGAAAGAAGGCATGATTTAACTACAGAAAAATAAGGAAAGTTGAAATAAATACTTCCAAGTTTTACTTTGTCAGTCTATTCAAACAATTTTTTTAAAAAAATCTTTCTCCTCAGAAGTGTTTTGGCTATCTCTAAAAAGTTCCTTATCTTACCAAATACAGAGCAAGGTGAGACAGACACCTCTGCAGTTTCCATTTGCTGTATTGACTTGGTCCCCACCAACTGCAGTGAGAACTTAGCTACCTCGCGTGTAGATGTCTTTATAGCAGGCACCTGGGTTCAGATGACTGAATCTGGAGCTGAATCCCACAGTCCAGGTCATGTCAGGTGACTTCAGTGTAATGCAGATGTTCATGCCTTTGATCAGCTGTAGCAGCATCATCACAATTCCATGGTTACTGAAGTGAAATGCATTGACCTCCATGATGCTGGGACTAGACTGCTGCTGTCGGCTCTGCTTGCAGATGTAATGCTAGCTCAGCCCTGTCCACACTACCCACCATGTGCTATGATCTTTATTGTAACTGTGGTGAAGTATACGCCAAGAAAACTTTCTAAAAAAAATTCATACTTTTAATGGCAGCCTTGGCAGAACATGGAAAACTGGAAAGCCATTGTTTTCTTGCCAAAGGAATGATTTGATTGATTTTAGATTAGGGCACGTGCATCAACTAGTGTGTATCCAGGGATGAGCACCCTTAAGCCAAAGAGTGAAACTGGAAGCATGTCCACAGACCGCAAGCACCTTCACAAACAATGGAACAAATCCTCAGACTGACAGAATACCTGTTTGTTGTTGTTGTTGTTTTGTTTGGGGGGATGGTGGTGTTTTGGGTTTTATTGCATGTTTTGTTTTGTTTCATTTTTTCAGGACACCTCTATGATTCTATGGCTGAGTTAAATATTTTAAGGTAGCAGCTGTTATCACTGTCCCGCAAGCCTCAGGCTTTGAGTGTGCTGGTGAATGACAGGGGGTAGGGGCCATGAGCTGGGATGGCTGAAGCGCAGAGGAACACATGCTTGGGATGTGGGAGCTCTGTTTTGTTCATTGTGCTGAGGTTCATGTCACACGCTATTGCTTTTAACCTTGTTTCTGAGATGGAAATATCAGAAGCTGAACCTGGTTTGGTTTTGTTGTTGTTATTGCCAAGGCTGATCCTGTCTCATTTTTTAAAATAAAAGAGTGAGGACTGTGATTGCACATTGCGTGACATTGGTGGTCTAATATCTCAGTTGAAGTTAAGGGGCATTCTTCAGTGTGTTTGGGGAAGGGCAGAACTAGGCCAGACTATGCTTTTTTTATATACTTATCTATGGCTCATACCTCTTTAAGGGTTAGGCATTTCTGGAACAAATACGAGTCCTCATGATAGTGTTGAAAAAGAAAATATATTTTCCTTGCAATTTAATGATATTTCCAGAGTCTCTTGTACATTTGTTTTATCTCTTCCTGTGAAAGGGCAATTTTTTCCCTTAGTGCAAACATTTAGACTGTGTGCTGTCACTGTAGGCATTGTTGGATTATATACAGAGTTTATGAGATGGTTCAGTAATGTGGGGTAAGCTGGGAGCTGATACAAGAAATCTAACGCAAGATATTGTCTTCTGTCAGATGGAGCTGTACATGGCGGATAGGTGATTACAGGGCTGCTTATGAAAGAGCAAATGTCTCTTGGGCCATTTGTCTAGCTTTGGGACCAAAATGACTGGTTAATCTAGCAGTATCTGAGTCTGTTAGTTGCTGATACCACCTTTTTTTTTTTTTTTCTTTCAGTGCTTGTTTAATTTAAATGTAATTCACAGAAACACACATTATCAAATAAGATGCACATGTATAAATTCATGTAACAGAAGTCAACTTCCCCAGACTGTAGGAGTTACCTGTCAGCTCCTAAGTCTAGCATAATGTGTGGTAGCTAAATTGATCTTGATTGTCAGGATTGTGAACTGAAACAGTCCAGGCAAAATATTTCAGTATTGCAGAATGTTGTGTTGTTCTTTTGATATCAGCTCAGTTTGCGGAGAGCACTGTGTTTCTTCTCATAAATCCTTTTGGCTTCATTTAGAAACATGCTGTGATTCTGATTTATGCTGTGCTAGTACAAGGTGAGGTTGCTGTGGGGTTACTGTGTAGGCAGTTTCATGAGGATTGCATTCACGTGCATGTTCTTAACCCAGAGCTGCTGACTCCACGTGGGTTTGTCGTACTCATTAGTGCAGCTGTTGTTACCACAGAGCCCAGTACTTGCCAAGGTCCAGCACAGTAAAAAGGAGAGGAGTTGTAAAAGGGCTGATCAAAAACATGGTACCTGTCCAGCCAGGTACTCAGGTACCTGTCCAGGTACCTGAGGATAGGTTTGTTCAACAGTAATGAATACAAAAAGTAGGGTGCATCTCACCTAATTAGGGTACTAAAGTGAGGTGTTTAACCTGCCCTGTACCTCCTGTGTGGTCAATGTAAACAGAAGACTCATGGTTGTCATACTGTATCTGCATGTAATTTAGCTTGGCCCTAAAATATCAGTAACTGTAGCAAATTGGAAGGTTGGAGCAGAAAACACATCTCCTTAGAATTAGTAATTTATTTAGCCCAGTTATATAGTAATTAATAATATGCTACAAATGATTATGGAGTTGTGGTAGCAAAACTTTGTAAAAGTTAAACAGAAGAGCAGGGCTCTTTACCAAAGGTGAGGAAGGCTAACTTGCTAATACTTGCTAACATGCAAGTATTGGTATTGATCAGATGTGTGGGATCCCCTTCTGGAGCTCTTTCTTTCTTCTCTTCATTTGCTGCCATTTGTATTTGAGCTTTTATAATTACTTCTTACCTCCTTTGCATTTTAAACATACATATGGTGTTTTACATACACTAGATACATCTTCTTTGTTCTCTTTATTATGTCCTAAAACCAGTTCTGCCTATCCCTGAAGGTGGCTTCCCTACAACCATGAGTAATTGACCTTTTGTGATTTGTGTTTATACTTGAAGGACCTCCCTTGTCATCCTGTGCTCGTACTCTTGGGAGACGTTGTTTTGGGGTCATAATAAAGACAAGACTTGTAGAAAAAATTAAATTATTTTCAAACTTACTAAGTATGACTGGAAAAAATGTGCAAGATGCATAAGAATCACAATGGTCATGTAAGCCTATAAGAGCCAATCTCTTTCTGATAACTGCAGTCCAGTTCAGAGTGCCTCAGTTTTGGACACCCCATGTTGGGTGATGGAAGTTCAACTGAGAGAGAAACACAAAGAAATGTAATACTGAGAGTGCATTGAAGACAACTTTGTACTGGCAGTTGTGCCAAGGCAAAATGTAATGGAGGAATACTGACAAGGCGACTTTACAGACAATCGTAGGGGATCCCTGCCAGTACTGGGAAGCATTATGGGAGTGAGGTACTAACATGAAATATGACAAATGGTGATGAGAACTGACACCAGGATGCAGCTGGAAACACTGCACTGTGCATAAGCAGAGAATTAATGAAGTGGCTTGGTTTAACCCAGCTGGCAACTAGGCATCAACCAGACACTCGCTTACTTCTCCTGGTGACACGGGGGAGAGAATTGGAAGGGTAAAAGTGAGAAAACTCATAGGTTGAGATAAAGACAGTTTAATAGGTAAAGCAAAAGCTGTGCATGCAAGCAAAGCAAAACATGGCATTCATTTGCCACTTCCCGTGGGCAGGTAGGTGTTCAGCCATCTCCAGGAAAGCCAAGCTCCATCACATTTAATGGTTACTTGGGTCACTCTTAACATCCTCCTTTCCTTTTTGCAGTTTTATATACTGAGCATGATGTCATATTGTGTGGAATATGCCTTTGGTCAGTTGGGGTCAGCTGTCCCAGCTGTGTGCCCTCCCAACTTTTTGTGCATCCCCACTCTCCTTGCTGGTGGGTTGGTGTGAAGAGCAGAAAGGTCTTGATTCTCTGTAAGCCCTGCTCAGTAACTACCAAAACATTCATTTATTATCAACACTGTTTCCAGCACAAATCCAAAACATAGGCCCATACTACTATACTAGCTACTATGAAGAAAATTAACAGTATCCCATCCAAAACCAGCACACCTTGCAGTCTGTGAAAGTTAGCAAAGCTTCTGCTTTCTTTATAAAAGAACTAGTGGAGGGATGCAAAGAGAGTCTTGCAATGATTGAACTGTTAGAACTAGAGAATAATCCCTGGTTTTTCTTGAGGTGAAAGAAAGGGACATGGAGAAACTGAAGTAAGAGAGCTCTAGGTTAGCATTTTAGTTATGTGAATAAGCAGGAAAGAACTGTTACAGGGAGCTAATCTGCAAGAGTTTTAGATGTAGGTTGAATGTAGAGCTCTTAACAGAGACGTAGACCCAAGCTGACTAAAATGATGTGTGAGGATAAGGAGTACAATGATAGTGCTATGAAAAAAGGAAATAAATTGAAAGATTTGCAGGGGGAGAGAAATGAGAACCGTGCAGGCTGGCATGGAGAGTAAACTGATAGCCAGACATCAATAAAGACCTGGCAGAGGAGGGCACAGAACTGTGATTTGAAAAGAGTGAGGTTAGCTTAATTGGAGGGAAGAACACCAGTGAATTGTCAGCACAGGGAACATTGCTGGCTTGAATGTAGTTTGTGGTGAAATTACCTAGAGATGGGAAGCAGAGGAAGAGGGAGAAGAAGGTAAAGCACAGAATCTTGAAAGCAAGGGGATGCAGTGACACACATACAAAGTGAGATCAGAGGAGAGCTGGAAGATGAGGCAGCCTCCAAAGTCAGGAATAGTACAGGTGGCCATGTCAAAGCCAGTGACTTAGCTAAGAGGACAAGGAAGAAATATTGCTTCTAGTTTCACTGAAGAGGTCTATGGAGTGGACTTTAGTGAGAGTGATTTTGTTGGTAATAAACTGAAATGCTCTGGTATTATAAAGTATTTTTAATGTTCTGTCACTGACTTAAGGAAAAAAAAAAAAGGAATAGGTTTAGGGCCAAGTTCTGGCCTGAAATGAAATTTGCATTTGACTGTAGTAATTTACATTACAGCTTAGTCGAGGAAAATCCTGTTTTCAAATACTTATGTATACACTAACTCAGGGGAGAGCTACATGACCTGCAGGGCTTTTTGTCTTACAGGGTAAACTGATTTCCTTTCCCTGAAATAAACACATGTGCATACATACCAAGGAAAAGAAGCTTTATGTCTGGTACACTGACACCCAAAAAGCTATTGGTTAAATCTGTAATCACTTCATGTGTTTACATAGACTTTGATGTTCTGTCATTGTACTAGTCAGACTGCAGAATAAGTATCTTCTCACTTAAATGATTGCTAAGATTATCCCATGTTTTGAACATTGCACAGAAAATCTACTGACTATATTCTTCTAACACAAAGTATATGCAGTCGGTGTATATTCTGAAGTATGAGCAATTAGTGTGTCAATGCAGAGAAGAATTTGAAATACTAAATATGTTCTAAAGCTTACAATTAAATAGATTACTTCAGTGACACTTGTGCAAGTTATTTATTTCCATTGTAACTACCAGGGCACAGTATATTTCATCCAAACTAATGATGTAGTTGCATTTAGAAAAAACCCTCAAGCATATTTTTCACGTTTAATAATTTCAACTAAGATACACAAGCAGTCCACTTGTTCATTATATTTTGGCATATATTATTCTTCATAGGAAGAATAATTTGACTTTTCAGTTATGAGGTACACTGCTGGAATATTAATTTTTTGCTTTGTGAGATTTCTGAACAGTATTCAGAATCTAACTATTCAGAAAACAGACTGCATTCAGAAGTATTATCACTGACCAATAATGAGAAATTATTCCCTACTTCAGCAATAATTTCACGTTCAGAAGGTATACATCTGAGTAGTAAACTGATTAAAATGCTCCTTTTATTTGAACTTTTTAAGACATCATTTATTAAGTCATACAGCCATTTTAAAATATTTTGCTAAATGGAATTTCACTTTTCTATTTCTTACTAAAGTCTGAGATATATACTGTGGGAGTTTCAACAGCAGCACACTAGTTAAGATTGCCTTGAAATATACAATTGGACTGTGATAATTTTTATTTTATAAGTTAACTGAATTTTTATTTAGTTTTTTTATTTAACTAAATAAATAAATAGTTTTTTTATTTAACTTAACAGTTCCTTAGGGATTACATGAAATTTCGTATAAATATGTAGGCTAATTCATGCTGACTTATAACTTCACATTTCTTTCTCTTTCCTGTTACCTTCCCACACCTATAAGCGTTCTAATAGAAGGCTGGAGACTAGAACCATATAATGTAAGCACATGCAAAGCTAGATCCCTTTCTCTAATAATTCTGGAGTTATATCACGGTAAGCCTTTGGCACATCTCAGGATCAGTTAGCTGCTTCTAACAAGTATGTTTCGGGAAAAAAAGAATGCTTTTGAAAAGCTTTTTGTTCCCCTTGTTCCATCAAAGCCCAACTTTCAATCTGGTTTCCTGTGCAAACATACTGCTGTGAATGTGTCTCTGTGTTTCCCACCTAATAACTTCTGAATGTGCTTAGCAACTTCAGACACTCCTGACAGGGGAAAGGATGATGGTGAAAGGAGGCTTGATTTCTCAAATGTAATTAAAATCCCTGAATTTTCATCAAAGTCGGTGGCTGGGAAGAGAAAAAGAAACCCTATTAGTATTCCCAGTGAGGGAAAGTGCAGTCTGAGCCCACACTTCTTTACACACTGAAAAAAAAATTCATGCAGGTGAATGTCATTGTAAGTTATGGAAGAAAGCTTCAGCTAGAGCTTTCTACTCAGACAGAAAGTCAGTCAAACTTAAGACACAAATTGGTAGGAAATAAAGCTTCACTATTTTCCAGTGCTCATAGAGCTGCTTGTCAGTAAAGGAAAGGTTCATCTCACCTCACTTTTCCATTCTGCAGTGTTGATATCTTTACTTCTATGCCCAGCTCTCACTGTAGTCAACAGAGATAAATAAGTTTTAGAAGGTGATTAATTTCGTCCTAACACAAAAAATAATAAAGGTAAAACAAATTCTATCTTAGAAAGGCCAGTAGCTCAGATGTAAACGTGTACAGGTTTGTCCCATGACATAGATTATTTTCTCACATATACATGAATTACCTTAGTAAGGATAGTTGTGATGAAGCATGCAGGAAAGGGTGTGGAGTTTCTATTAGAGAGGGCATCAAAAGGCAAACCAAAAATAATTGGGCAATGGCAGGCAAAAGCAGTAGTGCCACTCGGCTTTAGGAAGATGCAGGGAAGAATGATTAATGTTTTTATTCCACCTGGGAGAAGATATAAAATTAATGTACAGCTGTTTGTATGAGTAAGTTGTATTTGAATTCTCACGTAGGTAATGTCATATGTGCTGGAATAAACAGTTTTTGTTATCAAAAAAATTCCTAGTTTTTGCAGTTTCATACAGTTATTACATCACATGCCAAGTTTCCAGCTAATTACAACATCCTCAATTTGATTAGACAGTCACTATAGCTGCTGAAAAAGTGTTTTACTGAAAGATTATTGAAATTAGAATGTGATTTTCTAATTAAAAAGGGTACTTTAAAAAAAAACAATTTGCAGGAGATCCAAACACAGAGTTAACTTAAATGGCGGGAAGAGACATGAAGTCTGGAAAACTAAGAGAATGCCGTAAGGATGAAGCTTACATACATTTGCTGTATGAACCCTGACTAATAAGCGTCTGAAGAGAGTATATTAATTCTCCTCATCTTGAGCTTGCTTGATCTCATGCTTCATGTTTGCTTGCCAAAGCATCATACAGACATTTGTTATTACATCAGAATTGTAGTTTTATATGACATTTCATTTTCTCAAAAGATTTGATATTTTTAATAGAGCTAGCAAGGTGATTTGCCCTCTGTTACTAAATAATGTCTTCCAACAGGGTCAGAAGAAAGGAGGATTTGTGTTTATGCTATTTTCATTATAATGCATTTGAAAATAGAACTGCTCGAAGGAAGTAGTGCTCTTAATGGAATAGTAAATAGCTTTTTTTTTTTTTTTTTGTGCAAATTAGATGATATTTCTCACAGAGAAGATGTGGTAGTATTTACTATATCCTTTGCTTTTTTATTGCTTGAACTTAGCAGTGATTTCTGATAGCTTTTAAAAATTATTATCAACCTGATTATATTTATACCGTACAATTAATGCAATATTGAGTTAATTTAAACAGAACTAATAAACCACTTGAAAACAACTTCCTGGTCAACACTTGCACTTTTTCAGCCTTGGTGAGGTTTACTTAACTAGAGATAGTCTGAAGTTTTAAACAGGTATGTAGCAGTTCATTAGGCTAAAATGGTAATGGTTATGTAGCGTCTTTACTTTTAAACTGATAGTGAATAAGAGAGACTAAGAGCTGCTTTTTTGGTGGAAGGGACAAAACCTGTTTCTGAAAATAGATAAGGTTTTTCAGGTTCTTGGTTTTCAAGGAAAGTGCCATGGTATTTTGGGTATTTTGTTTCTTTTTTCCCCCTTCCCCGTCACACCCCCTCTCCCTCCCCCCCCCTTTTTTTTTTCTCCTGGATTCATTTGTTCTTAATTTATTTTTTTTTTACTATTTGCTGATGATGACGGCTGAATGAAAACTGTTTGAGGCTCAAAACCAAGTGACATCCATGCCCTTAGTTTTCCTAGTGTTATGCAAATTATCTAAAGAATACATTTTCTAAAGGCAAAGGGAAAAAAAAAACCCTTAAATTATTCCAAACAGTCAAGAAATATTCATATTCCATCTCTAGCACTGTGAGGATATTAATCGCAAGCTTTTGCTCAAGACTTTTTTTCATAATGTTACAACTGAAATGAATCTCTGTGCCTTCTAAGACAGGAAATTCAAATGTCTGTTGACCTTAGCTGAAAAGGACAAATTTGGAGAAATAAACTAAAATGGAAAATATCTTACACATATCTGAAACAATGATCCTGATATTTTAGAAAGATAATAATGTGATTCTGTGGTGGGACTTAAGGATGGTTCAGAATCACTCAATGACACTTAAACCAACCACTTGATTGTCCAAGCTGTTCAAAAGGAAGTGAAAAAACTAAAACAGTAAAGGAGGAAGACTGAGTTGCATGTAGCATTACTGTAAATGGTTAGTCTAGACCATCTGGTCTTCTGCATAACTCACTTGCTGAGGAACTTCTTTGACACTCCTGCACCATGTCCTGAGCTAAGTGTAGGTCCGTGAAACAATGCCCAGGGACATGGGTGCACACTTGCATTGTTGGCAGCAACCCAGCTCTTCCATTGCAGAGATGGAGATACAAGTAGGAAGGCAGAAGTTAGAGAATCAACTGGTTTAGTTTTCACCCAGTTGTTGAAAATATGAAGATAATAAAATGTCTTTATATTTTTTAAAAGGTCTAATAATTTCTTTCATTCTGTAATCCTTAATCCTGATGAAAGCCTGAGTAACACTCATGATAGTGTGGGTTAGAAGTGTAGGTTAGATGACAACACTGGGACTAATGCAGTCTTTCTCAAAGAAACTTCTGCAAATTTAGTGCATTTTTAGGAGTTGAGAACTGGAGTTTCTCAAGCTCTGACCTCTCTTCTTGAAGCACCTTGAGGGTTATCTGGCATCTATAACAATTAGACAGTGAACTCCAATTGGTGCTTCTGATTGACTTGCAACACCTGTGAACTGGTCAAGCAGCTAGCCCATGTTAAAACATGCTGCTAGTGATATTTATGTGTGTCCCTATACTATACTTTTTCTATCTTGTCCATCTGTTAGGTCTCCTCTTTTCATCATCTAAGAAAAGTTGGTATATCTGAAGGAATATGTTTGTCTAATATTTATTTGCCTAATGCTTTTTATGTGTGAGCTTTAATGTGCTGAGGAGTTGATGCACTTAGAATAAAATTCAGTTGATGTAACTTTAATTTTCTAGTGCACTTAAAATAAGACTTGTGATTAATAAAATCTTTCCTCATAGTGAGTGCATAAGAGCTCAGATCTGGGGCTTTTCTGAGGTAGGAAGACCTGTACACTGCAATGCACTGTGGTGGCAGGGGGGCTTGGGAGGTTCCAGCTGCCCCCTTTGGTTTGCCTTTGGTTGGCATCTCATGATGGACTGGAAAGAAGTTTCCAAGTGCACCCTGCTGGAATGAAAATCTCCACTCTCTGTCCTTGTCTTAGCCTGGGTGGCCTGAAGCAAAGAGCTTGTGGTGGAAACTGGCCTTACAAAATCAGTAACCCTTTATCAGAAGGCGTCTGATGAGTTCATAATGAAAAATAATCATTAATGCACAGGAAACATCCTTCCACTTTTTAATTCAAAATGCAATTACATTGCTTCTTTGTCCTGGTAAACTACTGTACATGAGTTCTCTATTATCACATGACACATGAATAGGAGTCTCATAGTGGTAAGAAAGAGGAGAATGGAATGGAACATATTATTTCTTATGTAAATCTGTTTATTTAGCAAAGTCCAGGGCTTCTAAAATAGTTGACAGTGCTCTGCTGTAATTATTAAAGAATTAACTGATTAATCCCTAATGTAAAATATCTTCTTCTTAAAAAAAAAAAAAAAAATTGCTTTAATAAAATTAAACATATGGGGGGGGTGGGGGTGGGGAAGGGAAATTAAACAATCAAACCAAAAAATGAAACACCAAAACAACACCAAACCTAAACCCTAAGAAAAGTGCCCTGAGATGCCATTTGTGGGGCTTGGGATTAAGGAAATTAATGGAAATAACATTCAGGCAACTTCCATTCCTGAATCTTCACTGAGAAAAAACAAGATAATACAGAGTCAGTAAAGGTAATTTAATTTGAAACATTTTGCAACTAAAAGAAATCACAGTTAATTTCTGCCCTATCCATTATCTTTGGTTTCTTTAGGCTACGTAGTAAAATAATGTAGGCTAATATTTTTTTGTAGATACATTTTGTTTCAAAAATAGACAAAATATTATTTTGAGACATTTCTACAAGAGAGAGGTTTTAGCTATAAAAAGATATCTAAACAAAAATGTAGATAAGTCTCAGATTTGTTTTTGTAAAACAAAATGCCTATAATCATCAAAAGTCAGTTCACAGTATGTTAAATGTTTCATAAAATACAGAAACACTAACTGTAAACATTGCAAAACCTGTTTCAGCAGTCCCAATACACTCATTTTTTCACAATAAGTCTCACTAGTTTTGTATAGATCTATCTCATTAGCAGAATATGGGTATCAGAACCATTCAAACAATTCAAGAGAACAATTCACTACCAGGAATACTGAGGTTTCTACTCACAACCAGTACATGAGTCTCTTGAAGTATTGTCAGAGAAGAAATACTTCACTGATTTTCTCTTCTAGCCATCCATGATAATTTTAATCTTAAACTCAGATTCACAACTACACCTCATTACACAAATGTGTAGGGAGAGGATTAAGTATGGCTTTCCCAAGGAGTGAAATCAATTTAATCTGTGTGCATTTCCTAGACTTTAGAAAGGTGTGAAGGTTTCACAACAAAAACAGAAACAAGAAATTGAGGACAAAACTTGTTTTGGGCTCTGCCTGGGTGAGGTAGAGAGCAAATACTTTGCTAATATATGAGAATAGATCCAAAGGTGACACAAAGTTGTGATGATAAACTGAAAAAATTGCTAGCAGATCATTTTGAATTTTTATGCCACACTTTATCATGGCATATCCTACTTCTTTAGTAGGACAGCAAGTAGTCTGTCTATATATGTTCCCCTAACAATAAAGGGAAAATTTACTCTGCCTCTAGGACTTTCATATTAAAGCACCAGGTAACAGATTGTTAAGGAATATTTGGGGACTCAAATAGTCTTGGCCAAAAAAAAAAAAGTCATTAATGGACCAGAAACTCATGTGAATTGACGTTATTGAAACTAAGTCTACTGGTAGAATTTTTTTTGGTGTGCAAATTTAAGTTTGCAGAATTTATCTCATCTCTGGTAACTGTAACGGTAAACAATTTGTTGCACATTGGTGGTAACAACAAACACCATGTTTGTAGTGCTTTGGTCTCTTTGAAGCACAAATGTTATAAACAAAATCAAGTATGTCACATTGCAGCATGGAGAAAAGTCATCTGACTAAAACAAAGATAAATTTCAGTCTGTGACATATTCCGTTTTGCCAACATAGAGTATATAAGGTCACTACTTTTCAAAGAGTCACAACAATGCTCCCTGGCAAAGAATGGAGTTATTGCTTTGATGATAAAGTACTGTAGTTTTTGACAACTCATTTTGGAGCTTCAACATTATATAGTGTATGTTTCTTGGGAGTATCTGGTAATGGAAAAGAGAGACAATATACTCCTTTCAATCGGCTATAGAGATTGAATTACTGAGAAAATTAGGTATTAAAGCAATTTATGATTAAAGAGCTATGTAGACTTTAGCAGTACCAAAACTTAGGGGAAATGGCTTAAATACAAAGCTGTCTTGAAGGACCTTTTTATCTCTAAAGAGACCATATGCATGATAGAAAATATAATGACTAAAGCATTAATACCACACAGTTCTAGTTTTACTCTGCTATATGTTTCTTCTGTTTTCCATAGAGGCTTAGAAAAACAAACAAACAAAACCCCACAAAACAACAACAAAACCAACCAAACAAGGCAAACCAGAAGTGAATAAAATATTTATTATCTTTGAAAGGAAATTCTGAACAACGAAGTGGAAAGGTGTTTCCAAATTATTACAGTCCATCCAGTTAGCAGACTGCAGTTTGGAAAGCAACTAGTGTAACCTAAGATATTTTCTGTAAGTAGTTAATAACTTTAGAGATTTAGCAACACTCAAACTGAATTGCTGTAATTGTATTTTAAAGCTGTAATGATACAGAAGGTCTGAATGCAAGAGGTCCCCATGGTAACGAGGACTGACAGTCTAATCTAGACTTTGCAAAGGCTCCTTTCTCTAAAGTTTGAGTTTGTTTAGCCCCTCTGGAAGCTGGAATGTTGTACCCACATGTACAAGATTACTTCCTCCTAGGTGCTGAGGAAAGATCATCCCACTTCAAGCACAAGTGTGAAAAAATGATCTCCCATCCATAGACTAGTTTGTGACTGTTGATTTCAGCTGAGTAAATTGGGTGCATTAGGTTGTCACGGCCACCTTGTACCAACTCTCTTATTATACAGGTTATACCAGTTATACACATCTTAGGAAAAGGAAAGTCTTGAGAGCAAGCTCAGTTGGCCATCCTCAATGCAAGAACTTCCTCTGCTCTCTCTTTTCCTGGCTTTCACCTTGCTTGAAGGCTGGTGCAAACCTTCCTGGGGAAAGGATGTGCCCATCATGTTCAAACGTGATTGGTTCACTCTCCATATTGGTAGTCAGGTAGAAAGGGACGCTGTCTTGAGGCAATCTTGTGAGCTGCTTTGGGTAATTGTATCATTTATGTCAAGAGTAACCAAATTTTTGCTTTAAGCTGCAGTTAATCTGTTGAAGATCGTGACAAGTGTTTCACATCATAGGGCAAATAGATGGAGAAAAGACCAAACTTCTATGAGTGAAGCAAAGACATCTACACAGGGGAATCATACTGTCTTATCATAATATTGGCTTTCCTGCCTTTGGAAATCTTCCAAAAGAGACTACAGATGAGATATCTGGTGTTCGCTTGGTTTGTTTGTTTGACTCCTGATCCAGAAAAAAACACTTAAATGTGTTTTCTGTGTTAGAGTGGAATTATTCTGATGCTTAAATAAGTGATTTATATTTAAGACATTTTTCAGGCCATTGGCTTGTGCATGTCTCTCTATAGCAACAACCCACCAAAGCCTAATCTATAGACTGAGGTAATATGGATTTGAGTGATCTATATAAATTTACTAAAATGCATCTTAACATGTGCAAAGGTTTCAATCTAGTTTCCTTTACACCCTTTCACACCAATGAACTTGACTTAAATAATTCTCTTTCTCGTTTAAATGTGGGCCATTTATGTTGGTCATGGGGCCCTTACGGCCAAACGTAGAAAGCTACTATTTTTCCCCCCCTTGCCACCCAGATGCAAGCTTCTGAACAGCTTGCCAAATTATTAATACGGATTTGTTCATTTAAAGGGATATTAGCATCACAACGATAGTAGAAAAATAACTTCCACAAATATATCAGTCTTAAGTTGCTCCTTCCCAGTAAAATGTCACTGTTAGTTCTGTCTCTGTTTTCAGTTTTGTTTCTGTACTTGAGCTTCTGTTCTTCCCTGGCTGTCTACAGGATTTCAGCATTTCCTGTTAGAGTTGTATGCTTACTTTTAAGTGAAAGATCAGATGCTACTGTCATCTAATAACTAGTGTCTTGATGATTTTTAAATAATCAGAGTATTTTTTTGCTGTAATTGATGTGTATTCAATTTCTTTTTTTTTTTTTTTTTTTTTTTTTTTGTGGTGTTTCATGCAGGTTGCTAGCTTACCATATATGTATAGGTTTAGATAGTTATCAAAGTCACTTGTTCTGACAGTTCTGTATTTCAGCTCAGACAGAAACCTAGTAATTTGAATCTTTCAGGAGGAGCCGACAGACTAGCTGTCCTCTTACAATGAAAGGCTGAAATTTTGGAAGACCAAGGAAAGGCCTGTTGCTTCTTCCACATGTGAAAGTGTTAAGGTTACAGGAAAACACCTTCAGAAAGATATTCTAGATTGTGGAAGGCAAAACCTAATACCTTTACTTTTTCTCACTCATGATCTGATGTTACCTATCTCAGGCTTACTCCTGGTAGTGACTGTACAGGAAATCTTGGCATACACTCAAAACAGATAGAATATAAAGGGAAATTATTATAATTTTAGCAATCAGAAGAAAATAGGATTATAGGTTTTGTTCTGTTCTGTGGTTTAAATGACACAGTAACTCCTGTGTATGGAAACTAGTAGGTAACCACACTGTAATTTTTGTGTAGTTCCAGACTATATGAAATCCACTGCAATTTAATGTTGTATTGATGCTCACTTGCAGTTTTAGCCACCTGTTTTCTGAGCTACAACAGGTGTCATGGGCATGTGATAAACATTTTGAATCAGTTTTCTTAAATTTCTTAGTAAAGTCCATACTTCCCTTTCAGATAAACTGGATCAGTATGTCAAAGAATTGGAATGATAGAAAAGTTGACACAATCAAAATAACAGGAGATTCATAAAGTAATCTACATTGAAAGAAAGGGAGAGAAGAAATAAGATGGCAGGAAGGTGACCCCAGGTATAATAACAACAGAGAAACTGACCAAGAGGAAAATTCCTGGTGACTTTGAGAGTAAGGCAGACAACAAATTTAAAATATTTCCTTAAAAGCAGGGAATTAATCAATAGACCTTTTTTTTTTGTTTGTTTCCGAGGAATTCTGAGTTTGTTTTTTTTTTTTTTGTTTGTATTTGTTTTTTCGTTTTTTTGTTTGTTTTTTAACAATTGAGATGAAAAAGTCAAAATAAACTTTTGAGAAAAATCTCTCCATAGGAGAATTTGACAGCAAATAATCACAAAGAAAATGAGTTATATAAGAATGTTAGTGCAAATAATTTATAGATTGTTTTGGATAAATCTGGAAAAACGTGGAGAACTTCACAAAATACAATACTCAGAAGCAAGTGTTACTTTTATAAAGGTAGTTTTCTCCCCTCTCCTTTTTCCCCAGAAAAGGATTTCACTTTGCTATGTAATCCTAGATGAGTTACAGAAAAAGTACTTGCTCACAGAGCATCTCCAAGGATGGAGACTCCACAATCTCCCTTGTGCCAATGCTTAGTCAACATCACAATCACAAAGCATTTCCTGATATTCAGAAGGAACCTCCTGTGTTTCAGTTTGGTCCCTTTGCCTCTGGTCCTGTCACTAAAAAGGTCCTGGCTCTGTCTTCTATACAGCCCCCCTTCAGGCATTTATACACATTGGTAAGTTCCTCCCGAGCCTTTCGCAGGCTGAACAGTCCCTACTCTCTCAACCTTTCCTCATAGGAGAGATACTCCATTCCCTTCATCAACTTTGTGGCCCTTTTTTGGACTCCCTCCACTATGTTCATGTTTCTCTTGTACTGGGGAGGCCAACACTGGAGCCAGCACTCCTGGTTTGGCCTCACCAGTGCTGAGTAAAGGGTAAGGATCACCTCTCTCAACTTGCTGGCAATACTTTACCTAATGCAATCCAAGACACCATTCACCTTCGTTGCTGCAAGAACACATATGTGGGCCACGTTCAACTTGGTGTCCATTGGGACCCCCAGGGCCTTCTCTGCAAAGATAAGATTATACCTTCTACAGAACTCACAGTATGAAACCAATATGAAGCACTAAATGCAAAATTTTAAGTCTGACGAAAAGTCAATAAGTTGAGTTTAAATTGTACATTAAGTTGCAAATACAAATAACAGTAGAAGTTAGCTTTAACTCTTTTTTAACTCTTACTCCTGACAACCACCAGGCTTCTTTCACCATCAGTGGTTTGTTCTTGGGAGATTTCTGCTGTTACTTTTCTACTGAGGAACCACTGAAGGTTCACTATTTCCTTGGAGGCATGGTTCTTCCACAGATCTGCTTGAGGATGCCCTGACTGTGTAAGTTATGGGCTGTCAAGGAAAGGCAGTATCTGTACGAGTGGTTTTTTTTGGGTGAGAATGTTTCATATGTCATGTCCCAAATCAGGCAGAACAGGGCACTGGACCTGGGTCTTGTGCATCCCAGGTCCTGCTGGCTCTTGAAGCATCACAAAATAGACCTGCAAGGTACTGTAGGAAATCAGTTTATTCAGGAAAACATAATTTACACTACAAAGGCTTTGTTATACTTGTTTAGCAAATAATATTGGATGAATTTATAACCTAAGAAAGCTGTAGTATTCACATCCGTAGATACTCATTAGAAATGGGATTTATTCCCAGAAGAATCATGCACCAGTTTCCTTTTCTTCTAAGCAAATACAGGGCCATAAATCTTGCAGAGGGGCAGGAACAGAAATAACTAGGTCATTACCAGTGAAAAGCTTCGCTTTCCTTTCTGTTTTTGTGCCCATGTTTGACTTCTAATACATACTTCACACTTACCTTCACAGTTTCATCTTGTTCATTTCAAATTCTCATTTTAATTTGTCAAGAACATGCTGAATTCTGTTCTCCATGGAGTCTGGCATCTCTCCTGTGCTGGGGTGATTTGCAAGGTTTTCACTACTGGATTGCTGAAGTTATTAATAAGTAAAATTTTGTCCAAGACAAATCCCTGGGGCTCTCACTTGAAATGCTCTCATTATCTTTCACTGAACTAACATCTGGTCGTTGTGTATATTTAAGCTGAGAGATTTCATTTAGATTGCAGCTTTATGTTTAAGCTTCCAGTACAAAGAGGAGGAGGGAAGAGTAGGATGAATGCCAGATCCTGTCATCCATCCTTTCCTTGCGTCTGATGCCATTTCTCTGCCGCAGTGAAAACTCCCTGAGCTGGCTCTGGAGAGTTGGGATGAAGCTTTTGTACTGTGTAGTAGGTGTGTAACTCCCTGTCTGCTGAGGAGAGGGAAGAAAAGGCTGCCCTGTGCAGGACCCATCTGCCTTGTTCCCTTAGTTTGTGCATAAAAATGTCATGTCAGATGCTGTTACAAGATCATGTAAAAATATAGTTTAATGACAAAGATGCTAATTAGTGTTTTTTATGAATCTGAAGTTTTAACTCAAGAAACTTTTCTGTGGCTTCTAAACTCTGCTGAGTCTTTTTCCTGGGCAAGAGCAACAGAATGACATGGTGCTTTTTAATTCCAGGGAATATACTGAAAATTGGAGTTGCTGAAAGTAATTTTTGCATTATTTAAAATGCATTCTTAGTATAACTAAAGAAAACACATGTACTTAAGCATTATGTTGTATGTGGCCTGGGCTGTATCACAGCTGTATCTTCCTTTGGCGGAGAGCAATGTGTAGTGTAGTAACATAATAGGGCATTGAATCAACTCAAGTAATTGATTAACTCTACAGTAACTAATACTTACTGACTGAGCTTTATCTCTCCTCTCTCTGGTACACAAATTGCACATTGAATTTGATCCAATTACATTAGTGCTCAGGCCAGCGAGCCTGAAATTCAGACCTCAAGATGAGGGGTAATTGTCCATGCAATGAGAACAATGGTGTCACAGTTGTGCCCAATACAAACACCCACACTAAGTGAAATGAGGTTCCTCCCTGGACTTGCTGTATCCAGCTCCAGCTGCACATTGGACTGGCACAGTGATAGTGGGGGTATGATCAAAATTCCTGCATCTTTATATGTGGCCCTGCATAATTCAGCCATTTTCTTGCAGGGACCTCCTACGAGCCGGAGCTAGCTTTTCTGTTCCCTCTCCAGTGGTCAAGTAGTCTTTGAATCTTTTTGGATCCTTCCCTCCTCTTGCCAGTCTTTACAAAGGCATTATATTGCCACTGCTGAGCTGCTATGTGTTCTTCAGGGAGATTTGTTAGGTTGCATCAGTACAGATGAAGACCTGTTCTGTCCCCACTCCTCTCAGTACCAGCTCATTGTTTGTTGTGAGGTCAATAAAATTCTGTTTTCTGTCAAACTACAGCCAGTTTTCTTATGAGAGTTGCAGCCACTTCCGGTTCACCCACCTGTCATGTTGATACTGCTGCAGGGATCATTAATGAGATATACCAAAGGATGTAGAAGGATTTTTTAGCCATGCCATTTTATTTCTACAGCCACTGCTGTTTTTGCTTTTTTGTCCTATGTGGACACTTTTATGTAAGTGAAATTAGGAGAGATCAGAGATCAGATTTGCTGAGAGAAGGAAGGAAAGGGTCTGAGAAGCAGTTGACTAGCCATCAAATTTGTTAATTAATTTTGCATTATTACTAAAATAATTCCAAGATATGTTCTTTTACAATATTATCAGCTTGATCATAGTTTAGTGACTGAATAATCAAAGAATCCTTTAGGTTGAAAAAGACCATGATTTAGCTCTTTCAGGTACTGAGCCATTCAAAAACAAGGATCTGACCCATCAGTCTGGAAAAGAAATAACACTTACCTGCAGTATATTTGTGCATATTCATATGAACCAAAAAAGAAATCTTCCAAATGCATTTCAGACTTTTCAGGAAATATTTGAAATCTATGAAAATCTTATGGCCCTTTCTGACAATTTTTCATAACTTTCAACACTTGCATATGTCCAGCCTTTCTGTCTCTCCTCCCTTTCTCTTTTCTCAATTCCAAATACCAACCTAACACAAATTCCTTTGAAAAATAAAATAATTATACTAATGCCTGTTACCAGAACAACAGAAGAGACCAGCGCACCAGGTCCTAACTCCCAGAGAGATGGAAGACAACTCCTCTGGAGCCAAGCATAGGAACTGTCCTGCTGGGGTACATCTTGCAGACAATATTTGGTCATGGGCACAGGGACACACCATCTTCTTCAGGGGGATGACAAGGAGATAGAAATGAGATGATCTGTCAGCCTTGACAGTCCTGCTCTTTGCACATTTCCAGCCTTGCAAAGGTTTTCTTTCGTTTGTGGATTGCCTCTTTCTACCAGTATGTGGGGTAGGCTCACGTTGGTAATGGGTCAAGAGAGGCCATGAAGCAAGCATTATGGACAAGTTTGCTCTTCACTAAATAATTTCAACATACTTTTTAGAGTGTTTAGGTTTTATCTGTTTCCTAATTATCCTGCAAACTTTACAGGTCAGGGCTGATTATTTTGTGTTTGCAGTGACCCTTGTTCCTGGTAAAATTCCCTTGTCAGTAACTTGAACAAATGGCTGTTAAAGGTGAAAGCACCTCTAATCTACTGGTCTCGTCTATGCCTTCTTCAGTCCGCTTTTCAGTAAAACAGCAGTGAAAGAAACATGATGTATGAGGATCTCAAGCTTTAGAGTAATGTTGCAGCTGCAGGTATAAAGAAAAGATTGCATTGAGCCATCAAGAAGTTCTTCATTTCATACAACTGGTTTCATATCTCAAGAAAGTAAAGGCCAGACTTGTATGTCCCGAGAGGTCCCTTCTAACTGTAACTTCCTAAAGAAAGGAGCTATTAATCCACCCTAGCTCAGAAGATGTTATCCTCCTGTCACCTACTAAGTGGGCACCTCTTCCTTAGTGCTCTGATCAGCAGTGACAGAAGGGAACAGGCTCAAGGAACCTTCCTGAGGGCTCCTAACAAGCAAGGCAAAAAGGCACAACTAATATGCCCACATGTAATAAACAGGTCTTACTTCAAGGAAGAGAATAAATGAAGTTCTGTACTCAAGAGAACATTTGCATGCTTTAATGAGGTTTGTGGAAACTCCTGGCTGAACTTGACAAAAGCAAGTATGAAAGGAGGGTCATTTGTAACATGATCATTTCTCATCTCAGTTCTCCCTGTGATTTTAGTAACATAAAACAAAGGAGTGTGATCACAGCAGTTGTACACAGTCCCTTAGTATCATACAATAATGCTTTTAAGTTTCAGAAAACTCTCTTCTTCTCACACATATGCAAGACCTACAAATCTAGCAGAGTAAGACTTGGCCAACTTCATAGCATCCTTTCCAGTTGTCTGTCTTTGCTGCCTGTGTTTGTCAGTCTAAGGAAAGCTATAAAATCCGGATGTTATCTGAAAAGCTTAATCTGTGGTGAAAGGCAAACAACTGTTTTGACAGAACAGCAAAGTTTGAGTACTTTTACAGCTGTCTGTGGTTTATTTTGAACAGTCTATTAATATTCAAGTCTGTTAAACCTGGTGAGAGGTGCAGATGAGGAACACCAGGTGTAAATCACTACAGATTTTCAGGGAAACAATTTATTGAGTTTCAGCCTTAGATTAAGTTACAAGTGCCATACCAGGGTTATATGAAGTTATACACACTGGATGATATATTATAATGCTGTGTAATGTGTAAGAATTGTTATTTTACCTGTATAATTGCATATTGTCTATGGGAAAACACAAAAAAACTCAACAAGACATGCCAGATGCTGAGAGTAAACTGGAAGAAGTGCCCTGCAGCCAATGAAATTGTTCTAATTCTGACCACTTATCTCTTAGGCTGGAAGTAGAAATGTGAGCTTGAATATTAGACTCCTAGCCGTTGTCATACTCTCAGTACATCCATGTTTTTTGGCACAGATATAATCATGTTTGAGACTTGGATTATGTAGCATAACTTAAATTTCCTTTTCATAGGTTGCTTGGAGAACAAAGTATTGTATCTTTATTGATATTTCCTTTATTTTATTGTTGTTTCAGGTTAGGTTTCCCCATGATGATTGTCTCCTGTACCATCGGGATGTGCTATCTTCTTGTTGCTCATGTCGTAGTCGGTTGGAACTCATAGTAATTTATACTTTCAAGACTCAAAGAAGCTTTCTCTTTCATTTAGTTTATATATCAGAACACTAAGAACACATATACACAGGAACAAAATGTCTAAAGCCCCAACATATGGTACCAATCAAAATGATTGTCAGCATCATCATCAGGTTTGGTCATTCTTAACATTCTGTCTTGTGAACAATTTGCAAAACTAGAATATCAAAATTAAGAGAATCCATATATTTAATTATGAATACAACTATTGTGCAGATGAAAAGGCACCATCAGAAGGGAATATGTTGTGCCTGAAAGTTTGTATTGACATAATTTGAGTATAGTCAGAAATGAAAAACTCATTCACCATAGCAGAGGTTCAGTAATTTCTTTTTAGGACTTCATTTGTCTTTGTCAATGTATTTAGCTATTTGTATTAAAGTAACTAATATTCAAGATGTAATAATAGACAGTTAAGCAGAAAATCTGTACACTATGAAGGATGTATCATTATATACATTTAAAAATAAATACATCTCCTGAAAATGTGTTTTGGAAAGAGTTATTATTTTGAAACTGGGATTGCATTCTATGGAGGCTTTGTTTTTTTGTTTTAAGGCTCCTAATCAGCATTAAACTGCCTTTTTTTCTTAGAATAAACTAATGCCTCTCTTTTTAGCAAAGTATGGACATAAAATGTGATAAAGCACTGGACATTTTCCATTTAATTATTAATTCACTTCTGTGATGAAGTACTCTAGATCTTTTAATAGGTAAATACACTATATGGAAGAATGAGATCATACCTTGGCTTTGATTTCCTTCTCTCTGATAATAATGTGTTAAACCACATATGTTGTTTTGTATAATTGGCTGCCAGAATAGGTCAAACTTCTCATTATATTAAGTCCTGTGAGGCATTCAAGGTCTCAGTCCCCTTCTTTCAATACCTTTGTGAGAGTGGTCTTAACTATTGGTGGGTCTATTTTATCCCGAGTCAGAGAAATTGCCAATCTGGTGAGAGCAACCCAAGTGAATGAGGCTGAATTACAGGGAGCCAGTAGAGATGATCAAATGTGGCTTTTACTTGTGCTTAGTCCTCAAGATAACCTGGTGAGAAAGAGGCAGTATCTCTACCAGAGAGGGTGTCTTAATCACAGATCCCATTTTACTCATATGCAGGTTTTATCCCTCACATAAATTTTTTTTTTTTTTTTAAATTCTGAAATACAATGTTAAAAGGCTAATGGAAATGAGGCACAGCACCTATGCAAAGCAAGGCTGGATCCCACCCCCTCCTGGTAGATTCAGTGGTAGCAGAGGAATCGTGTGGAGCAGTAGGTGAAGAGCTCTCACCATTGCACCAAAACCTCCCACCAAGACTTCCAGCCCCACCCATGCTTGGACCCCCTGGATTGGTGAAGTCTCCTGTGACAGGGCTGAGTTTTGCAGCACTGTTGAGAAACCTTGAGGCTGTTCTAACAGTGACCTGCTGCAGATCACAAGATCCTCTGCCAAGAACCAGCATAACTTCCACTTACTTTTACATAATATTAAAAAAAGCCCATCCCCCCTCGCCCCCAACTCCCCCAAACCAAACCCCTGCAACAAGTCTGGATTAAAACACAAAACAAATGGGTAAGCCTGAAAGATAGTCCTTCAGACAATTTATCTGAAATTGAATTTGGCCTGTCTCACTCTCATTGTTGAGACTTTTCATTTGTAAGACCAGTTCACTCTGTAATAAATGGAATTCTGTTTCAATTAAAGAAACATTTATGCTAATCAGCTTAGCATTGATCCCTGGTTAAAAATATTCACAAAGTATTTTATAGCCCTCAGCATTTTTCACATTGGAGCAATCTTGGTACAGTCACTGGTTATGCAAGACCTGGAGAATGCAAAATCAGGTTTCTGATAAAACACATTTGTTTTTATCTGTTTTGAGTGGATTGGTTTGTTTTTTGTTTTTTGTTTTTTTTTTTTCACTCAAACAATTAAAGGTTTTATTTTCTCTTCTATTCCATTTAAACACCATTGCTTTGTAGGAGTATAAAAATAAGACAATATAACAGCATAACTTACTCTTTATTTTTTATTGTTCCTTTAAAGGAGTAGAAAACCTAAAGAAAACCTGATCCTCCTGCAAATCCTAAGCAAACTCATGCTAACAATATGATCACATTAGCTGACATG